>NC_091473.1:243348347-243652792 GCF_036971445.1 Narcine bancroftii
TCAGCACGTCAGGAACTCCTGAATTCATGACAGCAAATGCACCCAGTTCCAATGATAAATCTGTTAAAGTTATCCCTGATCTCAAAATAAATAAATTCCTGTTCAACATCCCTATGAAAACAAGTTTTTCACCTCAGACTTTTTTTTGGAGTGCAAATAGGGTGCTTACCAAAAAGAAGAGCGATCAACTTAGATTTTTTTTTAAATGAAAAAAAATTGGAGAAGCAGCAGACAACTGAGGCAAACACGAGAGGTAATAAACTTCTCCATTTGTCAGTCATGTTGCTGTAAACTCTGATTCATCTGTGCAAAACCTGTCTTGTGTTAGGTCGAACTATCGATAAAAAGCAAATTGCTATATTTGCATTCCTCACAATTATCTGGAAAATTGCAAAGGTCTAAAATTGGCTGCAGCTTACCTAATACGCTTGGTTATTCATCAGGGGATGTACATTCACATCATTCCCTGATGAAAAGAATTTCAAACCAGCTGGCTCTGGTCCATGATCAGCAGTTGATTCAAACCACTTTGGAACAAAATACTGTCAAAGTGCCTTAAACAAAACATTAGCAAGGCAACAAATTAAAATATCTGGACTCCTCAGTTCCATTATCTGAGACATTCTTCTTTGAATAGATCACACTGATCCTCTTCATCCTCTGTATCTGGCAAGTTCCCCCACAGAAGAAAGTCAATACCTGAAATTAAATAACTTTCACCGTCAGTATTAATGTTCAGAATCAGAATTTCTTCTCATGATCATGTCACGAAATTTGTTGTTTTGTGGCGGCATCACAATGCAAACATTCATATAAACCACTTTACAAAATCAATAAAAAGGGTGCAAGAAAAGAAAAAAGTCAGGGAGTGCCTTTGGTTCATTGATTAATCAGGAATCTGATGGCAGCAGGGAAGAAGTTGTCCTTGTGTCACTGAGTTCTTGTCTTCAGGCTCCTGTACCCTTTTCCCAATTATAGCTGAAGGAAGAGGGTGAAATGGGTGGTGAGGGTCCTTGAGGATGCTTTCTTAAGACACCACCTCTTGTAGATGTCCTCAATAGAGTGAAGACTGGTACCTGTGATGTCGCAGGCAGTGTTAACAACCCACTGGAGCTTTTTATCTTGACCTGAGTGTTGGCAACTCCATACCAGACAGTGATGCAACAAGCCATATGCTCTCCACAGTACACCTCTAGAAGTTTGAGAAAGTCTTCGGTGACATACCGAATCTCCTCAAACTCCTCACAAAGTATAGCTGTTGGCGAGCCTTCTTCATGATTGCGTTGACATGAAGGCCCCAGGACAGATCCTCAGAGATGTTGACACCTAGGATTTTGAAGTTCTTGACCCTCTCCACGAGCGACCCCTCTACCGCTTTAATGCTCATTTCACATACAAAGTTAAAATAAATTATCTCAAAAGTTAAAGAAATATTTTATTTCCTTATTTCTTGCTAGCACCGTAGCTCACCCCAGATCTACATCACTATTGCTCACCACATTCTTCTTCCTTTGCTCTACCATGCATGTTCAATCATTTGCTCCGTCTGCAACATGTAGCTGTTCCCATGCAACCCCCTCCCCCAATCTTTGCACCCACTAGTTCAAAGTCCTCAAATAAAACCAGAAGGGTTATGTTTTAAATAAACATTCAATTGAAATACTGAAATTAATAAGAATTTGGACCAACAGACACGGAGTTGCAGCCTTGTGAATAGGTTTGACTGGTCATGTCCCCTGACTTCCACCTGAAGTCCACAACCATCTCCTTGGTTTTGCTGAGGTTGAGCACAAGGTTGTTGTCGTATTACCATTCAACGAGCTGATCTATCTCCCTCCTACGCTTCCTCATTGCCGTTTGTGATCCTGACGACAACTGTGGTGTCATCAGCAAATTTGTAGATAGCACTGGAATTGTGTCAATATTTGCATTTCCATTTACTCCAAACATATAGTCACCTCCAAATTGAGCAAAGTTTTTTTTTTATCTACAGTACATTCATGGCTTTTAGTGGATTGCTTTGAAAAGTAATTTCTCAGCTCCACTGCATTCCATCCACAATTTTGCCCCTGATCTCGTTATTGAATGCTTTAATTGCACATTGAAAAATGCTGAGCTTTTAAGCTCATGTTTCCCTCCACTTTGGTTAAAGATGTTGATTCACATTGGGATATCGTTTCACAAGTTAATGGCAGCTACAGGCTATCAAGGAACAGTATGTGTTCAAAACAAATTGACAGTGGAAGACATTATAACCAGGGATGATCATCTCAACACCAGATATCCTCATTGGGGCTTTCTGGTTGGAGACCCTGAGTGGCAATTAGAATTGGGAGCCATCTCTAATTGCTTTTACTCCTATAAACATTGTTGCCATTTGTAGTGGCTTCTCTCTCTCTCTCTCTCTCTCTCTCTCTCTATCTCTCTCTCACTTACAGCTCATATTACCAACATCACAAACTGCAGACTAAGCACCTGATATTCAGCACGTTTTTCACATGATTCCCCTTTCACTTTTGCCAAATGACTTATTCTGTGTTCTCCACCAGCAAAAGTCTCACTCTTAGGAAAACAACAAAAAAAGTAGAGTATCCCCACCCATATACACTTTATATTTCTGTGAAAAGCTTGAGATTAGAAGGTTAGCAAAGCGATTAGCGCAATGCTGTCATAGCACCAGCGACCAAAGTTCAAATCCAGCACTGTCTAGAAAGGAGTTTGTACGTTCTCCCCGTGTCTGCGTGTTTCTTTCCACCCTTCAAAACGTTTGTAGGTTAATTGGGATGCACATGCTTGTGGGGCAGAATGGCCTGTTACCATGCAGTACATCTAAGTTTAAAAATTAGAAGCTCTCCATAGACAGTTGCAAATCCATTATACTGTAAAAAGCATCTAAACTTCTGATATGTGATAACATCACACATTTGTATTACAATATAACTAACCATAAAGGTAAGGATTCCTAAAAGTTTTTTGTGTGGTGGATATGAGAACACCAATTCCCTTGAGCGTAAAGCCCTGCAAAAGGTAGTGGACACACCCCAGGACATCACAGGCAAAACTCTCCCCACCATGCCGTGAAAGAGGTATATGTGCCACAAGTCTCGCACCACCAGGTTCAGGAACAGCTGCTGTCCCTCCACCATCAGACTCCTCAACAACAAACTCAATCAGGTATGGTTTTTAGACTGCAATGTCAGAAAAATCCGGGGGGAAAATTAACATAATTACTGCCCGTGTGGTCATTCACTCTGGGCACCTTTTTAGACTGCAAGTACCTGAGTGAATCAGTCTCGGTGGTTGGACGTGCAGTAGAGAGGATGACCATCAACGATTCTTTCCGGTACGATTTACACTGCAGGCTTCTTCCAAAAGGTTGTAGGGGCCCTGCAGAATAAATCATGGTGCAAGAATTGACTCAAAATTCCTGCATATTCCATTTTAGACTCCCCATGTAGTGGCAAAATTCTTTGATTTTACCATCACATGTCTGCAGTCTAAAAACCATAAGGGACTCATTTAAGGACTCTTATTTTTGCACTTTATTGTTTTTTTTCCTCTCAGTATTGCACAGTTTGTTTACATTTCTTTATTTGTTTACATGTGTACTTTGTGTACAGTTTTTTTTGTGCTACCACTAAGTGGTAATTCTGTCTGGCACACAGGAAAAAAGAACCTCAGGGTTGTATATGATGTCATGTATGTACTCTAAATCTAAATAAATCTAAAATCTGAATCATTGTTTAATAAGATGGCTCCTCAAGATTAACAGGAAAGCAGATAGACAGTGTGCAAAAATTCAAATCTCTGCAATAATATTTGAGTTCATAGTCAACAGGCGAAACAATATTTCATGGTCCAATAAATAATAACAAGGCTATCAGCTCTCTGCGCAAGTACAATACCAGCTGTCTGGACAATGGAGGTACAATTCTGCAGTTTTCCAAACTCGGTTTGACAATATGCTTACCAGAGGAATCCAGTCTATTGACAGCATAGATCACCTGGCTGTGAAACATCCAGAAATGTCCATTGTTGCAGGAAAGCAGACAAGGTTTGCATGGTATGACCACATGGTAGCCAACAGCATTGCCACTGTAAATAAGAAGAATGTGGTGATTATGTAAGATTTGTTTCAGAGATGCTGCCAAAGGCAATACAATTATGTCTTTTTCCTTTTACGAAAAGCTTAATCATGAACATCTTGCGCATCAACAAAGTTAAAATCAATGCAATATATTCATTATATGTTCGAAATGAATACATTTTACATGATAGGAATATTAAAACATACTGCAATTCTTAAAAATGCTCAGGAATTAATGGCCTAATGGATAAAAGTGCAGGCATATATAATGGAAGGAATTTGTAACTAGATCTATGCCGCCACATCAATGACTGCATTGTTGCTGCCTTCTGCACCCGAGAGGAACATCAATTTTATCACCTTCACTACTAACTTCCACCTGGTCTTCAAATTCACATGGACTATCTCCAACACCCCTCTTCCCTTTCTGGATCTCTCTGCCTCCATCTCAGAAGATATCAGCCATCCATTGACATTTACTGCAAACCCACCAACTTCCACAGCAGCCTAGACACCACCTCCTCCCACCCTCTCTCTTTTAAGGATGCCTTTTTTCTCTCTGCTTCTCCATCTCCACCATACCTGTTCTCAAGATGAGGCTTTCCACTCCAGAATATCTGAAATGTCCTCTGACTTCCCTCTTTTGGATCTAATGATGCCCTTAGCTGCATTTCCTTCATTACTTCTTTCACCCACCTCAACCCGGAACTTGGTCCTTATCATTCACCTGACCAACCTCCACATTCAGCACAACCTTCTTCACTATTTCTGCCAGTTACATCGCTATCCCACCACCAGTCATGTTTTCACTTCCTATTTTGCTTTCTACAGGGACCACTCTCTCCGGGTCTTCCTGGTTCACTCATTTATCAACACCTATCCCTCCCTGTGCCCGTGCACTTTTCCCTGCAAACATACAATGTGCAACACTCTTCCACACAGCTCCTTTTCCCATCACCATTCAGGAACTTAAACAGACTCATCCACTGCATTCAGTGCTGCTAGGGTGGCCTCCTCTATATTGGCGAGACCAAATGCAGAGCAGGCGGCCACTTTGCTGAGTGCCTTTGCTATGTTGGCAATAGCTATCTGAGTTCATGGCTGCAAGCCATTTTAACTCATCTCTTCATTCCCAGAATGACCTACCTGTCCTTGGCCTCCTCCATTACCAGGAAGAGGACAAAATACAAACTATAGGAACAGTGCTTCATATTCTGCTTGGGTCTCCTGCAGCCCAATAGCATGAGCATTGAACTCTCCACTTTCAGGTAACCTGCCCCTGCTCCGTTCATTTCTCTCTTATTTTGATCCACCCAGGTACAATCACATACATCCTTCATTCAAAACACTCCCCCAACTTCCCCCATCACCTTGTTTCTTTCCCTTCCCCCACATGATTTCATCTGCCTATCATCAACACACTCAACCTGCTGGGTCCCCTTATCCCCTCCTCAACTGTTCCATCTCTCCATTATCTGGCACCAGACATCATCCTCATTCAACCCCTTGTTATCTCCAGTCACCAACTCCCAGTTTCTCTTGCTTTCTCCAGCATTCCTCCAATCTGATTCCCAGCTGCCCATCAATCCTTCCTCACCTGGATCCACCCATTACTTGCCAGCTCCAGCTTCACCCCTTCCTTTCACCTCTTTATACAGGCTACCTCAATTCCAGTGCAGGAACTCAACCCAAATTGTTGACCATCCTTTTGCCTCCACAGTTGCAGCCAGACCTGCTGAGATCGTCCAGTGGATTCTTTCTTGCTTCTGAGTCCAGCATCAGTGGATTCTTTTGTAGCAAAGCTATCATTTGCTGATCAAGTTATACTTGACGTCTTATGCTGCTAGCCATAGCTGGAGCCTCCCTGTACATGTATGAGGCCAGTACAAAGAGCACACAATAAAGAAATGGATGAAGAGGTAGAAAAGTGCATAGATTCAGCCAGGCTTGTCAAACAAGATCATGCACCTGAAAAGTCCATCTCCACTGTATGTATGGATAAGAGGAAATGATAAAGGCAGGTTGGCCAGCCAGACTAGTGAAAATTGGAGGGTTGAAGGAAACAGAAAAACTTGAAGGTACAAGGATTTTAAATTCATCACATGGTGGGTCAGTATGTCAATTTGAATGAGTGAGATTAAGTGCCGCTGAATGAGAGATAGCGAAGTTATGAAGTATGGAGATTGTTGGAGAAAACTAAACAACTATGGATCAACACTCAAAGTGGTTGTCATGCTGGTGGATCTTATAGTGGATCAGCAAGATTCATGAGTGACTTAAAAATATTTTAATCATTCTGAGTCTGGAGGAAGAAACAATGAACATAATCAACACAATTAGTCATTACAGTTTAAACTAATTTGCCATATAAATGTTTTATGACTGTGAATTTTTTTTTTCTTTTTAAAATTAATTTCATCCTGATAACAGAATTCAAGCATGAATTTATTATGCACTTATCACTTTCAATTTCAAAGGAATTGCTGTAATTCCCTTATTTGGATTAAAGCAATACAGCCAACAAACATATCAAGTAGATTATTTACAGAAACAGATTTAGTAAGTAAACAGATTATTTAAAGTAAATAGATTATTTCTTTCTTCTTCTTTGGCTTGGCTTCGCAGACGAAGATTTATGGAGGGGGTAAATGTCCACGTCAGCTGCAGGCTCGATTGTGGCTGACAAGTCCGATGCGGGACAGGCAGACACGGTTGCAGCGGTTGCAGGGGAAAATTGGTTGGTTGGGGTTGGGTGTTGGGTGTTGGGTTTTTCCTCCTTTGTCTTTTGTCAGTGAGGTGGGCTCTGCGGTCTTCTTCAAAGGAGGTTGCTGCCCGCTGAAATGTGAGGTGCCAAGATGCATGGCTTGAGGCGAAATCAGCCCACTGGCGGTGGTCAATGTGGCAGGCACCAAGAGATTTATTTAGGCAGTCCTTGTACCTCTTCTTTGGTGCACCTCTGTCACGGTGGCCAGTGGAGAGCTCGCCATATAACACGATCTTGGGAAGGCGATGGTCCTCCATTCTGGAGACGTGACCCACCCAGCACAGCTGGATCTTCAGCAGCGTGGACTCGATGTTGTCGGCCTCTGCCATCTCGAGTACTTCGATGTTAGGGATGAAGGCGCTCCAATGAATGTTGAGGATGGAGCAGAGACAACGCTGGTGGAAGCGTTCTAGGAGCCGTAGGTGATGCCAGTAGAGGACCCATGATTCAGAGCCGAACAAGAAGCAAGTTTTTAAGGAAATGTATTTTTCTGGAGTCATCGATGAAGTAAACTGGATTTATTCACCATAGCAAAAAGGAATTTAATTTGGAATGAATGAAAATGAAAGCCAACAGATGCATTGATTTTTAAAAAAATGTAATTTAATATTTCAATTTAGTTTAACTTTAATTTAGCCGTACAATGCAATAACAGGCCATTCCGGCCCACGAGCCTGTGCCATCCAAATAACCTACAACCACCATGCATTTTGAAAGGTTGGAGGAAACCGGAGCATCCGGAGGAAATGCACACAGACACGGGGAGAACATACAAACTTCTTACAGACAGCACCAGATTCAAACCCCAGGTGCTCTAACAGCGTTGCACTAATCACTACGCTAACTGTATCACCCAACCACTACACTAAGCTTGCAAACTTAACACGATGTTCTAAAAACATTTTGGTAAATGATTTGTATGAAAATAATTGTGATCTTTTGTACGGTATTTGTGGTATTTATAAAATTCCAAATTCTCATACAATTTTAAATGTAATGCTGGTAAAAATCATATAAATAGTACGTACAACTCCACTCAGCTATTTATGAAGGGTTACGCATGGTGCAGAGTGACACAGTGGTGCAGAGTGGCACATGGTGCTGCTCTCTCAACAATTTGGCAACCAGGATTCACTTCCAGGATGTGGTGTTCTTTGTGTGGAACTTCCACTTTCTCACTGTGACCAGATGGGTTTCCCTGCATATTCTGGTTTCTTCCCATATCCCTAAAGTTGCACTGGCTAGTAGGTTAATTATCCCCAGTGTAGGTGCCTGGTGGGATAATCAGGGGATGTGAATGAATGTGCTGGCAGAGTGGTCACAGAGGTAAGTTGGGGTCTCAATAAACACTCCTGATCCAAAACATTGACTGATCATTTCCACCCATGGATTCTCTCTCCAGCAGCTCATTGTTTGCCCAATAAGTAGGGGGCAATGGAATTCATGGGATTGCTTCAAGCATCACCATATGAGAAATATATGAGAAATTAATTTCCTCAATGTATGTGATAAGAACCCTTGATCTTACCACAGGGTGGCAAGGCTAGCGTAGCAGTTAGTGCAACGCTGTTACAGCGTCAGCAATTGGGACTGATGTTTGAATCCCGTGCTGTCTGTAAGGAGTTTATTCATTTTTTTCCCCATGTTTGTGTGGGTTTTTTGCGGGGGCTCTGGTTTCCTCCCACCCTGCTAAATATACCAGGGGTTGTATGTCAACTGGGTGTCACGGGCTTGTGGGCCAAAAAGGCCTACAACTACACTGTATATCTAAATTTTAATTTTAATTTTCTGACTGATATCAAAAGTCCATCCACTGAGTGAGTTGACAACTAAAGAACATTAATGAAAGCAAGAGAAATAATTTGTTTTTGTTAAGAAATTCGAGGAAATGAAACAAACAAGAGTAGATAGAGTTTCAAGTAGATCAGCTAAAATCTAATTGAAGTGTTGGAACAGCTTCAAGGATCTGAATGGCCTTCCACTGATTTTATAAATTTGGAAGAATTACTGTGACTTCACTTGGTGATCAAGTTATTCTTGTCACGAGACAAAAGCAGACTCCAGACATTCAATCTTCTGCCAGGATTTAAGATTTCAAATTATAGATGAGAACAGACTTACCATTTTAAACATGCAATGTCCTTTATTTTACACTTGCAGCTTTCTGTGGAGTAGCAATTTCCAACAAAGTCCACGGCCCTATAATTTAGGTCAAGACAGCATAATTAACAGCTTCAATCTCTGTAACTCAGTAGGACATACCCAACTAGAGAGTTACACCAATATTCACACCAACATAATCGTCAAAGTAATGGCTATCACCTTTGAATTATTGAAGTTGTCTCAGCCTGAATAACAGGTGTTCCACATGCATTTACCAATTAGCACCCCACAATCTTTGTGGTAGTATTTTCAAGTGGGTTGACAATAGGTGTGACCAGCCCCAACTGCAATAGCCTCAAGGTCAGATAAACCAATACTTCCATTGATGTTTAAGCAAAGGGAACTGGTTTGGATAGAAGCCAGGAAATTGCCAAAGTAAACAGAAGCATACCCAGCAATGAGAGGAAAAGAAGTAGAAATAAAATGCTGGAGAAACTCAACTGATTAAATAGTGTACTTTATGTAGAAAGATAAAGATACATAACCAACATTTCGGGCTTGAGCCCTTCATTAAGGTATGAAAAGATGTAGGCAGACTCCTGAACAGAATGATGGGGGAAGAGGGAGGAGCTCAGTCCCAAAGAAAGGAAGTAATAGGTGGATAAGGGAGTGAGGGCACACGAGCAAACAGGGGGAGGAGGGAAGGCTCAGTGAATGGAGAGGGAAGGGGATGGAGAGCTAGAGGAAAGAAGACAACGAGAAAGGTAAGGGAGGGAGAATGGAGAGTAGGCTAGCAGAAACTGGAGAAGTCGATGTTGCTGCAACTCAGTTGTAAAGTGCTCAACAGAAAAATCAAGCATTGTTCCTCCAATTTACAGGTGGTCTTGAGGCCAAGGACAGACATGACAGCATGGGAGTGGGGCATGGAATTGAACTGGTTGGCCACTGGGAGATCTCTGTCACTGATGCGGACAGAGTGAAGGTGCTCAATTAAGCAATCTCCCAGCCTGAGCCCAGTCTCTCCAATGTAGAGAAGGCCATAAAGGGAGCATCAACTGTAGTAGATAACTCCCATGGATACCCAAGTGAAGTGTTGCTTCACTTTGAAAAGACTGCCTGGACCCCCGAACGGTGATGAGGGAGGAGGTGATGGTGCAATGTGGCACTTCCTGGGGCCAGAGGGGAAGGTACTGGGGGGGGGGGGGGGGGGCAAAACAAATGGTGGGAAGGGATGAGTGGATGAAGGAGTCACAGAAGGAGCAATCTCTCCACAACTTACGCTACTTGGCCTTAATCTTTCACAGACATTCCCATTATCCTGTCTACCTGGCCCTCCCCCCTCCCCTACCCACCCACCCACTCTGCCACAGGACACCCAGCCTCAGACCTGTTCTTTAACTCATAACAATAGTCGGTCTAGTTGTGTTTCTGCTTAATGGTGACCATCAAGATATGGATGATTGGGAACTCAATTAAGCTAATATGAAAAGGCAAGGGAAAAATAGTTCTTATTTACATGGGGCTTGTAAGTTGTAATCTATGTATTCAAAGGAATAAACAAAAGTAATGAGCTGGTATAGGAGTTTAGGCCTCAACTTTAATCATTTTAATAATTTTTTTTATAAACACTTTACCTCGCATTTTGGCTTAAAAAATTACTATACATAACTGAAACTGATGAATATATTCACTTTGTTATGTTTCAGAAATGTCAGAACATACAGAATATCTAGTTTCACTCTGATGCTGGATGAGGTCAATTGTCATTCTCAACTCAGTTTACCATAGAACCATAGCACAGAAACAGGCCCTTTGGCCCATCTGGTCTATGCCATGCCATTATCAACAGTATTCCTGTTTTTAAATCACCAAAGGAAAAAGGAATGTACAGTCTATAAATTCCTAACCTGTCTGATCATGTTACTTAGTATATTTTAAAAATCATGAACAATCATTACTTAGAATTCAGAGCAGGCTCTTCGGCCCAAAAAGCCTATATTTCTATTCTGCTGCGTGTCCCCTCCCACATTACTTCATTTGACTCCACCAAAATAATTTATTCCTTTTCGTATCTGGCTGATCTTTTAAAAAAAACATGTGCCAATGGCTTTAACCTGTGACAGGAAGTGACATTTTTTCAAAAAGTCATTGAAGTATAATACCAGTCGAGCACCCCTTATCCGAAAACTGAAATGCTCCGAAGTCCAAAAACTTTTGATAAGGCCACAAGAGGAAAATTCCACATCTGCCCATGCGGGGCTCTGACCGCTTGTTGATGCCAGTTTGTTAGCAATCACCAGACCCACGTTCATTACTCACTAGTGGTTTTTTAGACTGCAGACACGTAACGGCACAATCGAGGAATTTTGCCGCTAGCAGTTTAAAAAAGAAATGTGCAGGAGTTTTGAGTAATTTCCTAAATCGCGATTTATCCTACAGGACCCCTACAACTTTTTGAAGGAAGCCTGCAGTGTAAATCATACCCGAAAAAATTCATTGTCTGTTATCCATTCTATTGCACGTCCAGCCAGTGTGAACAAAGTAATTATATTAATTTTTTTTTAGCGATTTTCCCAATATTTTTTTAAAAATCCATCCAGCAGAATTTCTAGTATCTGGTGCTGCATTTACCTTCTTTTGTAAGCAGAGATCAAGGTTTTTTTTTAATTCATCCTTGCCTAAAATGCCACGTTTGAGTGTAACAAGGCGTTGAAAAAAATAAAATACAGTGAACTGTAATCTTTTGATTAAAACACAGCATGGGAGGTGGAGACTGAAAGCCTGCCGTTGTTCGTTGTTGTTGTTTAACAGCTGATACAGGTATTCTGCTGATGCTCATGTAGTTCCAAAATCCGGAAAAACAAATCCCAACTCGAAAACACTTTCGGTTCCAAGCATTTCGGAAAAAGGGGGTACTTGACTGTAAATCCTGTGATACAACATCGCTGAACAAAATGCGTAACATCACGTTCTGGTCCTTACCTTGTCGGGGGGATGTCCGTGGAGTACAGTTCCACGTCTGTGTCAGAGAGCAGGACTGCCCTCATGCCTCGAGCGCACAATATATGATTACAGAACTTGCAACACAGCAACGCAACAAGTTTGTTTTTAAAGGTTACCGTTGACATCTCTCTCTCTCTCTCTCTCTCTCCGTGGATAATTATTAAACCTACTTTTTAAAAAAATGTTTTCAATATTGGCTTCTCCTTTCTCCCGTAGTGAACAATCAGGGCGAAATGCAGATCTCGAATTATTAAGCCTGATCACTAACATTGTTTAGCACTGCATCGTCCGAATGTACGCCTGAACAAACCGAATCCTACAACACCCCACCATTTCCTTCATGCCTCCCATCTCCAACACAAATCTTGCGCTCTGAATTACATTACAAAAAACTATGCCTCCCCTGCAATTTCTCACTAACCTCGCTTTTTTTTTCGCTGACACCTAATACACACGACTTCAGGGCAAGTGGGCGCCGGGTCAAGGACAAGGCTGCCTTAAATCCAAGTATTCTCACCATCAGAGTGTTGCTTTCTCTTGCCCTCTGGTATCTCTTGCTCCCTGGACCTGAAACTGGCCTTTAAACCCACCCCTTGTGTTCACAGCGGGGCTGACTGAAATTCAGTTTCTAACCTGCGCTCTACAGCGTTTATCTGTACATCTCTCTGTTGCACCAGCATAATTCTACCCTTCTAATCTCTCCTGTTGTCCTTGAAGGAATATACTGCTTCTCAGGAACCAAGTCTGATAAAACCTGTCCAGCAGCAGTAGTGCTTTTTATCTTCAGTTTATTTCTCGGCATGTAACAGACCTACCTGGGCTCGGTGTTTTATTAAATTTAGGGTGCACGTTTCCTCTCACACGTTTTCTAGCCCTGTCTCGCAACTTCTCCATCTGCACAAAAGTGCAGGAGAAACTCAACAGCATCTGAAGTTTTTTTTTTAAAAGCGTTAACTGCTTCTCCCTTTGCCCATTTATTTCAGACTGCCCTGCATTCTTCGAATTAATGTTTGCGTCCAAAAAATGCACCGATTTCCTTGCATATTTTTCAACTCAGCTTTTCAATTCTCTGCACCTGCAGCTTTCACCCTGGCTGGAACCTCGATCTCTCTGCCTGCCTCCTTTAAAATGCACCCTCCCATCTCTGTTGCCCTTTCGGCTTCGCTGCCTGTAGACACCCTCAGATCTCTCTGCTTGCACCCTCAGCTTCTCCCCTCATCTCTCTGCTTGCACCCTCCAATCCGTCTGCAGGCACCCTCAGCTTCTCTACCTGCACCCTCCTGTGTGTGTGTGTGTGTGTGTGTGTGTGTGTGTGTGTGTGTGTCTCGCGCGCTTGCACCCTCCAATCTCTCCACTGCGCTCTCAGCTTCCCTACCTGCAGCCTAAACTCTCTCTGCTTGCACCCTATACTCTCTCTGCTGGCACCCTATACTCTCTCTGCTGGCACCCTATACTCTCTCTGCTGGCACCCTATACTCTCTCTGCTGGCACCCTATACTCTCTGCTGGCACCCTATACTCTCTCTGCTTGCACCCTATACTCTCTCTGCTTGCACCCTATACTCTCTCTGCTGGCACCCTATACTCTCTCTGCTGGCACCCTATACTTTCTGCTGGCACCCTATACTCTCTCTGCTGGCACCCTATACTCTCTGCTGGCACCCTATACTCTCTCTGCTGGCACCCTATACTCTCTCTGCTGGCACCCTATACTCTCTGCTGGCACCCTATACTCTCTCTGCTTGCACCCTCAGCTTCTGTGCCTGCACCCTCCCATCTCTTTATTTGCACCCTCAGCTTCTGTGCCTGCACCCTCCCATCTCTTTATTTGCACCCTCAGCTTCTGTGCCTGCACCCTCCCATCTCTTTATTTGCACCCTCAGCTTCTGTGCCTGCACCCTCCCATCTCTGTGCCTGCACTCCCCGGTCTCCCAGTTCACGGTAGCCGCAAAGCCCCCCCCCCCCCCAACCCCCCTCCCCACCCCGATTTCTCCAAACCTGCCCCCTCGCTCAGCCTGCTCCAACTGACAAACGATCTCGTCACCTTGACAATTCACAATGGCAAGTTCACTCAACATTCAAATTCGGGAGCTCTTTTGCTATTGGTTGGATGAAGGCGGCGGCCCGATTGGCTCGTGTCAGTTCTTTTCGGTCTGACATGAAGCAAGAGCCCGCTGCCGCGATGTCATCCGGTTAAATGTCTCCGAGTGAAAATTAGGCACCTGCCACTGGCGGGGTATGTGGGCGCTGAATGAGTGAGACTATAATCATTCTAGCAGATTCAAGGCTGGAAACTTTTTAAAACTTATTCTCTATTAATGGTAGTCAAGTTTATTGTCAAGTACAACCCGACGAAGCTGCGTTCTCAGGTCCTCGGTGCAAACCCTGCAGACACACAACTAGACATTACACAAGCATCAGATACGCAGGACAAGTTTTCCTATATACAAATAAGTAAATATTGTCTTGTATATATGAGGCTCTGTTGGTGTAAGCAATATTCTCACTGCCCTTGGGCAGTTCCTCAGCCTGGTGATGCTGGCTCTGATCCTCCTGTACCTCTTCCCCCAGTGGGAGCATCTCTGCAGGGTGGAAGGAATCCTCGATTATTTGGCGCGCATTCTTCAGACAACGATGGAGGGGAGAAGGGAGACTCCAGTATGACGGTTACATCATATTTTATATTGTACATAGATATTTTTGTGAAGGAGGTAGTGTAGGTCACAAACAAACACTTCACAAAACAGATCTCCTTTAAAATGCAAGAGCTTTGCTGAAGGTGAGTCAGGCAGGCACTGAGACCTTTGGAAAGACAATAAAACAAGGAGGCTGCTTTGCGAAAGAATCTCAAAAGCAGGTGTAAGTGGATTGCTGTTTTGAAAGCAACCCAGAAGTTTGGGTCCAGTACCGCAATCTGCCTGGTTGCAGTTTACTGTTGTAAGAAGCTCATGTGGTTTTGCAAGCAGAGAGAGAGAGAGAGAGAGAGAGATAAAACTGGTTTCTGCAGTTATGGCAAACTGGCAGCTTGTTGAGACCTCATTTTGAAGACGGGTTGTGAGTTCTGAGTTCAGCCTGTTGAAAACCCTTGTGGTCCATACAAGAGGAAATGGCTGGCTGGAGTGTTTCACCTGAAACAAGGGAAACAAAAGAAACTCTGCAAAAGAAGAGGTTATCATTTGGAAAACCTTGATGAAGCAAGTTTCTTCAGCAAGACACTTAAGTGGTTGAATGGAGGGAATCAGTTTGTGTGTGTCCAATGAGCAACAAATCTCTCTCTCTCTCTCTCTCTCTAAAAACTGACAAGAACCTTCCTGAATGGTAACCAATTACTTTTAAACACCAGAGTTTGGTGAAAATTCATAAATGTTACATTCTGTGCACAGTGTAAGTATTGCCTGACACAACAATGACTTTTATTTAAGTAACTATTTGTCTTGGTGAATTTCTATTGCTGCTGGGTTTTGGGGACCTCTGGGCCCGTAACACTAGTGATCCTCTCTGCCACTCTTATTATCCTGTGAATTGGTCCATTTCTCTGCAGCAACCCTAGCACACTGTGATGCAGCTGGCTAGGATGCTCTCAAGAGAACTCTTATAGAAGATTGACATAATGGTGGCCGGTAGCCTTGCCCGCTTCAGTCATCTCAAGGAGGGCTGTTGTGCCTTCCTGACAAGTGAGGTGTTGTGTGCCATGATAGGTGACTAATTAAGTGAACTCCAAGGAACTTGGTGCTCTCCACTCTCTCGACTAGAGTTGTTGATGTGTAGTGGAGGGTGGTCATTCCTGGACCTCCTGAAGTCCACGATCATCTCCTTCATCTTGTCCGTGTTGAGACTCAGGTTGTTACTTTTGCACCATTTCATGAGATTTTCCACCTCTTCTCCGTATTAAGACTCATCGTTGTTGCTGATGAGGCCGACTATTGTTGTGTCATCTGAAAACTTGATGATACCATTGGAGCTGGATCTGGTGATGCAGTAGTGTGAACAGGAGTGGGCTGAGCACACAGCCCTGAAATGCACCAATGCTTAGCGTGTGTGTCGGTGCTTGGCGTTCTGCTACCAACCCAAACAGACTGTGATCTTTATGTTAGGATTTCCAGGGACCAGTTACAGAGTTGAGTTCCAGCAAGGACAGCTTCTCCATCAGCCTCCTGGGGATTAAATGTCAAGCTGAACAGCAGCCTGGTGTACGAGACACCATTCTCCAGATGCACCAGGATGGAGTGAAGCAACAAGACGGTAGCATCGTCTGTGGCATCGTTTCTTCTAAAGGCAAATTGAAATGGGAGATGTGCTTTGATGTGTTCCATCATGAGATGCTCTTAGTATTTCATAATGGTGGAGGTCAGTGCCACAGGGTGGTAGTAATTGAGGCCTGTTATTGTTACCCTCTTGGGTACAGGGATGATGGTGTCTGTCTTGAACGCTTTAGGATTGAACTGTGGCAGTGAGGTGTTGAAGATGTCTGAGATGACCTCCATCAATTGGTATGCACGGTCTTTCATTAGCTGATTAAGTATGTGGTCTGGTCCCACCGCCTTGTGTGCCTTTGCCTTGGATAGGATTCTCCTCACCTTGGCCGTGGCTATCCGGTGGGCTTGTTCATCATGGGGACACTAAGCTTTCTTTGGCGTTATCCTGTTCTTCTCATCAAACCAGCCATAGAAGATGTTTAGTCTGTCTGGAAAGGAGCTGTCATTGTCCTTAACTCACAAGGTTGATTTGTGATCCTATATAGTCTTGATCCTTGTCACATTTGCCTCACATCATCAGTGTCGCACAGCTGTCTGTGGAACTTCTGTGTGTACCTTCTGGATTGCACAGGAGATAATGTGATTATGATGGGTATAGATAGTGTAAATGCAAGCAGGCTTTTTCCACTGAGGTTAGGTGAGGTAAAAACTGGAGAACATGGGTTAAGGGTGGAAAGGGAAAAGTTTAAAGGGAGCATTCAGGGGAATTTCTTCATGCAGAGAGTGGCAAGAGTGTGGAATGAGTTGCCAGCTAAATTGGTAAACACAGGCTCAATTTTGGCATTTAAGAAAAATTTGGATGTACTCAGATGGGAGGGATATTGAGGAAGATGGTCTGGGAGCAGGTCAGTGGGACTAGATAAATTAATAGTTTGGCACAGAATAGAAGGGCTGAAGGGCCTGATTCTGTCATGTAGTGTTCTATGCTTCTCATTGTCATAAATGATTTTAACCGTGTTAATTAAAAACCTTAAGTCTGACATTCCGGTAAATGTTGGAAACACTCAGGAGATCAGGTGGCAGGTGTGCAAAAAGAAACAGACCATGCTTTTGCTTGAGTGTCTTTCATCAGGACCATGAAAAGTTAGAAGTCAAACAGGGACTAAGTTAAGGAGGAGGAGGGTGGCTGGTGGTGGTGGGGGGAGGGGGGGGGAATAACGAGACAGTCTGTGAGAGGTTGAAATTCAGCAGAAGTTGAATGAAGCAAATATGGTGCTCGCTGACAGCAGGGGGTGTTAACTATTGCTGATGTGCTTGGGGGAAATGGGAGCAGAGAAGGGAAGTGCAACAGTGAGAAACAGAACCTTGGCCTTAGTGGTGTGATGCCATATGCCACAATACCTTCTAATGGGGCAGCCTTATAAGAGTTCAAATATTCTACCAGGTACGTATGTTCAAACAAGTGTTCCATTACAATCTACACAAGTTCTATAGAAACTGCAGTGGCTTTTGAGTGTCAACCTGTGATCTGCTTATCAATGAGTACCCAGTTACAGTGAAATCCCTGATAATTGAACTCCAAGCAACTGGCAAAAAAAGGGTCAAGTAAATAAATAAATAATAATAATGAAGATTTAAATAAATAAAAAATTTAAGTTCAAAATTGTAGAAGTAAATATTCTCCGAAGCAACACATAATCCCTTAGTGAAGATGGGTGCAAAGCACCTCGATTTGTCCCCACCCACAGCAGCTGCTTGAATAAAGTTTGAATAAAGTTGTGGTTGAATTAAATGGTGCTGCACAGAATGAAGACCTGGCCGAGGCCGATCGCTACTGGGGCGACTCACCCAAAGTGTCTCGCTATCTCCGAGCCTTTGTCTTTATTGGTAGATTAGTAAGGCTTTAACTGTAAACTTGTAGGAAGCGATGGGTTAATTATAATGGTGGTATGTCCATTCAGAGCCAGCTCTTCAGCGCTTGACGGCCTGTTTTGTGGAAACTGCCAAAATGTTTGGCCTGGAAGTCAGCCTGAAGAAAACTGAGGTCCTCCATCAGCCAGCTCCCCACCATGACTACCAGCCCCCCCCCCACATCTCCATCGGGCACACAAAACTCAAAACGGTCAACCAGTTTACCTATCTCAGCTGCACCATTTCATCGGATGCAAGGATCGACAACGAGATAGACAACAGACTCGCCAAGGCAAATAGCGCCTTTGGATGACTACACAAAAGAGTCTGGAAAAACAACCAACTGAAAAACCTCACAAAGATTAGCGTATACAGAGCCGTTGTCATACCCACACTCCTGTTCGGCTCCGAATCATGGGTCCTTTACCGGCATCACCTACGGCTCCTAGAACGCTTCCACCAGCATTGTCTCCGCTCCATCATCAACATTCATTGGAGCAACTTCCTCCCTAACATCGAAGTACTCGAGATGGCAGAAGCCGACAACATCGAATCCACGCTGCTGAAGATCCAACTGCGCTGGGTAGGTCACGTCTCCAGAATGGA
Source organism: Narcine bancroftii (assembly GCF_036971445.1). Lineage (NCBI taxonomy): Eukaryota > Metazoa > Chordata > Chondrichthyes > Torpediniformes > Narcinidae > Narcine > Narcine bancroftii. The sequence continues at coordinate 243,367,017 of NC_091473.1, forward strand.
GGACCATCGCCTTCCCAAGATCGTGTTCTATGTCGAGCTCTCCACTGGCCACCGAGACAGAGGTGCACCAAAGAAGAGGTACAAGGACTGCCTAAAGAAAGCTCTTGGTGCCTGCCACATTGACCACCGCCAATGGGCTGATATAAACCGTGCATCTTGGCGCCTCACAGTTCGTCGGGCAGCAACCTCCTTTGAAGAAGACCGCAGAGCCCACCTCACTGTCAAAAGACAAAGGAGGAAAAACCCAACACCCAACCCCAACCCACCAATTTTCCCTTGCAACCACTGCAACCGTGTCTGCCTGTCCCGCATCGGACTTGTCAGCCACAAACGAGCCTGCAGCTGACGTGGAATTTACCCCTCCATACATCTTCGTCCGCGAAGCCAAGCCAAAGAAAGAAAAAAAAAGAAAAGGTCTGGTTAGCGTAGCGGTTAAAACAATGCTGTCAACAGCGCCACCATCCAGGGTTTGAATTTAAATTTAAATTTTGTGAATTACCTGATTAAAGTGAATTTACATAATTAAGGACGGCAATGCTGATTTTTTTTTCAAATTACTTGATGTTTTCAACTGTCTTTTGTCTTTTAAACTGTTTATTCTTAAGGCTGGAGTATTAATTAGGCATTGTAAAAGTGAGTTTCAAGCAACCAGAAAATTCACATATCTGTCAGCTAACAATCCCCAATAGGTGCGAGATACTGGGGCTTTTACTGTATTATCATTCTGCTGTAAGCAAGGCCTTGCTATTGATCAATGGTGATTCTCCTATTTTGTTGAAGTTGGGAGGGAAGGGGATGAAGATCAAGGAAAAGTGGTTATATTTGCTTTTGCTCAGGATTTCATAATTTAGCTCAAACCAGAAATGTTACTTGTCAGTCATCACTTTAATTCTGGAACGGACGTTACCAGTGAGCTAAATGTTTGATGTTAGATAGACTCGAGAGTCCAAGTAAAAAAAGTGTATAGAGCTGATGTTATAGGTCTTCAGTACAAACACTTGAACACAGTTAAGACCAAAACATATGCTGTGTTTATTGTGCTTGGCCACTGTTCAGCAATTGAAAGTATTTCCTGGAATGAAATGTAAATATGGACTGCTTTCAGAAATTCAACCCAGTACTTTCTAAAGACATGCATCAATTGGTGATGTGGTTCTGATCCCAACCATGAATCTAATGATATCACTCCCCTTGCAGTGCTCTTTTTAACATTTGCAGGTGAAATTCAGTGAAGTATTTCCAAAGCAACCTCCTCACTGAGAGAATGCCTCTGTCTCTTCATTTTATATATATGGTACATTAAAAAAAAACCTCATGAACTCTGCAACTTCTACCTACTTCCATAGGCATTTCAGAACTTGTAATTTCTGTACTATTGTGTCACGCCACTGCTGGTTTTGCTGGAACTGGGCTACAAAATCAGTCCAGTCAGCTGAGGATGATTTACATAATATTTCAATTTGTTGTTTCCTGCATCAGCTATATTTGACTCCATAAAAACTGAACAGATTTAATCCTGCTATATCAGATTTATGTTTTAAGTGTGGATGTGAGATTGGATCTTTTTTGCATTCGACTTGGCAGTGTCCTAAATACTTTTGGTTGAAAGTCAGTATCTTTTTGGAACGAATTACAGGGGGTTAAGTTCCCATAGGATTCGGTTATTTTTATTGAGTAATATTAAGGTTATATGACCTAAATTAAAATTAACTATGTATCAAAATGAATTTGTACAAATTGCTTTAGCAATTTCTAGGAAATGCATAGCAATATTATAGAAGTCAGATACAGATTTAGGTAGAAAAGATGGCATGCAGCACCTCCTAGCTGTATACCACTTGAGAAGATTACTTATCGTTTATGAAACAAATACCATGTATTTTGGAAAATATGATGCCCATATTTACAACATGTGTTTCATCGACTCTCTGAAGACCTCATTTCTTGGAACCTCCAATATTAGATTTTATGATATAAATTTCCCTTGGCATTCTCTGGTCCTTTTTTCTTTCTAAGGGTTTTTTTTTGGGGGGGGGGGTTATATAACACATGTATAACTTTTTGAAAAAACTTATGAATTCAATTTAATGTAAATTATTGTTGTGCCTTAAAATTTGTAAATATTTTTTTTTTAAATTTTGTTGTTTCCTGTAGCATTACTTAAACTTGCAGTTTTCTAATCTCACAAAGATGTGGCCTTCTCTGCTAAGACGAAACAGAATGGGCCTTTCAGCATCGACAGTTTCCCTAAGGTTCAGCTTATAACAGATGGCGCTCGTAATAGTTTGGACTCCCTTTCAGAACACAATACGTTCACTGTTGTCTTTTTGCGGCTACAATGAAGCCTATGATGAGAGAAGGTATGCTTTCAAACCCAGCAACGTCATTGGGTTTCTCATGAGTTCAGAAATGTTCTTACCTACATTGCACTTCTGTCATAATCGCCTCTAGAATGCTGCCATTCCCAAATAGCAAGAGTAACCTTTCTCTTCCTTTCTTCCCCCAAAACAGCAATCTTCTCATTCTGGTGATCAATCAACTGTTAACATACCTATCAAAGCACTGTGTACTGCAAAGGCTTGGCCTCAGATTCCAGGGTGACATAAACACTTTGATTGCCCTCAACTCGTACTCTAGGCAAGCAGAAACCTGATTCATTAACGTTTTGTTGAGAGAATGTTGACACTTGTGTGTTTCATCTAGAAAATTGAAATGATTCTCTGCTGGCATTACATGATCTCTTGCATGGTGTAGGAAGTGGATGCGACCACATTATTAGGCATTTCATGCAGACTAGATAATTCACAAGGATTTCACCACTCACCATCTTTAGGCTGTGTGCATCCCTTCCAATTTATAATTAACTTGTGTGTGAGCAAAGAGAAGCTTGAGAGACTCAGCAGGTCAGGCAGTATCAAAGGAGACAAAAGAGTCAACACTTCAGGTCATGACTCTTTATTGTGCTTCTCTTCTAATAAACTTGTGTTACTTGTCATGGCTTCAACTGGTTTTGATTAATTGCTATAAGGCAGATATGCTCAAAATTAAATTTGAGGTTGGATGGCTTTTAAGCCTGAGCAGATCACAGGCCAAAGGTGTTACTAGTACTTGAAAATGGATGTTGCTGAATGATACCAGATATTTTATGGCAATTGGCATAATGTGCAAAAAAATCAACCACATTTCAAAAGCTCACAATGCTAGGATAGAATATAAGGTATTTAAAAAAAGGATTGAGCTGCTTTAGTTTTAGTTAAGGATTTTTATTCTACCCAGCACACAGCCGAAGATTCTAAGACGTTCTTCTTTCATCAGGTAAGTGTCTAACTTTTCCAATAAAGGAATCTTGACTTTAACTTTTTTTATTTTTGGGTTGCTTTTCAACCATACCAGTTACTTCTTCCCCAACAACTTCAGTCAGGTCTCAGTCTTTTTCAATATTATTCCAGGTCTCAAACTCACCCTTTGTGATGCACAGTTGTGACAGTAAGCAGACGCAAGGTTCAAAGACTGAAACAACAGGCTTTATTCAGCTCAAAGTCTATGCTGTGGCTAGCTGTGCCTTGATCCCGAGTGACTGACCTCGAGAGGGGCCGGAAGTGGTTTATATCCCGGGCTGCTGATTGGCAGCCGACCGGGTGGGGTTTGGTCCATTCAGGTTGACTGATTGACAGCCGGCCAGGTGTTGTCTGTCCTCCACTGATCTTCCTGCAGGAACAGTGGTTGCCCCCTGCAGTAGGCTAGTGGTGCATCACCACACCCTTATCACTCACTGGCTGTTGATTCGTCTGACACTGTGACCTCCCCCACCCCACTCGCCACTTGAGGTCTGATGCTCTTTTCCCTGCCCAGCCTTCCTCACACGCTTTTGCTGATCCCAGCAAACTGCTCTGATTCTCAGGATCTATTCATTTACATGTTCTGTGTGCAATGGGTGCCCTGTAGAATATACAGATAAGGGTTTCAATTATTGGGCCACACCAAAATAGCTGTGGGCCTTGGTTGGTGGATGAAGATTTTTTTCTTTTTGTAAAATCTTTTTTTTATTGCTACTTTGCCAATCTGAATATTTCAGCACCTCCCCAGGCTAAAATAGTAATGATGTATGAATGATTCTTTGCTTTTGGTGCTGTTCTTATCACTACTCTTTGTTTTATCTTGTCATTATTTTAAAAGGAGGCCATTTTGACCTCCCTGAGGAGGAATTCCATAAATCTCAATCTCCTCTTAAATCCTTGCATTTATCAAACGTAGTCCCTCTCACACATTCTCACTAACTCTCCTTTTGCCATGAATCTATACCAAATGATAATTTACTATAGCCAAATAACCTACAACCATTGGTCCAGATTAGCTGTCTCTTGTGCTTCTCAACCTACTAACATGTTTGGAAGATGGGGGAGAATATCAAAGTACATGGAGGAAGCTCATGCAGTCAGAGGGCACCGGTAAACACTAGGCAAACAGCATGCAATACAGGATTATGAGGTAGGAAGGGTGTAGTGATATGTTTTCTCCTTGTACATTATTCCTTACCTGTGTGTTGTTGTATGTATGAGGCTGGCCCGCCCACTGGTGACTCGTGTCCTATGCCTCCACCCCTTATGACCTGGCTATAAGGGTCGACCTCCATGCCCCCCTCCTGGCATTCTTGTACCTGTATCCGGGCTAGCCAAAGTCTTGTATTTATAAAAGCCTATCATTCCCCTGCTCTCAATTTGTGGTTATTGTCGAGCCTATCAAAGGGTTTGGTATTTTTGGGGGGGCGTGGCAAGATGGCGTAGAAGACAGACATGGAATTCCACCTTCCCCCAGCTAGATTTTTAAATATCCGATTTTAAAATTTATAAAAGTGGTTAAAAGTAGTATTTACAGTTTTTGGAATAGTGGAGGATTGCAATGGCTACTAATGTGAAAAAGTCAAAAGCTCAATTACAGAAGAAATGACCTTATAAAAGGGTTGAAGAATTGAGGCCTACCTATCAAGTTGAAACCACAGAGTTGTCGATGGGAGCCCCCAGGCCTCAGAGGACTCCTGCACGGCTAAGTATTATGCCGGCGCCGATCCTGCATCTGCAAGATGGCGCCGGCTTGACGACAAGCTTGACTGGTGCTAACTCACGCGCCCATGAAGCCGGACGTGTGGGCAGTCCGGCCGAGAAACGAGCCCTCGAGTCTGTGATGTTGCCTAGAGGTCCAGGGGCGTGCAGTGTAGCGTCGGAGGACGCACCTGCGCAATCGATGGTTCTGCCGGGGATACGCAGTGCTCTGAGGGTGCGTGAATTACTGGAAAAGATGTGGGCTGTGGGGGAACCTCAGTGATGGTGGCCTGACAAGGTCGGTGTGCTGTCGTCGGGTGTCCAGACCCACAGCCACACCGGAAAGGGACCAGTTGTGGTTGAAGAAGAAGTGGATTTAACTTTACTGGAATGTACACAGGAAGAAATAGGGGCTGAGACTAGAGAAGGTAGGCCTCAAAGGGAGGTGATGGAATCTGGACTGGATTCTGTGTTTACTGTTTTGGAAGGGATTGCTTACCAAATGGAAAATATGTCGAAACAGATGACTCAAGGATTTTTGGAAGTGAAAACTAAAATGAGTACTATGTGTGAAGAAATGACAAATACGAAGCAAGATATGACTGGAGTTAAAAGTGATGTTTATAGAAGTATAAAATCAGTAGACACTGTACAATTTCAAAAAAATTGAAGAAGCTTTTTTTGAATGTAAAAATCAAGTGGAATGTAATAGGGAAAAAATGGAAAAAGTGGAGGATTCTTTTGTGGCCTGGGGGGTTCGGAAAAAGAAATTATTGAAGAAGATTGATTCATTGCAAAATCAAAGTCGGAGGAATAATGTAGAAATAGTGGGTCTTCCAGAAGATATTTAAGGTTCTGACCCGATAAAATTTTTTAAGGAATGGATCCTTGAGGTGTTGGGCAAGGTGTTTTTTCCAGAAGGTCTGGAGTTGGATCGAGTACATAGAGCATTAAGAAAGAAGCCGTATCCATGAAAGTCACCACGGGCAGTTTTAATTCATTGTTTGAAATACCAACATAGAGAAATGATATTACGACTGGCGGTGCAGAAGGCGCCACAAAGTCAAACTCCAATGAAGATTAAAAATAATAGAGTATTCTTTCATGCGGACTTGAGTCAAGAAATTATTAGACAACGTTGGGAATTTAATTCAGCTAAAGAAGTATTGTGGCGGAAGGGTTATAAATTTGCTGTTCATTATCCTGTGGTGTAGAAAGATTTTTATGGAAATTTTCAATCCCAATATTTTGGGAATGATCACGATGCATTAATTTTTGCTAATTCGTTACCAGATTTGCGAGGAAATGGTCGATCTTCATCTTTGTCCCCTAAAAGAAGGGCAAATGGGAATGGGAAGAATGGGAAGCATGGAAAGAATGGAAAGAAAGAAGAGCTGACACAAAGTCTTCTTGATATTGAAGACCCGGAACAATCATTGGGGCTAGAATCACTGGGTTGAATTTACTTTCTATATTTGATTGTGTTTAATTAAACAATGTTTATACATACGTCTGGCTGTGGTGGGGGGGGGGGGGGGTGGATGGCACTGAAATCTTTAATAGTCTTCTGCCGCTACTGGGCTTTACCACACCCAGATTTTTAGGGTGTTACTACCTTTGGGTGGTTTTTTTAGGGGTGATTTTTCTTTATTTTTTTCAATTTGACATTTTATAGAGGGAGGGTTTACGATTTTAAGGATTTATAAGGGGAGCAATATTTTGTAGTGTGTGAATATATTATTAGTTTGTAGGAATGTCTAATTTGAAATTTGCAACCTTTAATGTTCAGGGGTTGAATAATCCAATTAAGCGGAAGTGAGTATTGGCCTATATAAAAAAAAATGAAAGTTGATATTGCTTTTTTGAAAGAAACACATTTGACTGAAAAAGAACACTTGAAATTGAAGAGAGAGAGGGTTGGTCATGTGTTTTCTTCTTCCTTTAATTCTAAGGCATGAAGTGTAGCAATTTTAATTCATAAGAGTTTGCCATTTGAATTAGAATCATTGGAAGGAAATGCTGGGAGAGTTTTGAGGGTGAACTGTAAAATTTTTTGCTGAATCTTTATGCATCTAATATAGATGATGAACGGTTTATTTCAGAACCTTTTTTGTTGTTAAATCAAGCTAATGAAAATATTCTAGTTGGGGGAGATTTTAATTGCGTTTTGGATCCTTTATTGGATAGATCTCCAAAAATTTTAAGGAAATCAAAGATGGCGATACAAATTGGGGCCTTGATGAAAGATTTAAATTTGATGGATATTTGGAGAAGAGTTAATTCTACAGAGAAAGATTTCTCTTTTTATTCATCTCGACATGATTCATTTTCTAGAATAGATTTGTTTTTTGGTATTGGTACATTTACAGGGTAGAGTATTACAGGCTGAATATAGGGTTATATCAGATCATCCTTTATTGCTCTTTTCTTGTGTAAGCTCGGAAGTGGTACGTTCGTCTTACAGGTGGAGGTTTAATACAATGTTATTGAAAAAAACCAGAGTTTGTTACTCTTATTAAAGAACAGATTACCTTGTTTTTGGCTGAGAATGTAGATAGTCATTTTGTACTATGGGATGCTTTGAAGCTTATTTGAGAGGGCAGATTATTAGTTATACAACAATATATGGCAGAAAGTTTAGTGTTGGAGAAACAAATTGCTGAGTTAGAGAAAGATTTTCAGAAAGATGTGACAGAAGATAAAAAAGCTGCTTTAGCAAATTTGAAACTACGTTATAATACATTACAAACTTATCAATTTGAGCGTTTAATTAATCGATCTAAACAACATTATTATGAATTGGGTGAGAGGGCACATAAGGTAATTGTATGCCAATTAAAAATGGAACAGGTATTACGGACTATTAATGCTGTTAAAAAGAATTCAATAGTTACCTACAAACTTCAGGAAATTAATGACCAGTTTTATTCATTCTATCAAAAATTATATACTTCTGAGGGGAAGTATTGAATTTTATTTATCCAAATTAACATTACCGGTATTAGAGGAGGAAGATTTCATGGAATTGGAATCTCCGTTTACAGATTTTGAGATAAGGAAGCTATACAGGAGATGCCAAATGGAAAGTCACCAGGGGATGATGGATTCTCTGTGGAATTTTATAAAATCTTTTATGAAGATTTATCTTCTGTATTTGGGGATGTATTACAACAAATAACTGAAGAACAGGTGTTACCAGAATCTTGTTTGAGTGCCTTAATTACTGTAATTCCAAAAAATGATAGAGACTTGTTGAAAGTGTCTTCGTATAGACCTATTTCTTTAGTAAATGTAGATTATAAAATTATAGCAAAAGTGTTAGCAAATCGGCTTGCTAAGTACTTACCTAAGTCGATACATATTGATCAAACAGGTTTTATTAAGAATAGAAATGCATCAGATAATATTTGTCGGTTGATAAAATTGGTCAATGCATATTGAAAAAAGCCCAACCACCCAATGGTGATTGCGCTAGATGTGGAAAAGGCCTTTGATAGAATTGAATGGAAATTTTTATTTAAAGTGTTAGAGAAGTTTAAATTTGGCCCTCTTTTTATTGGTTGGGTTAAAGCTTTGTATACAAACCCAATTGCCAGGGTGGTGACAAATTTAAATTGCCATTTAAATTGATGCGTTCGACTCGACAAGGTTGTCCATTGTCACCAGTCTTGTTTGCATTGGCTATTGAACCATTTGCTCAGACAATAAGACAGAATGATATAAGATAAGAGGGATGAGGGTTATGGATGATGTACATAAGATTAATTTATTTGCAGATGATGTGTTGATATATTTGACAGAACCAAAACTGTCATTGTCACAGTTGCAAGAATGTCTATTGATATTTGAAGAGCTATCTGGGTATAAAGTTAATTGGGATAAAAGTGAAATCTTGCCAGTTGGAGAAGGTGATTATTCAGAATATAAAAATATCATAAAATTAAAATGGTCAGATAAAATTAAATATTTAGGAGTAATTGTAAATGCTGATGAACAATCTTTATATAAATTAAATTATGTTCCTTTATTAAAAAGGATTAAAGCAGATTTAATTAAATGGAAAGATTTTCTGTTAACTTTAATTGGACAGGTAAATTGTATTAAAATGAGTATTTTTCCTTGAATTCAATATTTGTTTCAGTCAATACCGTGTTTCCTTTTGAAGGGTTTTTTCAGGATTTAAATAAAGTGGTGAGGGAGTTTTTATGGAAAGGTAAATTACCTTGAGTAGCATTCTATAAACTCACATGGAAATATGCATTAGGTGGACTTCAGTTATGCTATTTTCAAAATTATTACGAAGCAGCTCAGTTGAAATTTGTTAGTAGATTGATGGACTTGGATCAACCCCCAAGTTGGGCAAAAGTGGAGATGGCTTGTATTTCTGAAGTTGAGGTACATCCATTTATATTTCGATGGAATATGAATTTGCTGCGGGAATGTAATATGCCGGTATTAAAACATTTGTTAAAGGTCTGGACTAAAAGAAATATGGTTTTAGGATCGAAAGGTAAATTATCAATTTTAACTCCATTATATAATAACCAGCTTATTCCTTTTTCAATGTTTAATAATAATTTAAATGGTTGGGATTCTAAGGGTAATAATGCAGGATTGTTTTGAGGAAGGACAGTTTCTTTCTTTTAATCAATTGAGGGAACGATTTGATATATCTGTAAATTCTTTGTTTGTGTACTACCAACTTAGAGCTTTGGTAAAAGATAATTATGGTAAAGAGATGAATTTACCTATATTGATGAAAGTTGTATTTTTTATTTCCTCTATACCAAAGATGGTTATATTTCAGTTATGTATCAAGTGTTACAAGATAGTATGGATTGACCGGAATGGGAGAAATCTAGGCTTAAACGGGAAAATGATTTAACGTATATTTTTCAAAAAGATAATTGGGAGGATATGTGTTATGATAGGGTAACTAAATTGACAAATGTAAGATATGGAACAGTTAATTATAATTTTCTACATCAGTTATATTTAACTCTGGAGAAATTGAAAAAATATGGTTTTAGTAATTCGGATTCTTGTTTTAGATGTGGTTTATGTACTGGAACTTTTTTACATGCTGTTTGGTCTTGTATTAAAGTACAACCATTTTGGGAAGGAATTTGGTTAGTTTTGGAAAAATTATATACCATTAGACTCATTGATTTTTTTTATTGGGTTATATGGTCTCTTTGAGGGGATTAGGGTTGGATAAGTTTCAAATTGCATTTGTACATTTAGTGTTGTCTGTAGCACGAAAATGTGTAGCTAGTACTTGGAAAGATAATATAGAGATTAATATAGTACATTGGCAAAATGAATCGAAAGCTTGTATTATTATGGAAAAATTACATATAATTTGCTTGACAATTATTGGCTCTCCTTAAGAGAGCTGGCTGATGGGGTGGGTTTTTCATACTTATACAAAATTGATTTCTTTTTGTTATTGGACTGTATGTTTTTTTAAAGATCTTTTAAATAAAGTTTTTTTAAAAAAGGGTTTGGTATTTTTTTAGTAGAAATACATAGAATGCATGACATTGAGGGATGAAGGGCCTGTACTGTATTGTTATGTTCTATGTTTGATGTCAAGTTCAAAACCAGGTTCCTTGAGTTGAGAGAAAGCAGCATTAACTGTTATGCCCCATGCTACTCATCGATCTACTATAGAGACTTCCCCTGCTGTTCTCTAATTGGATGTGGAATCTTTCTCATCCATTTGGCATTTCAAATAGTTACTTGGTTCAATAGGTATCCAGAAAATAACACCGCTGACATTGTAACTGTCTATCAGTGCCTCACACGACTGTTAATGTGGATTATGAGCTCAGTTCTTGGGAGAATATGCTGACTCCATCAATAATGCTGTGCCTGATTCTAAATTAACATATAACAATTTACAGTGTGAAAACAGGCCATATCGGCCCTTCGAGTCCACGCCGGTTCACTTGGACAACTCCACTAGTTCCCCCCTCCCACTCAATGTAAAAGCAGATGCACTGCCTGTATTATTCAGTGCACATTCCAATTCCAATGATTAAAAAGTGCATTAAGCAGTAGAGTACTTCGTGCTGACAGATTCTATCCCCTTCTGAAAAATAGTTGCAATGTATTGTGCACTGAGCACACGACATGCAGTTCAAAAAAGTGCTGGAGAAACTCAGCAGGTCATACAACATCCATAGAAAGAATGAGGCAGTCATCCTTCTGGGCCTGAAGCCATCTTCAGAAATTGTTGACATTTCAGGCCTGAGGCCATCTTCAGGAGACTGTGGGTTCAGGTCCAAAATGTCGACTGCCTTTTACTCTTTATGGAGTTTCTCCAGTGGTTTTGCATACTTCACTAGATCCCAGCTGTGATAGTACAGATTCTATCACCAATGTGCATATGTACATACGTACAGATGGTAGCCTGCAGCTGACGTGGACATTACCCCTCCATTAATCTTCGTCCGCGAAGCCAAGCCAAAGAAAGAAGAGTGTAGAATGACTGTGATTGGCTGAGAGTGTAGCCACACCTACTGGCAGGTCTTAAAGGATTGCTCCTAGCCAGACCAGGTCATTCTGGACTGGTCGACCTACTTGTGATATGCTCCAGTCTTTTAGTTAATACAGCAATTGGCTGAGAGCTTAGCCACACCTACTGTCTGGGCCTTAAAGGGTTGTGTCCCTAGCCAGGTCGGATCATTCCGGACTGGTCGGCCACCTGTGAAGAGCTCCTGTCTTTTGCTAATAAAAGTCTTGGTTTGGATCAACAAGTCTTTGGTTCTTTCAAAGCGCATTACACCAGCAACTGGAGATTTTCTTGTTTACCAACAAAACTTGCAATATCTGATATAGGCCATTCACCAATGACTGATCCAATTAAATGCATCTCTCTGAAAGAGCTTTACTACTGAGAACAAGAAAAACATTTAGGAGTTTTGCGCAGATTAGGCAACGCTGATGCAAAGTGCATAATTTTTTAATTTGTGTGAGCTTTGTCTGTGAATGTACTGCCTACAGGTTCAGAGGCAATAGTGACTAGCAAAGTTATGTAGTACTGAGGGCTGATGGATGGCAAAGTATCCTGCTGTTTTGATAAATAAATACCATTTAGCGTATTATAAAAGTCCGGTTGTCTGGTAAGACATGGCTGTATTTGGAAGTGCAGGCTTGTGGGCCAGAAGGGCCTGTTACTGTGCTGTATCTCCAAATTTAAAAAAAATGAACTTCCTTCTATTTGCTGGCCTGTGAATCAGACTGAGGGAGGTTTGAATTGTAGGAAACTTTAAGCCACTGAATCAAAGCCCCCTGCTCTACTCAATTTATGGCTATGACTCTGTGGCTTGGTATGACAATAACACCAACTGCAAAGATGATGACGATACCACAGTTGTGTAAAAAAGGGGCAATGAGTCACCAACATACAGGAGGAAGATTGAAAACTTGGCTGAATGATGTACCAACAACAACTTCACACTCAGTGTCACCAAAACCAAGGAGCTGAAAGTGAGCATAAGGAAGGGAAAACCAGAAATGTACAACCCATTGATCACTGGGGATCAGAAGTGGAGAGGGTGAGCAAAGTTAAATTCCTGTGAGTCACTATCTCAGAGGATCTTCCCTGGACCCAACACACTAATGGCATTGTGAAGAAAGCACGTTGGTGCCCCTGCTTCCTGAAGAGTTAGCAGAGTTTTGGAATGACGTTGGAAATACTAGTAAATTCTGCAGATGTCTGATGTGTGCTGACCAGCTGCATCACGGCTTGGTATGGGGGCACCAATATCTCTGAGCAGAAAGCTCTTTAAAGATAATAGACACAACCCAGAACCTCACAGGCAAAAATCTTCCCACCATTGAGAAAATCTACGTCGAACACTGCTGTAGGAGAGCAGCAGCAATCATCAAGGAACTACACCACCCAGGACATGCTCTGTTTTTATGAAGAAAAGGCATCGGTGCCACAAGACTCGCACCACCAGGTTCAGGAACATCTGCTCCCCCTCCACCATCAGACTCCTCAACAACAAACTCAATCAGAGACTCATTTAAGGTCTCTTACCTTGCAGATTATTTATTATTGAATATTATTTCTTCTGTATTACATATTTTCTTCACATTTCTTTCTTTGTTTGCATTTAACATGGCACAAAAAAATAGAACATGGCAGCACAGTGCAGGCCCTTGGGCTCTCAATGTTGAGCCGACCTATGCATTCCTATATAAAAAAGATATGAACCCCTTCCTACCTCGTAACCCTCTATTTTTTTCATCCATGAGCCTGTCTAAGAGTCTCTTAAATGCTCCTCATATTTCAGCCTCCACCACCATCTAAGGCAAGGCAATCCAGGCACCTACAATTCTCTGGGTAAAAAAAAAACTTACCCTTGATATCTCCCCTAAACTTTCCTCCCTTCACTTTGTACAGCTGTCCTCTGGAGTTTGCTACTCCAGCCCTGGGAAAAATAAACACATTGGCTTCCTACCTTATCTATGCCTCTCAGAATCTTGTAGACCTCTATTAAATCACATCTTATCCTTTTTAACTCCAAAGAAAAAAGTCCTATCTCTGCTAACCTTGCTTCATAAGACTTATTTTCCAATCCCGGCAACATCCTGGTTAATCTCCTCTGCACCTTCTCCATAGCTTCCACATCCTGAGGTGACCAGAACTGAACACAATATTCTAAGAGTGGCCTCATGGCAACATGACCTCTCTACTCTTGAATAAATTTCCAAACTAATGAAGCCCATCATCCCATTGACCTTCTTAATTATGCTATAAACCTGCGTGGCAACCTTGAGTGATATATGGATTTGAACCCCAAGGCCCTTCTGTTCTTCCACAAAGTTAAGTATCTGACTATTAACCCAGTTCTCAGCCATCTGGTTTGTCCTTCCATTGCATCACCTCACACTTATCTGGATTGAACCTCATCAGCCACTTTTTCACCCAACTCTGCATCATGTCTATATCCTTTTGTAACCTATGACAGCCTTTAACACTAACTACAACTCCTCTAACCTTCGTATCATCTTCAAGCTTACTGACCCGTCCTCTTCTTCATCAAAGTCTTTTATAAAATTTCTCTCTTTTGTATACATAACTTTTCTTGAGTACAGTATTTTACACTACTGATGAGTAGATATGCTGTCTGGCCCGCAGGAAAAATATGTATGTACCCTGTATTGTGATGATAACGTTGAACTTTGAAAGTCTTATCTTTTCTCCTAGGTGGGTATGGAAGATCGCATAGCACTCTGTCAATCATTTATCTCATAACTAAAATAACCTGTTCATGAATGTCATTGAAATTTGAAGCAGTTAGAGGATTTTACAAAACTTAGAGGTTTAAGGGTGGTGAAGTTTGAGCAGATTCAGATTGATATGGTGCAACAGGTTTAAACACGTCGGCACAACATTGTGGACTGTGCTGCACTGATTTTTTTTGGTCCTGTGTTTCTCACATTACAATAGTGACTACATTTCAATGGTTCTTCATTAAATATAATGCTTCGTGATCTCCAAAGGTCTTTTGTTTCCTTTTCTTATTATTTCCCTCTTTACTGTCACTTTTTCCTTATTTTCCAGCTCTTTGTGAAACATACCAGCTGTCATCTAAAACACAAAACAGACTGATGCTTGAGATAGACAAGACTGCACATGTTTTGATAAATAAGTATGTCTACTTTGTGGTCAGAGAAAATACAAGGGTTCAACTCAGGATGCAAAGGTTGAAGAGGGACTGGTTGGAACAAACTTGTTGACCTCAAGGAAGTTGAGATTACTTCAATAATACAGGTCGGGTGTGCAATCCGACACTATGGACAAGGTCAAAAGGTTTGATGACCATATGGGAACTAGATCAGTCGATTATCAGTGAACATATGGCAACGGACTTCTGGTGTACAGAAAACTTTCCTGGCAAAGTCATGAAAACGAGTTTGAGAAATATCAGAATTGTTTGCTGAAAAGGAGGCAGGTGGGAGTGGGTGAGGAGGATGTGCTGCATTGTGAAGATGATTGGAAAAGAAGCCATTGCTTGAGGATTTTCTGACTAGGTTTGAAACCATAGAACACTACAGCACCGAAAACAGGCCATTTGGGCCTTCTAGTCAGTGCCAAAATATAATTATGCTAGTCCCACTGACCTGCACCCATTCCATAACCCTTCAGGTCTCTTCCATCCACGTATTTATCCAATGTATTCATAAAACAAGGATGAGCCCATATTTACCTCTTCAGATGGCAGTTCATTCCACACTCCAACCACTCTCTGAGTGAAGAAGTTCCCCCTAATGTTCTCCCTGAACCTTTCCCCTTTCACCTTGTAGAACTCGTCGAAAGAACCAAAGACTTGTTGATCCAAACCAAGGCTTTTATTAGCAAAAGACAGGAGCTCTTCACAGGTGGCCGACCAGTCCGGAATGATCTGACCTGGCTAGGGACACAACCCTTTAAGGCCCAGACAGTAGGTGTGGCTAAGCTCTCAGCCAATCGCTGTAAGCACAGTCATTGCACTCTAGATACTGTAACTATTTACATTGGTGATAGGTCTGTACTATCACACACCTTAAAGCCAACACTCTTGTATTTATCTCTCCTAATCTAAGTGGAAAAAGCCTACTCACATTTACTCTGTCTATAGCCCTCATAATTTTGTAAACTAAGCAAAGGAAAAACCACAGTTTGATAAAAGATGTTGAAAGAAACTGATCACTGTTGAAAATCACAATGAGTTTAAGAGACTAAGGGGAGATATAAAGAATGTTGAAATGTACATTCCTGTAACATCTCTTTTGATTCCTCCCACTTTCTACAATTCAAAAGTGTAGCCACAAACTCTTGACAGGGCCACAATTCAATATTTTTGTCAAAGTACAGACATGATATCACATATAACCCTGAGGTTCTTTTTCCTGCAGGCCAGACAGAATTTATGCTTATCATTAACTATAAACTGTACTCAAGAAGAAAGATAAATATACAAAAGAGAAGGAGATGTAAACAAATAAAGAAATGACCGTGCAAATGCAAGAAAATAAATATTCAGGAGTAAATAATTTTACATTTTAAATTTAGGCATACAACACAGTAACAGGCCATTTCGGCCCATGAGCCCATGCCGCCCAAATACATTCAATTGACCTACAAACCCCGATATGTTTTGAAAAGAGTACCCGAAGAAACCCACACGGACAACATGGGATTTGAACCCCGTTCCCGAAGCTGGCACTGTAACAGCGTTGAGTTAACCACTAGGCTAAGCATGACATCCTAAATGAGCAAAGTAAATAAGTCTCTGATTGAGTCTGTGTTTAGGAGTTTGATGGTTGAGGGATGGCAATTGGTTGTGAACCTGTTGGTACGAGTCTATACCCTTTTCCTGATGGTATCAGTGAAATAGAGCATATTTTGCCTGTGATGAACTAGACTGTATCCATTATCTTTTGCAGAGCTTTTTCTTTCAAAAGTATTGGTGCCCCCTGACCAGGCCATGATGCCACCAGTCAGCATACTTTCTGCAACACATCTGTAGAAATTTTCCACGGTTTCCATTGATATATTGAACCTCCGCAGAGTCCCGAGGAAGTAGAGGAGCTGATGTGCTTTCTTCACAATTACTTGAGTTTGATGGAAAAGCCCTCCAAGATTAAAATCCTGCAGGATTTTAAATTTGCTCGTCCTCCCCATTTTCTGATCCTTCTATGATCATTGGATCGTACACTTCTGTTTTTCCTTTCCTAAAGTCGACAATCAGCTTCTTTGTCGTGGTGAAATTGAGGGGAGAGTTTGTTAGTAGACCATTCGGCCTAGTTTGCATTCTCCCTCCTGTATGCTGACCCATTGCTGCTTTTTATATAGATATAGTGGTATCTTCAGCAAATTTTTAAGCCCCCTCTTGCATCTATACACTCCATTAACGATTTTAATGTCTTATACTTACTTATAGGTGTTATAAACATAGTTATTTACTTCCATTATTGATTTAATTTCACCATTTAAAATGATACGTGAATTTATCCTTTCTTGGTTCACAACAGTTGACAACACCAATGTTAATGTTCTCTGCAAGCAACCTTCTCTCATTTTCATTTTTCTTTCTTTAACATACAGAATTGACAATTACATGATAATTAATTTGTATACAAGTAAGCACACACAAAATAAAACCAATGACAAAAAAGTAGATGCAATTACATCAATAATTGCTAATACATAATGTGCCTATACTAAAACATTCAATGAAGTTATGGATAAAGAAAAATAAAATGATAGGTTCTAGGGGTAAATTATTGGCTTTGACTCCATTGTTTAATAATCAACTTATTTCTTTTTCAATACATAATCAAAGTTTGTTGCATTGGAGATTTAAAGGTGTGAAAAATTTGGGAGATTGTTTTAGATCCAACAGTATTTTTATTGGGTAGTTTGCAACCTCTGAAAGACTTGGGATTAGATAAATTACAGCTTGCTTTTGTATAGTTAGCTTTATCCATAGCAAAAAATATGATTGATATTAATAGATGGCATAATGAGATGAAATATTGTTTAATAATAGAACAAATTATGTATGTTTCGCATGATCATTATAATTTTTTTATTAATAAGTGGCTGTTATAATCGGAATATTTACATTTCAATTTATATTGATTAGATTTTAATATGTATATTTAACTCTTTTTTTAAATATTCTTTTTTTTGTGGCTCTCCTTAAGAGATTTGGCTAAAGGGGGGGGGGGGGGGTTCTTTTCTTTTCTTTTTTTCTATATATATATAAAAAAACGTTCATGTTCATGTTTAATTGCTGTATATGTCATATATTATTTGTTTTTTGAACGAATAAATAAAGTAAAATAATAATAATTGCTAATACCTCAAGAACATTCAATTGAAATAATCTATGTGACCATGTTAAACCCGTTTGTTGAAATAACGTATAAAATAAAGGAAAAAAACTAAAAACTAAATCTAATCTATCCCCTCTCTTTGATCATTACCTTATAAATAATTTTTTTTAAAATTAATAATGTGGAATGACAGGTGACTCATCTTCATTTTAAAAATTAGTTCTAAGAATGTGAACCAGCATTTAATTGTCCACCTCTAATTGTCTTTAAGAAGGTGGTGGTGAGCCTCCTTCGTGAACTGCTGCAGTTCTCAAGGTATGGATATACCGACAGTGCTATTGGGGATAGGTTTTCAGAATTTTTATCCAGTTATAGTGAAGGAAGGGCAATTAGATTTACAAGTCAGGATGGTGTGTGGCTTGGAGGGAATCTCCCAGGTTCCCATGCTCTTTCTTCCTTTGTCTTTGTAACTGGTTGAGGTCATGGGTTTAAAAGGTGTTAACTAAGGGAGTCTTGGTGAGTTACTGAAGTGCATCTTGTAGATGGTACTAACTGCTGCTCCACCATATTGGTGGTGGACTGAACTAATAGTTGTGGAATGGTTGAGGAGTTTCCTTTATCCTGTATGGCATTGAGCTTCTTGTGTGTTGTTGTAACTGCACTCATCCAGACAAGTGGAGAGTGTTCCATCACACTCCTGTCTTGAACCTTGTGAATGTGAACAGGTTTTTGGGAGTTACTGAAGTAAAACATGAAAGTGTGCAGACACTCTGATTGTAGTCAAAACACAGAACTGGTGGAGGAATGTTCTGTTTCCATAGGAGATATATTACCAACACTTTGGGCCTGAGGCCTTCCTCGAGGTGTGAGGAGTTACTCACTGCCGAATTCTTGTCCTATGAAATCCCCCCAGAGATTTGGTGCAGGAGCTTATTCAGCAACACTTATAGAGTTTGTGGCCACAGTACAGGCTACCAATTGTGGGCGATCAACAATCTGTCAATCTCAGAGAAAATAAATAGAATGATATGTTGACGGGGTATGAAAGCATAAATACCTCATCTCTTGGAGCTGTTGATCTGAATGAACTCATGGTCCAATAGCTAATTTATAATCCTTATTAAAAATGAAGCCGTGTTTCCCTTCCAGGCTACCTGTGAAATAAATCAGAGCCATTATTATTGGAGAAAGGCAAGGGACTTTTTCTCTTCCACTTGGAAAATATTACTCAGCCCCTGCAAGAAATAGATTATATACCAATTATCTCATTTATATTTGTAGTGCTTTGGATATGCGCTAATTAGCTGCCAGATATTCAATTAATTATGTTAACTAGCTGTAAAATGTTTTTGGCCGTGTGGAAATGAAAAGTGCTAAGTAAATGCAGAAAGTCCATGCATGAAATGGCGCCGCTGCTGGAGCCACTGTAACGGCAGCACTGCTGCTGCTGCGGACCCGCGGGGAGCGAGGAGAGGAGATGCAGCGTCCCTGGGCAGTCAACTGCACAGTCAACTGCCATCAGCTCCACACAGGCTTTGAACAGCCCATTAAAGGAGCTGACGGGAGTTTTATTTAAAATCCCACGACCGTATGGTCTGCACCCAAGATGGCAGCGCCTCTGATTGGTAGCAGCCATAAGGGGTTGTAAATTCTCGGGGAAGACTGAAGCAGGGCACCAGAAAATTGGGAGACCCTCCCCCACGAGAAGGAGGAGTAGAGGTGATGACCCACGGGACAATGACCACAGTGGCGGACCAGCGAGGGGGCTCCACGGCTGAAAGACCCAAACATGCGATGGGCTGCTGGCGACTCGAAGCGAAGAACCCACAGAGGCTGCTGGAGACTGCTGCTGGGAGACTCACATTGGCTATGGACTGCTGGAGACTGGCACAAAACTGGCTGAAGGAGTAGCAGGTATCGGAACCAAGCTGCGAAGGGGTGCAAAAGGCGCTGAAGGCTTCCTGATCGTGTCAGAAGTTTGGATCTGGAGCTCAGGTCGCCAATAGTTTGGACTGGACTGTGTGGCTGCGGAGGCTGCGGAAGCGCTGGAGGTGAATCTATGGACACTCCGTGACTCTGGGGGGATTTCACTTTTGCTTCTCTCTCTCTGACTGCTTTGACCCCTGTGGACATGTTTATCCTTAGCATAGCATCCCAACTCTATTTATATTTAAAGTAAATGACATTAGAGATGAAATTGCTTCAGAGTTAAGCATTCTATTGAAAATTACAAAGGAGTGCAGCTTGTTTGGGGTTTACTATGGATAGCAGAATTGGAATTTATATAATGCATGTTATTTTGCCAACTATTTGTTTTAGATAGGTAAGCATTGTAAATTGGACGATTACAGCAACCACTTTCTCTAACAAGTTTAATATGAAGTGGAGATGAACGTGCAGAGTTAACAACTCAATCCTTGGATATTAGGGAACACGAAGGCCATTAGGAAAGCTCCTAAGTCAGTGGAAGTTATTCTTCTGTAAACAAAATGCGACTGGCTGAACTGATACCCCTTTACATGTGTCAGAGTACTGTTGAGCATCAGTCATTTGAAGCAAAATTATGATGACCAAGGGAAACAGATTCATACTAATAGATTTAAAGTTACAGAATCATAAAATCATTACAAAGGATGGTCATTTAGTGGATAGAGTCTGTGCCATTTCTTACTAAGATTAATCCCACTCACTGGCCTGTTCCCTTCAGAGTGACACCACCCACCCCCACTTTTGTTATCTACTAAGAATGTTAGAATTGCACAGCATAGGAATGAGCCCTTTCAGTCCACTTCATCCATAACACAATGAGGCCTATCCACCTTGAATTTCCTTCCTCCTATCTCAAGAGCGAGAAAAATATTTTGATTCTCTGTTCTATCCATGCATTTCATCATGTAATAACCCTTCATACTCCTATGTTCCAGGAAGAATAAATCCAAGTTTATCAATCTCTCCTTATACTACCATACCCCATTGTAATTAACAGCCTTGTGCATGTCTTATGCTTCTCCTTCCTGATGTATGGTGATCAGTCTATACACAATAATCCAAGGGCAGTTTGATCAGCTACAACATGACATCTCAAATTTTGTATTCAATGCTTTCACCTACAAAAGTAAGTATGCCAAACAATAAAAGGACATGATCTAAAATGCTGACTTCCCTTTTCCCTTCATAGATGCTTCCTGATGTGCCGAGTTCCTTAAGAAGTCTGTATTTTGGTCCAGATTCCTGCATCTTCATACTCTTGCATCTCCATAGCAAATGGAGATCTACCTGTGTTATTATTTTTAATGAGCCAGGAGTTTGAACCCCAAGGCATCTCTGTACATCAATATTCCTTTGGTCACTGCCCTTCACTCAATATGACATACCTGAATCCACCCTAATATTTCTAGCACTTCCTCCTTCCTTTAGCCCCCAATTCCTTCTCCCTGGTGAAAACCAAAGAGAAATATTCATTTGGGGTGGTGTGGAAATTGGAATCTTTATCCATTCAACCTGGCTGTGTACAAAGGTGAGATCCTTCTGAGAGGACCTGGGGGACATTCTGAAAAAAAATTACAAAGATGGATTTTCCACATAATCTGGAATTGTACCTTATTGACATGAGACTGTCCAGATATCAAATTCAGTTTGTGAAGGTTGCCTTGTCAGTAGCCAGGAAATGAACAACGGTCACATGGAAGTCCAACTCCCAAGTAAATATTACACAATGTTATATGGAAATGCAGAGTTGTATTCCCCTGGAAAAAAATCGCATACAATTTAAGGAGTATAGAGTGAGTCGAAAGAACTAAAGACTTGTTGATCCAAACCAAGGCTTTTATTAACTAAAAGACTGGAGCATATCACAAGTAGGTCGACCAGTCCAGAATGATCTGGTCTGGCTAGGAGCAATCCTTTAAGACCTGCCAGTAGGTGTGGCTACACTCTCAGCCAACCACAGTCATCCTACACTACATCTGTACATATACACATTGGTGATAGAATCTCCACTATCACAAGGAGGAAATATGGCACATTTTTAGGGGTGTGGCAACCCTAATCTGCAACACATTGGTACACAGATATATAGGAAATGAAAGAAATGAAACAATCTGTGCCAGCAGTGAAATGATTGAGATCAGTGAAGTGGGTTGTGGCACAGATGACATGCTCTTGTATTTTGTTACTTAGCTTTTTTTTTAAATTTTAGGTTTCTTTGGGTTTTTCTAAGTTCCCTTAAAGGATACATACTGTTGTTCCCATTTCCTTCTTACAGCGAAAACATCTGTCTGATACTGTTGGGTCCCATTTATTTAACTTTTGGGGCGTGGTGTATAGCCTGTGTAACCAATTATATTGTATCATGCATAACCTCGTGTTTATTGTATTTCTCATAGTTCTGGAGCATAGCTTTTCCCATTGTTATTGAATGAAGATCTACCGGGACCAATGCCTGAAGAGGGCGCACGAAATCTGTGAACCGGTGCGGACTCGAAAGGCCAACATGGCCTGTTCCGCTCCGTAAATGGTTATATGGTTATATGGTTTGTAACTTTACTAATATTTGGTTCCTTGTATTTATATAATCATGTCTTTGTTGTATTAGGGTGTGGGAGGGAGGGGAGAGGGGTGGGGGAAAAATAGACTCTGTATGTTATATACTATTGTTGAAATTGATTGGGTTGGATTTGTTCGTCTTTAAAAATCAAAAATAAAATATTAAAAAATTATACTTTGAGAACTACAATTGGAACTGCTTCCATATTATTCCAGGCACTGCATTTCAAAATCTTAGTCCTCTTAAAGAAGTGTTTTATTTAATGCATAGAAGTGCTGGAAAAACTCAGCTGGTCACTGTACTGACAATAACCATACCAGCAGTGTGAGTATAAGACAGCTTTAATAAACTAATATGTACGCTAAGAGGTCTTGTCTCTCTGCAAGACAAACCTGGAAGGCTAGACTAGCTCTGGACTGCTTTATCTACAAGGTCACTGGGGTGACCCCTGGTGACCTAGTGGTGTAATTACATATCACCACATTCACCCCCCCTTAAAAAATTGTTATTCCCCTCCCCCCACCCCCCCCCCACTCCCCATCCTCCTTCTCTTGTTTGTAAGATCATAAGTCCAAAATATTTTGTGGCTTCCGTTGCCTTCTGGACCTCTTCGGTAGTGGTATAGAGGTGGGGAGTGCGGTCTGCCTTTCGGCCTTTCTTGGTGGAGGTGTGAGAGTGGGAAGTACTAGATGGCCATGTGGGCTGGGGATCCTCTTGTATGGGATTAGGTCCTGCCCTGAAGTCTAGGGTGGTGATATTTTGTGTCTGCTGGAGGAGTAACCAGGGTGCTTGGGGCTGTTGGCTAAGTCTCTGGCTTTGGGACGTTTGCAGCGGGCTTAGGGGGGGATCCCAGCGGTGGCATCAGGCCGCCATGGTACTGGGGAAACTGCTGCTGGGGAGTGACAGTAGCGGTGTCTGCTTTCCCTGGCTCTAGAGTGGTCAGGAATTCTGCACATACATGGCGATTGGGAGCACGACTTGTGGAGTTCCTTCCACCCGCGCTTGTAGTGGCCCCGGGGTTTAGGGTCGGCAGTGCCTGCACTGGCGAATCCACAGGCAGGCAGGGCTCTTGGCAGTTTCTGACCTGCCCTATCATACTTCTGTGGTCTTCCCCGCATTCTGCCACAATTCTAGTACAGCGGTCCCTCACCATCTCTGTCCTCGGATGCATGTGTGTGCTGGTCGTCCCCGGATTCCATTCCTCAGGAAGAGTCTCCAGGTGGTCGGGAATGCGCATTGGAGCAGAAGCAGTTTCCATCCTGGGGATATTATTTTATTAAATTGTACTGACAATAACCACACCAGCAGTGCAAGTATAAGACAGCTTTAATAAACTAATATGTACTCTAAGAGGTCTTGTCTCTTTGCAAGATGAACCTGAAAGGCTAGACTGTAGCTCTGGACTGCTTTATATACAAGGTCACCGGGATGACCCTTGGTGACCTAGTGGTGTAATTACATATCACCACAGTCACGCAGTGTTCTTTGTGGCAAAGATACATAACCAATGTTTTGAGCCTATGTTGAAAGTGAGCAGGAGAAGTTACAAGAGTAAAACACAAAAGTCAGCAGACACTGTGATTGAAGCAAAACAATGCTGGAGAAGCTCAAGTGGTCAAACAGTGTACTTTATACAGTAAAGATAAAAATATATAACCTACATTTCGGATGAGCCCATTATCAAGATATGAGCAAAAGGTAGGAACATTCAAGCACCTTCCTACCTTTAGCTCATAGCAAAAACATGATGCTGAAGAAACTCAGCAGGTCGAATAGAGTACTTTATACAGCAAAAATAAAGTCACAAAACCAATTTGGGCTTGAGTTCTTCATGAAGATACAAACAAAATGTGGGCAGGCACCTGAACAAAATGGTGGGGGGGGGGGTATGTGGGAAGTAGGGGCAGGGGGAGGAGCAAAGTCCCACAGGCAGGATGTAATTCCTCCTTTCATAGCAGTGCTTCTGGGGCCTTCATCGTGCAGTAGAGGCAGTGCTACTTCTGGTGCGGACCTGCAAAGTACAAAGGAGTGGAGATGCAGTGCTCCCATGGGGTCCAGCTGCCCAGTTTACTGCCATCGGCTCTGCATAGGCTCTGAACGGCCCGATGAGGGACCCGTGACCGCGGGTCTGCACCCAAAGTTAATCGCCATGAAGGGTTGCAGACTCCAGAGAAGTGGAGGGCTGGGGAAGGGCACCAGAGCACCAGAGGACAGAAAGATCACCCGCTCCCCCAATACACCCACCCCCATCTGAGAAGGAGAAGTGAAGGTGATGACCCACAGAATGGTGATCTTGGCAGTGGGCCAGTGAGGGGGCTCTGTTGCTGAGGGACCAGTGCATGCAGCGGGCTGCTGGCGACTTGAGGCGAAAAACCCGCGGAAGCTGTGGGCTGCTAGAGACTGCTGTTGGGCTGCGGACTGCTGGAGACTGGCACAAACTGGCTGGAGGGGGTACCAGGTAACGGAACAGGGATCTGAGGAGGTGCTAAGGGTAGTGAAGGGTTCCTGACTGTGTCGAAGGTTTGGATCGGGAGCTCGGGTCGCCAATGGTTTGGACTGGACTCTGTGTGGCTGCAGGGGCTGCAGAAGCGCTGGAGGCAAATCTACAGACTCAGTGACTCTTTTGTTTCTCTCTCTTGGACTGTAAGAGGCGCCCAGGAAATTCCTGCCGGTGGCAAATCTGTCTGCCTTGCAGCAGGCAAAAATAAATTTTCTGTAGTATGACATTGTTTTATTACGATAATAATAACCAGCGTTGTCTCCGCTCCATCCTCAAAATTCATTGGAGCGACTTCATCCCTAACATCGAAGTACTCGAGATGGCAGAGGCCGACAGCATCGAGTCCACGCTGCTGAAGATCCAGCTGCGCTGGGTGGGTCACGTCTCCAGAATGGAGGACCATCGCCTTCCAAGATCGTGTTATATGGCGAGCTCTCCACTGGCCACCGTGACAGAGGTGCACCAAAGAAGAGGTACAAGGACTGCCTAAAGAAATCTCTTGGTGCCTGCCACATTGACCACCGCCAGTGGGCTGATATCGCCTCAAACCGTGCATCTTGGCGCCTCACAGTTCGGCGGGCAGCAACCTCCTTTGAAGAAGACCACAGAGCCCACCTCACTGACAAAAGACAAAGGAGGAAAAACCCAACACCCAACCCCAACCAACCATTTTTCCCCTGCAACCGCTGCAATCGTGTCTGCCTGTCCCGCATCGGACTTGTCAGCCACAAGCGAGCCTGCAGCCGACGTGGACTTTTACCCCCATAAATCTTCGTCCGCGAAGCCAAGCCAAAGAAAAGAAGAATAAATTGAATCTTGAATATTAATAGATGGATAAGGGAGGGAGCGCACACCAGCAAATAATGGGAGGGTGGATGGCTCTGTGAATGGAGATGGAAGGGGCGAAAAGAAGACAGATGGATGAGGAAGAGCAAGAGAACAGAGATACCTGAGAAAGCCGTCAGTTTGGAGAATGCTCAGATGGAAAATTAAGTGTTGCTCCTCCAATTTATGGAAAGTTTGGGTTTGACAGTCCATGAGGCCATGGACAGACACGTCAGCGAGGGAGTGGGGAGCAAAATTGAAATGGTTAGCCACTCAATAGATGGAGCATGCTCAGCCATGTGATCGCCCTGTCTGTGTCCAGTCTCTCCATTGTAGAGAAGGCCACAAGGGGAGCACCCGATGACTCCAGCAGATACACAAGTTGGAAGGGCTGTTTTGCTCTTCCCTTAATGAGGGACTCAAGCCTGAAACGTTGGTTCTGCATTTTTAGCTTTGCTACACTGTTGACCTGCTGAGTTTCTCCAGCATTTTTTACAAGGGTGCATTTTGAATGATCTCATTCCTGGACAATAGAACTAGGGAGGTCGACTGCAAGTGCTTTGCAAATACCCCACTGAGAATAATAGAGCACGATCTTAATCCATTTGTCTTTTGATTGTTAGTGCATTAGGCAATTTGGAATTTGCATTCTGAGGGGTGGAGACTTTCTGTTCGTGTGTGTTTCAGTGGCATTCCGACAGTCCCACTCCGAGACAGAGGGAAGCGCTCCTCGTTTCAGAAGAAGCCACACTCACCGTGGATGGGCGAACGGAGCGTTTCTTGTCTGGGCAAAGAGCTCCTCGTTCAGCGGGACTGCGGTGATCCCCCAGAAAAGCCCCTGCAACTTTAAACCTCTGCGCGAATCCGAGTCGAACATGGAATGAGAAGCAGAAGCGAATGTATGAAGCCGGCAGAATAGGACGAGAGGTTTGCACAAAGGAAGCTGTGTGTTTCACGGGACACGAGAGAGGGAAGGAAGGCAAACGAGAAGGAGGGAAGGGGAGAAAGAAAGGCATTGGGGGGGGGGTGAAAAAAGTTTCTGGACTTGGACAAAAAGAGTGTCAGTTTTGTGGAAGTTTACTGGCACCGAAAAAGGGTTGGATGTGAATATGAAATGAATCAAACAGCCGATTTCAACTCCACAGCACCTTTAGTTTCGCAAAATTGCCCTTTTGTAGACTTTTTTTTGCGGGGGGGGGGGGGTTGGATCGTTGCCTTCGATCGTGTCCGTCAACAAGATTTATAAACGGGAAGATTTTAACAACAAGATTGGTCAACTTTCAGATTTTTATTCAGCTGTGAAAGATCTTGCAAAGGAGGACGAGGCGAGGATACACTGAGTGACCTGCTACCCATCATATCCTCCTTTATTCTTGGGATATATTTCAATGCCCACCCATTTGCTGAAGGGGATATATCACCGAAATACTGACAGTTCACGGACCCTCGTCTAACCAAACCTGGTGGTCTCATCGCACTCTGGATCCCGTCAATCCCCTCAAGAAGGAAAGCTGTACAGTTTTTTTTTGGGTTTGAGCGCATCTTCGCTTCCCTGAAAGAACTTAACCAATACATAGGTGTTTGGCCACTGCGGGTTGGCCAGCAACAAAACCTTCCACAGAGAGGGAGAACAATCCAATTTTGTGGACCCACATTCAATCGAGTGCGTTGGAATGCGCCTGGGTGGAGATTGCAGCATGCTGAGTGAGCTTGGATACAAAGACGCGCAGTCCCACATTTTCTACACGCTGCTCTCTATCTCTTCCTGTTATTTCCAGCATCTGAAAGCTTTTTAAATTATTTTCCAATCCATTCATTCTCCTTCCTCCCCCCCCCCACCCCATCACCCCCATCCCCTTCCTTGGTCGATCCGTACTCTTTGAGTGAATTTGCTGCAGTCTGTGTGTGTGTGTGTGTGTGTTTCTCTCTATATCTATCTATCTTTTCTCTCCATGGTCAGTTGATTGCATCTACTGCGTGGTTTCAATTTCCACCCAAACGCTCTCATTCTTATGGACTGATTGAAAGGGGTGGGAGGGGAGAGGGTGGGGGGTGGTCGTGGGATCGCCAGCACGAGATTAGCATCAGAATCTTGCGTCTGCGATTTCTTTTAGCCGAAGAATAAAATATTTCTACACGGACAAACATGACATCGCCTGCCAAATTCAAGAAAGACAAGGAAATTATTACCGAGTACGAAACACAAGTCAAGGGTAGGTTGCGATCCATTTCTATTTTAATCAGCCTTGTGTGTAGAGCAGAGTTTGGGCATGAAATGTATCTATTGAGAGTCCAAGTGGTTACAGGGTTAACCATTGCCATCGATGGGTTGCTGCCGGCCACCCGTTCTTGAGATATTATGATATCAAGGGCATATTGAAATTGCATTTGTTAGTATTCGACCACATTCTGAATACGTTAATCATCTGTAAACGACTGGTAGAATTACAATTCCTGTCTCTGATTCAGTCTGACAGATATTTCTGCAATTATTTAATAAAAATGTACTCATCATATAATTAGTTGGGGCTCTTTCTGCTTTCTAAGGGCAGATCTGTCTTGGCTTGGGTTTTGTGCTGGTGGAAATAATAATTGTCGAGGTGTGTGGGGGAAGGGGAGACAAATTGTTGGGTCCTGCAGTAAAGGGGTGAAGGGTCATTACTTCAGTGATGGGTTGTAAACGATCTTGGCAAACGAGAAGATCAGCTTGCAACAATCCGACATGGGATATTTTCTGAATTCAAATTTTTTTCCAAAAAAAATTCCAGTGCAGTGCACTCAAGGAATAACACAAGAGGCATGCACAAGGTCTTCCAGTCAGTGTTGACTGCACTCAGGGCAACAGGTGTGATATTGCAGCAAGTCCCAGTGCATTGCCCACCCCTTCCTGATGGCTCACCAGTGGCTCCTGCTGGAATGTCACCAGATGTTAGATGACTCAGTCTCCTTCCTTACTTTGATTGTCTTTCAAAACTCGATGCCTGACCTTTTTTTAAAAAAATGTAAGCATGTGCACGAATTATTGAGAATGGGGTAATTTGTTATGGTTGACTGATACTTTTAAAACTTAGACCCAAGAATTAGTGGAATGAAATTGGTTTTGGGGCAAAGGTACCATCCAAACAATAGCTGAAGGGCAGCTGTTTTAAACAACTCTCCATCATGGAGATAATTGGGGAAAAAATATATCACTGCAAGAAGCGCTGTTGATTTTGCCAATACTTGTGCTACTGTGTACAACTGGTTTCCTCTTCATCTTGCATGGGAGATGGGGATGGGGGAGAGGGGGGGGAGGGGGACAGGCAATAGAGCTTAGTGTGCCTGGATGAAAAGAAAGAGCTAGAGAACAGAACAATATCTGAATGCATAGCTCTCCATTCCTTGAGAGGAAGGATCATTTATATTTTCCTCATCAATAAACAACCTTGGATTTGAAATCCTGATCTCTGATTTTCTTTTACATATGTTCCTGATAGAGTTACATTAAAGTGCTGTACATTAAGTAAATCAAGACATGGCCATTAAAGTTCACTCAAGGGTTCACAGTATTGTATCAGTTTGGTACTTAACAAAGCTATTTGATGTATCCAATTTTTATCTCCAAGACTTGAGCATGAAGACAAAGTCTCACAATGTTTAATTGATGTATTATAAGTTCAGATATATTTTATTTTCTGTATTGCAATGTTTTTCAGCCATGTTTGTGCCATGTATTGCAATCTGCTTCCATTCTTTGAATTAAATGCATTACAGGTATAATTTGTAAATATTTTTTCTTTCCTCTGGTATGGATTATCCTTTAGGAAAATACTTTTTCGAAAAACAGGCAAGTTAAAAGGGAGAGAGAGTGGGGGGAGGAAAGGTAGTAGTGTCTCACAAGTACCTATATTTTTTAAATTACTTTTCCATTCCTAATTGGCCCTGAAGCAAGATAAACTTGATAGTAGCCTTGTAATCACTTTTATACCAAACTGGGTATGGAGGACAAATTGATGGTGGAGGGGTAAAGCTTAGTTTTTAAACAAGCCAAAACATCATGGCTAACTGGACGTGAGGTCTGGGTATCTTCCTGCTTCTCGTAGAGCCCAATTTCAGTTAATTGGGAGATAAACTCAAGGTTTAATTGCTTTTGGCAAAAGAGCGACTGAGGGAGAAATTGTATTTTGCTGATTTACCTCGTCTGGGTTCCCCACAAGCTTTCCAAAGACACAGAAATGAAATGGAGGACAGTTTCCAAATCCACATTCCTGCATCATTTTATCTGATTGCCCTGCAAAAGCCCTTGCATTTTATCTGCGCTAATTGCAAATGAATAAATTAATGAAGAGGAAAATGAAACGTCTGGGTATAAAGAGAGCCATGTGGAACAAACCATGTAGCCTTTTTAAAGACTTAGTACAAGCATGATGGGGGCCATACGATTTGATTATAGATTTAGATAGAATCACATTTTGCATAGGCAACAAGTTAAATAATAAAATTGATTTTTTTTTAAATTTTGCATTGAATTACAATTTTTTCAGATGTCAGCATTTTTGGCAGGCAGAACGTAGTATTTATTGAATGTGGAGATTTCATTACAAGGTAATGCAAAAGATTATGTTGACTGTATTAGCTCTAATAGAGTTTGCTGCTTTTTGTAAAAAGTTGAGGATTCTTTCTGTGATTAGGCATGTGGGACCAGTATTGATCATTTACAACCACAGGAAAGCATAGTAGAAAACCTTTTTGAAGGCAATGTTCACAATTAAGTTAGATTTGGGAGAAAAATGGAAAAGACTAATTTAGACCAGCAGTAATATTTTAAATTGGCATAAAGCCAATTTTACCTTACCAAAAAAGGGGATTGGAAATGGCAGGAAAGCTATTCAAAGAAGTTGCCAAACCTGGATCCTCATGGATGTCAAACAGCAATCAAGATGTGTTGAGACAAAATACTGAGATCTCAAAATTGGCTTAGATTTTGTGGTGAAATTTGGGTGACAAAAAACTGCCTCAAGGAATATTGGCCAGTGACAACATGGGCACTACTTCAGAATTGAAGGGCATCCACTTAGAACAAAGGTGTAAAGGCATTTCTTTGGTCAGAGGGAGGTGAATCTGTGGAATTTGTTGCCACAGATGGTTGTGGGTGGCCAGGTCATTGGGTGTATTTAAGTGAGAGATTGATAGGTTCTTGATTAGCCAGGGCATCAAAGGCTATGGGGAGAAGGCCAAGCAAGAGGGCTGAGTGTGAAAATGGATCAGTTCATGATTGAAAGATGGGACTGACTTTATGGGCTGAATAGCCTATTTCTGCTCCTATCTCTTATGGTCTTGCAAGAAACTGTTGATCCTGTAAAGACTTAAACAGCAATTTTAAGCCCCTTCCACACTTGCATCCCAGTAAATTGGCCATTCAGTGTCCCAGGATAGGAATGGGGGTTTGGCCTTTCACGCTAGACCACTCCTAACCAAGACACTGAACGCTTTCACACTTGCAAGGGTTTATCCCCAGCATTTGGTCAGTTCTACCTTTAATAGGAAGTGCTTTCAATGCAATTGCCCATTTCACACTTGCCTGATCTCAACACCAGCCTCTGCAGACGCCAGGGATTGTACTGGGGTCGAGGCCGGCAATTTCCAGCATGAGATGACATCATCTGATGCTAGCATTGAGCAGATTTTGCTTTCACACTTACCACTTTAAAGGCTGATTGGCGTTCGATTCCTGGGATCACTGGCAAGTGTGAAAGGGGATTTAGTCTGAAGTTGGAAGATGTGTGTATTTTAAATTAATTATTTTTGTCTCTCTTCATAGAAGGGTAAGATGCAGCCATTGACCTTGAGAATGATTGAAAGGAGAAACCCAGAGTAGAGACATATTAGATCTTCTATTCCAAATAATTTGTATTATCAGCACTGGTTACGGATTGTTTTACAATAGACCTTGGCTCCAGGCGTAATGTAGAAGAATTGGAAGACCGCTAATATGGTATTTGTGCTTTTTTAAACAAAAAAGATAGATGAATAATAATTGGTCTGTCTAATGTTAGTGGTAGACATTTTTAGGAAAAATTCTCAGCAGAAGTCACAGCGCCAGCGATGGGACCAGGGTTTGAATCCAGCACTGTCTGTAATGAGTTGGAAGTTCTCCCCGTGTCTGGGTGGGTTTTTTCCAGGGGCTCCAGTTTCCTCCCACCGTTCAAAATTATACGAGGGATATAGGTTAATGGAGTGTAAATTTGGCGGCATGGACTCGTGGGCCGAAATGGACTGTTACCATGCTGTATGTCTGCACGTCTAAGTTTAAATTTACGGTGCCATGTGGCAGATTGACCAAGAAAGTGGAAACCAATTGGATGCAATGAAAAATGTTAATGGATGAAATGTTGATTTATTGGAAGATGACAAAAGATAATGGTAACATAATTTTTTATTTTCATGATGGGAAGCTGCTTGTAGTGAGGTCCTGCAGAGATTTGTATGCATTCCTTCTTTTTGTGATTATATAATATTGATGGACAAATATTGGACCCATTCTTGAGAAATTTGTCAAACATACCAAAAAAAACATAATGTAGTTAATAATGAGGATTCTGGAAGATATCAATATACTGATTGGATGTGTTCAAAAATGGCAACTGGAATTTGATACAGAGATGTGCAAGGTTATATGCTTTGGAATGATGAACAAGGTAT
Source organism: Narcine bancroftii (assembly GCF_036971445.1). NCBI lineage: Eukaryota > Metazoa > Chordata > Chondrichthyes > Torpediniformes > Narcinidae > Narcine > Narcine bancroftii. Next base: position 243,399,448 of record NC_091473.1, read on the forward strand.
GAGAATACATGATAGCAGCAAGATCCAAAGGAGGTAGAAAAATTGAGGATATTGGAGTACATATCTACAGAATCTGAAGTTAGCATGGCTGGCAGATAAAATAGTTGAGCTTCGCTTGAGATACAGGTGTAAACTTTTTGGTCCTGCACGGCATGTTTGAATTTGTAGTTTAAAAAGAAAAGTACCTTTCTGTGCAGTTGAAGGTGTGTAGCCTAAAAGACTTGGTTGGCATCATATGATGGGAAATGGAAGTAATCTAAATTGACCCATTTTGGCCAGCAGATGCACACAATGTGATTCTATGACTGAAGTGAAGGATGGAGTCCCATAATGAAACAGGCAATCAGTTCTCTACTGAGAATTTAGTTTGATTTAAAACTGAGGTTTTGCCAGCTATTTTATGCAGCCATTTTCTTCTTTGCTACCACCCACATCACCAACAGATTCCCCAGCTTTCAAGTTAGAATTGAAAGTATGTTCTTGCTTCTGAATTATATACCCAGTATCTTGGGATTAGTTGAGATAATTTTCAATTGAAGCTCCAGTAATTCAAGTTTGGTCATGCCTTTTAGTTGTTTTGTAATCGCAAAGTTATTTTAGATGTACATAAAAGTAAAGACACTGGAATAATGTTGCTCTAATATAGTGAAACTCACAACCTTGTATTTAGGTTAAACTGCAGGGATAATTGCTGTGTGCAGTAAAATCGGTTAGCTCCGAATGGTATACTCAAAACTATGTCAACATTTAATTTCAGACTTGGTGTAACAGCTGAAAGTTTTGATAGTAATGTTGTTCAGTGAAGATTCCATCACTGGATGATACAAATCCTTTAGCAATCAATCTAATTTTGACTTAACAGACATGTATCAATATTTGTTTCCTCCTTTTTACTAGATCTGAAGGTTAAATGCATGTTGTGGACAATGCATTAGACACTATTAATGGTTATTAAAGTGTTCTTCAAGATTGGTGAGTTTCACCCATGAAAGCAAAAGTTTGAGCTGATTGTAGATTTAGATTTAGAGGATGATTTTGTGGCAATTGGGACTGCAATCTTAAGATGATTCAGGAAGGTCACAGGATAGATTTTGTGGAAAATGGGTGGGAAAGAGAGAGAATTTTTCAAAACTTGGATTTAAGAGTTATTATCAAAGGAGCAGTGCATAAGGATCTTTACCCTGTCACTGGCTGTGTTCTTCCTAATTTGGGTTTGCTTGAAGCTCAGTGCTTAAAATTATACGTTTTGGCACAGAGATAATTTTGATTCATAAGCATAAACATGACAGAAAGAAAAAGAAAATATCGAGTAGTTGTTTTGTGTAGTTTAGAGGAGCATTCCTTCAATACAGTTTACTCATTTAGAAATGGATGAAAAGACATACTGACAACTATAAATTTTATCTAGGTTGTGGTCAATTTCAAATGGAATTTGAGATCCTGCAATCTCCAAGTCATTGTATTATCTCGTCAGTTGACTATGTGAATGAGAAGGCACTAGGAATCCATCTGGTATTCAGCTTTGCAACTTTTATGGTTATATTGGAGAGCATCTGGCTAATATATTTCTTTTCAAACCACTTTCCCTTTATCTTTCCTTTTGAATTGGTGCAGTCTGAGAGCACTTTCTATTCCTATGCAGCGACTGCTGCGGCCATGCAGTGACTGCTGCGTCCATGCAGCAGGGTGAACCAAAAATTGACTATATTATTTGAGTTCACCGCATTGCCCCATGGGGAATGCCCACTTCCGGTGAGGTATGCGCCGGTTTCCGGAGGTGAGGTTAGCACGTCGCTGCATCACTCCTTGGCCGGCGGTGCGCCACACGGAAGCGGGGGGTTCCCTTAGCTTACACTTGGCATCAACTGTGGGCTTCTTTTTGGTAGTGAAGGGAGGCCTGCGCCATCTTGGGATGGTCGACTTTTGCAGCGATTCAGCCTGTCCACCTGCGGGGTTGCTTGGCCTGCTACATCACCTCCCACCGCCCTCCAACCCAGAATAGTTGCCGCCCCCTGAGCGGTTTAACTTACAGTCTCTGGGTGGTTGGCCTCTGCATCTGACCTAGGGGGCCGGTAGTGCAGAGTCCAGGAGTGTGGCTTTGAGACAGAGTCAACTGTGAATGTCCGGTCAGCCACCAATGTCCAGTGTAAACATGACACTGTCTCTCTGTTGTACCTTGAATGAGCCTTTGAACAGGTCCTTGCTGACCTCTCCTTAAGAAAATGTAGTGAGTGGACTGCAGGTATGCAGTAACATGGCTGGGCGGTGAGCCATGTCGAGATGGTGGCGTGGGGGGGCGGGCGTTCACCCGCTTGCACCCTCAAACTCTGGAGGACATCTAAGGTGTTGGGCTGTGGGCCGGGAGGGGGGGAGTTGAAATGAATGCCCCCAGGTGAGTGGGAAACCGTACACCATCTCTGTGGACGAAGCTGGCAGGTCCTCCTTCGGTGCCTTGTGAATGACGAGGAGTACCCACGGGAGCTCATCCACCCAGTTCGGGCTATGCAGCCGGGCTTTCAAGGCATTGGAAATGCTTAACCAGGCTGTTTGCTTAGAGGTTGTAGGCTGTGGTGTACTTGACTTCCACAGAATTTAGTCAGGCTGGACCACAGCAAGGAGGTGAACTGTGCCTCTAGGTCCAAGGTGATGTGGATCAGGACTCTGAAGCATGTGACCCAGGTGGATAGGAAAGCCCTGGCACACGTCTCTGTGTCTCCGGCCAGTGGGTAAAACAGTCATTCGTTATGAACAAGTACTGCATTCCCTGACTCACTGGGAATGGGCTGAAGATGTCTATGTGGACATGCTCGAACCGGTCTTGCACTGGCTCAAAAGTCTGGAGTGGGGCTTTTGTGTGCTGGTGTACCTTGGCGCGCTGGCACTGTAAGCAGGTTCGAGCCCACAGGGACACGTCTCGATGGAGGCCATGCCACACGAACTTGTCAGACAGCAGGCAGACCATGGACGTTATGGAGGGATGGGATAGGCTGTGGATCTGGGGCACTGAAATACATGTTCAAAACCACTGAGGAAACGTGTACTGGCAACTTGGAGATGAACAGGGCCTTGAAGAGGAAACAGTCTGTACGCCCATCTGCTAGGGCCACCATCTTGTGCATGAGCTCGGAGGGATTCCTGTCATCCAGGCCCTGCATATTTAAGATCCAAATGACGTGCTCGTGCCAGCTGAGTTCTAGGGAGTCAAGAAAGAACCGCCGGAACTGCTCGTACTTGCGCTCCATTGGGAGGTTCTCCATGAAGGAGAACTGGGACTCAGCCAATTGCAGCCAGTTACTGGGCTGATTTGCCCAGAAGGGCGGTAAATGCACTCCCACCGTGTTGGTTGCAGCTGTTGCGACTGTAAGTAGTAGAAGATTCTTGGATTTTGATGTGTTCGATGAGGTTTCCAAGACATTGGAACCGTCAGGGTCACCACTTAGCGTCTGCTGCGACCGCGCTACGAAATGAAGCAACGTCCACACAATACGAGGGTGAACTAAAAACTGACTTTATTATTTGAATTCACCGTGTTTCCCCGTGGGAAACGCCCACTTCCAGTGACGTATGCGCCGGATTCTGGAAGTGATGTCAGCAGGTCGCTGCTTCACTCCTCGGCCGGCAGTGCACCAAACGGAAGATTCCATTAGCTCATATGTGGTGTCAACTGCAGGCTTCTTCTCGTTAGTGAAGGAGGGCCCACGCCATCTTGGGATGGCCGACTGTTGTAGTGATTCAGCCCGTCCACCTGTGCGGTTGCTCGGCCTGCTACACCTATTTCTTTTCACTCGAAAGGTTTCATAAACTCAGCCAATATATTAAGTTACTTGAGTGATTATCTTCAAGTTTCAGCTAAGCAAGCTTCAGTGGGATACTCAAGTCCAATGTGCAATGCATGTACATTGTGGAATAGGACATAACATAGAGATAAGAGGCAGGAACCATATTTTTCCTTCTTTCACCCCGGGAGGCCAAGATCTGTCATAGTTTCCACTGTTTCCCAGGTTGAGATCATCCTGCAATTAGGTTTGCAGTCTGCTTCCTGATGTTGTTTGCCATTCTGAAGCCATTTCTGCCTAAAGGGCCCACCTTGCATCAAAACTAAATTAATAGAATTGGCCTTTCTTAATCAAATACATGTAACGCAGCAGAAACTCTTTCATGCATAAAACATCTGTGCATAAGGGCACCTTTCTCTATAAACGACTGCATTGTAGTCATTTTTTATAAACGTGGGATTTGTACAAAGAATAGTTCCGTTTGAAAAATTATCAAAGTGCTCCATTCAACTGTGGAGCAAAACACACTTGTTATTCTAAAGCACTGATTATCAAATGCATACTAGTTTTTGACTGCAGTGGAAGTGCTGTTACCAATTCTAGCTTTCATCCTTGACCTGTATAATATTTAGGCAAGTAATGGAATAAGATGTCTCAGTGATATTAGACCACCTGCAGCACCAAGAGATTGCACAGAATTGCTGATTTTGGGATTGTTTCAATAAAGACTTTTTTTTGTGTTCAGTGGAAAATAAATTAGTGTCCCAGTTAGGTGAGTGAAAAAGATGGCATGGGATTGTATAAAGACAACAGGGGGTGCCCCAGAGTCCTTGCCAACTTCAGCCATTTTTCAACACCATTTAAAATCAATTGAAATGGCCTTTATTCCATTGTTCCTGTGGGTGCAAGCTGTGGGTAAATTGATGGCTATGTACAGTATATTACAACAGGAATTACAATTCAAAAGGAAAGCACAATTGGTGTCCTGAGGTTGTGAAAGGTGTTACGCACCTGTAAGTCTTCAATGTTCTTGTACATTTTGCTTCCTTATTTTATTTTTGTGTAATTATATTTGTCACATCTGGTACAGTTTCTAAAATGTTCTACTTTAGATTTGGCGTTCCACAGTCTGAAGGCACACTTGCTAAGCCTGTCCTGTACTTTTTGATCTTCTGGGATTTTGGTCTAATCATAGAGGATTAGACCTAATTAAATCTAATTATTTTAATTCTGGTTCCTGTTCTATTGTGCTCCAGATCAGGTGAAATAAATTGTCATTGAAGTGGGAATAAGAAAATCTTCCCAAACCTTCTACTTTAGGGGACTGTTTCTGATTGTCGCAATGGCAGCAGGCCTCAATTGCTGCATTGTTTACCTAGGCTTTTATTATCCTGTATTTTCCCCATTTCAAATCTTCTGTCTCTTGTTCTAGTTGAGTCATGCCAAGCCCAGGCATGAGGTAAGCTGGGTGGTGCAGATTCCAGGTTTGTCTGAGACGCACGAAGGTCCCTCAAGATACACAACTTCTTAAAAATGGAGGACATTTTTACATTTTCAAGGGTAAGGGTTAGGGTTAGGCTTAGGGTTGAAACTGTGGATCAGGATTGAGGCTGAGATGTCGTTGATAGTTCAGTGCCTTACTAATTCTTCATGTATAGACTTGCCATTTTCATGAAAATGTTGACACAACCAGAAATATCTTCCAACACCAGCACCTCCAACTTCTGATAATATTGGCACCAAACTAAAATCCATATAAATTTTCCCTGGTTGTGCTTTGGCTCAATGAGAATTCGCATTTGCCTCTGCTCCATATAACCATAGAACCATTTACGGAGTGGAAACACGTCATGTCGGCCTTTCAAGTCCACACCGGTTCACTAGAACAACTCCACTAGCTCAAACCTCCCGTTCACCGCCACGTGATGTTCAGGTTGAAATTTTTTGATTCATTGATAAACATATCCAGATCTCAGTTTTGCCAAGAACCTAAATTTGTTTACCCTCTCCACCTCTGATTCCCCCAGTGATCTGGCTTTCCTTTCTGAAGTCAACAATCAGCTCCTTAGTTTTGGTAGCATTGAGTACAAGGTGCACCATTCAGCCAGGTTTACAATCTCCATCCCATATGCTTTGTTGCAGAGATAGCCTTCCACAGATTGTACCTGACTAATGGTTAAAAGTGAAGCTTTTTGTATGTTGCAATATTGCTGCTTTTTTAAGCTACATATGAGTAATTTTCAAACTGAATCAAACTTGTACCCCAGCCACTTCACACTTACATTTTGGGAAGTACAGTATTAAACCCTCCCAGATTCTGACTTGAAATTGGGAATACTTACTTGACTACCCATCGACAAGCTCCACCCATAACCCAAGCAAACAAGTTGAAAATTTGCCTTGTTTTTGGGGAAGGGGGTGCGATTTAACAGTGTTTTGGGATTATTTGTGTATTTGAAGACTCTGCTTTCTTATAAATGTACTAATCCATACCCTGTATCATTACATCATTGAGTATTTATCGTTTTAAAGCTGATGGGCTTTAATTATCCCTTCTTGGCCTTAAAGTTTAATATAGAGTATGACTCCAATCATCTGAAATCGGATTATCTGAAATCCTCAATTATCCAAAATTTTTGTTGACCTGGAAATGATGTCTGTTCGGCTCAGAAATTATTTTCGGTTAATTGAGGATTTCAGAAAAATCAGAAATCCTCATTTATCTGAAAAATTTCAAAGCCAAAATGACATCACTTCCAAATCAATCAGAAATCCTCAGTTATCCAAATTCTTTTTGGAGCTGAACTGACGTCACAAAGTGAAAATCTTTTTGGAATTTTGGAAAAAACTTTTGAGTAGAATTTCAAGTTTTTGGTGTTGGATTTATCTTATTTTGTTCAGGTTGTTTTTTTTGGTGAGAATTAAATTTTCCAATAGCATCCCAGTTAATTGGCTGTGCAGTGTCATGTGATAGGAAGCCCTTTGTGCCGATTCCACTGGGCCACCCCTAACTGGGACACTAATTTCTTTTCCACTGAACGCACTCATCCCCGGGGATCGGAGTGTTCTACCTTCAACTGGAAATGGGTGACTTTCTGCTTTCCCTTTTCCACTGGTTGATCAGCACGCCGGCTTCAGCAAACACTGGGGATATGTGTAGGAGTAGAGGCAGTTAATACCTGGTGTGAAATGATCTCATTTTGTGCTGGTCTTTGGACAGTGTTCCTTTTCCACTGGACTCTGTCCCAGTAAATATCGTTTATTCGAAATAGACCTGGTCTAGGCCTTTTCAGATAATCGGAGTTGTACTGTCGTTGATCTATGGATACATAATCCTTTATTCTCATTCACCACATAGGAATGTGTGTTGGACATGTTGATTCTAGACCTCATGTCCCACTGACCACAGACTGACCATTGTATACATTAGCTTTTTTTTAAAAGCGCAAGACAGTAAAATAGTTGGCATTCTTTTGAAGAAGGTGGGATGCCTTCATTCTCTCGTACCCTGTACCACTTTTCCTCAAATATCTTGCTCAAATGGCCACTTTAACATGGTAGCAGTAGAGGTAATTTTGGCAGTATGGTTGATAATGAAAGAGGGAACATAAAAACCATGCTTGGTATTGGTTCACTCAACAGCTCATGAAAGCACAGAGAGCAGGAACACTTGACTTTTCCACATTCTGCCTTTGACCAATATTAACTGTCCCTTTGTGCATATAAAATTATAATACATTTTGGGTTAAATATATTGTGACTGTTGGGAGTAAGAATATTCTGATTTTGCTTATATTGTGTGGGTGCAGTCAAGATTCCCTTCTCTTTCTTGTTTGGATCCAAAGAGTTAATTGTTGCTGGAATCTAATTATATTTAATGACTTTCTCTTTGTAACCCTTGCACTGCATCATTGAAGTTAATTAGGGCACAGCACAAATTATCGGTGTCATCAGCTTCAGTGGTACTCTTCATCCATTTGACAGATTTCCCCAGTTACCCGATGAAATGAGAGGCTTTGCAATGCTTTGTTCCATTTAAAGATGACATGCTGTATTCCCCGAATTACCAAGTGGTTTAAAAGACCATGACCTTGTGTCTCCTGATTTCACCTAAAATGGTGCTGACTCCTTCACTGTTACTCCTTAGATAGTCCCTTAGGGGTTGAGAATGATTTGCTTTTACTGCAGTGAAGAAATCTGTTTTTGCAGGGTCACAAACTGCTCGCCACATAAACAAGATCCAGTTACATAGGGAAACCGAGCTGAATGCATGGATGTGGTCGTGCCCACACACTCTTCAATAGCATTCTTCCTCTATCTGTTCCCACCCTCGGTTTAGCTTTCTACTTATCCCTTTCTCTCCTGAGACTTCCCATCTCCTGTTCTTATCCCTCGGTCCCCATAGCTTCCTTCCTTCAGTATTCATACACCTATCTATTCCACCCACTCTCCCACCTTCCCATTCCCTCCCGCCCACTCTCCCACCTTCCCATTCCCTCCCACCCACTCTCCCACCTTCCCATTCCCTCCCGCCCACTCTCCCACCTTCCCATTCCCTCCCACCCACTCTCCCACCTTCTCATTCCCTCCTGCCCACTCTCCCACCTTCCCATTCCCTCCCGCCCACTCTCCCACCTTCCCATTCCCTCCCGCCCACTCTCCCACCTTCCCATTCCCTCCCGCCCACTCTCCCACCTTCCCATTCCCTCCCGCCCACTCTCCCACCTTCCCATTCCCTCCCGCCCACTCTCCCACCTTCCCATTCCCTCCCGCCCACTCTCCCACCTTCCCATTCCCTCCCACCCACTCTCCCACCTTCCTATTTTTCTGATTGTTAGAAACTATCACAGTTGAAAATAATCTTTTCCACACCAAAAATCAAGAAAACATGGACTTCCAGGAAGCATCACAAAATTTTGAATAGAATTTTGTCTGTTCTCACCAGCTCACGGCAGCTTGAAGCTAATTTCAGTGCAAACAAGGGGATTGGACAAGCAAGCTTCCTAGTTTTTATGGTTGATTACTCTTTGTGATCTTACTGTTTGCTCTTTCTAATCAATTTACAAGCTTGGAAGAAACATACAATAATGATAAGCTGCGCTTTTTTTAATCTGCGTCTTGGAATTCAGAGACTATTCATGAGATTCTCAGAGAATACATTGAATGCTGTCCCAGAGACTGCAATATATAAATAATAAATGGTGCATTTATGGACCACCTTGTTATAAAGTATTCAGAGAGCTAAATTAATGTGTAATATGTTGTTAGGAGCCAATGTATGTAGCAAAATATCAAAATTTACACAAGATAAATGAATGGCTTGGTGCTTATGCCATGAATTGTCTGCAGTTTGTAAAATTAAACCACTTTTGACTCAAGTTTTGGGCATCGCTGTGAATCTTCACAGCATCTCCTGTAGACTTTGCCCTTCTTTCAGAAGGCAGTTATGAATTGGATTGCATGATGGCATGTGGTTCAATTTCAATTAAAAAAGAAAAACCCGTGGAAGAAAATTGGGATCTTGCTGAACGTTGTACCAATCATGATTTTCCTTGAAGGACCTCAATATTATCACACATGTGGAGGAGCCCAGGCAGGTACTGTAGTGTCCAATATTGTCCAGTGAATGTTCGGACATCACCCAGAGACAGTAGGCAGAAGTAAAAATTAAGTTTTTGTGAAGCTTGAAAAGAATCTGCCCAGTTATCATCTCTTTAAACAGTATTCTTTGTCCATCCTTTCACATTTTGACGCTTATTTGATTTACCAACCCTTTGCTCCCCTTGCATGGATTTGTCAGCCCAACAACCAAATCAGTTTTAGTCTATGGCTGCTGAAGGCCTCCTGCCCAGACAAGTCCCCTTCTCTGTCTTCCACCTAAAGCAATTTGATCTCTGATTTTTTTAAAATGTCACTTTCCCCCAAACTTCACCTACTGTTAACTGCACGTTATTGACTCCACGTAGCTGACTTTTCTCTACTTGTTCTGCAGTGACAAAATGAGTAAAGAAATGGTCTTTGCTGTGTTGGGCCTGGTCAACTTTGGGCAAGGTTGGATAGATTTTTACATAGTAGGGAAATTAAGGGATATAGGGAAAAGGCAGGTTGGAGGAGATGAGCCGATCATTAGATCGGTCGTGATCTCATTGAATGGCGTAGCAGGCCTGACGGGCCAGATATCCTACTCCTGTTTCCATTTTTTTTAATGTACTTATCATGGTCAAATTGCTATCTGTGCTATCATGTGAAAACTGTTTACTTTGGGTGGTGCACTTGAGGGGAGCTGGTAATTTGATCACAGGAAATACAGCCTCTTCATGTAGAGGAAAATTGAAAAAGACTTTGAATCAAAAGGGAATGCTTTCTTTCTTCTCTTCCCAAAGAAAACAGTTGAACCAAGATTAACTAATTTTTGTCCTCTTCTCACATAAAATTTCAAAAGCAAGTCTTTCCTGTCAGCTGAAACCTCCAATGCCTGCTGTGATCGGCCCACAAACCGACAGAGGAGGAGAGAGAGAGAGAGGAGAGAGAGAGAGGAGAGAGAGAGAGAGAGAGAGGAGAGAGAGAGAGAGGAGAGAGAGAGGAGAGAGAGAGGAGAGAGAGAGAGAGAGAGGAGAGAGAGAGGAGAGAGAGAGGAGAGAGAGAGAGAGGAGAGAGAGAGAGAGGAGAGAGAGAGGAGAGAGAGAGAGAGGAGAGAGAGAGAGAGAGGAGAGAGAGAGAGAGGAGAGAGAGAGAGGAGAGAGAGAGAGAGAGAGAGGAGAGAGAGAGAGAGAGAAATCAATGAACACCGACCGATTGCACAAAAGGCGTATTGGCTTGAAAGAATAATTAAGTATGAATGCAGGCTGAGTCGCAGCTGACCTTAGCATCACTAATGTAATGGCATGTTAGCAACAGTTCAGTTGAAAAAACAGCATGCTCTCAGTGGTTCAACTGGTTAGTAGTCCCTGTCGCAACAACAGTTGTAGATTGCTCTCCGTGTGTGTCGGCAGGCGCACGAGAGATGGGAGTCCTTGATAATACTCGCGTTGGGTTTTTCAAATGGATGTTGATCATGTTTTGATGTGATGTTGATATATTAAACATTCTCCTGAAAATGCAACGTTAATTTCTTTTTGTTTTATGATGGGTTTTTTACCATTGAAGTCCAATGATGGTCAAGTCCTCATTTCCTTCCGATTCTATTTGCATTAGAATTGAGAGACTGTGTTTGTGCCCAGATTTATGTACCCGTACTGTATTCACTCCAATCTTCTGGTCTTTGAGGAGGCTTCAGTTTCAAACAAGAACAAGGCCAGGTAAATTGCTGACTTGTATCTCAAACAGTGTTAGGGGAGATCAGAGAGAGTGTCAAATCCAAAGAAGGAGCTTTCAAATTAGCCAAAAAGAATAATATCCCTGATGATTGGGAGAAATTCAAAGTTCTGCAAAGGAGGACAAAAGGATTAATTAGGAAAGGTAAAAGGGATTACGAGAGGAAGTTGGCAGGGAAGATAAAGAATGACTGTAAAAGCTTTTATAGATACATTAAGAGAAAGAGGAAAACTACACAACACAAGAGAGTCTGGAAAAACAATCAACTGAAAAACCTCACAAAGATTAGCGTATTCAGAGCCGTTGTCATACCCACACTCCTGTTCGGCTCCAAATCGTGGGTCCTCTACCGGCATCACCTACGGCTCCTAGAGCGCTTTCACCAGCGTTGTCTCCGCTCCATCCTCAACATTAATTGGAGCGACTTCATCACCAACGTTGAAGTACTCGAGATGGCAGAGGCCGACAGCATCGAATCCACGCTGCTGAAGATCCAATTGCGCTGGGTAGGTCACGTCTCCAGAATGGAGGACCATTGCCTTCCCAAGATCGTGTTATATGGCGAGCTCTCCACTGGCTACTGAGACAGAGGTGCACCAAAGAAGAGGTACAAGGACTGTCTAAAGAAATCTCTTGGTGCCTGCCACATTGACCACCGCCAGTGGGCTGATATCGCCTCAAACTGTGCATCTTGGCGCCCCACAGTTCGGCGGGCAGCAACCTCCTTGGAAGAAGACCGCAGTGCCCACCTCACTGACAAAAGACAAAGGAGGAAAAACCCAATACCCAACCCCAACCAACCAATTTTACCTTGCAACCGCTGCAACCGTGTCTGCCTGTCCCGCATCGGACTTGTCAGCCACAAACGAGCCTGCAGCTGACGTGGACATTACCCCTCCATAAATCTCCATCCGTGAAGCCAAGCCAAAGAAAGAAGAAGAGAAAGAGGTTAGTTAAGACAAATGTGGGTCCGTTGTGGACAGGAATGGGTGAGTTGATCATGGGGAACAAGGGTATGGCAGACTGTCTGAATGACTATTTTAGTTTTGTCTTCACCAAGGAAGACATAACTAATCTATAGGAAATTATTGAAGATCGGGGATCTATTATGATGGAGGGACTGAAGGAAATAATTGTAAGTCGAGAAGTTGTATTAATTAAACTGCAGGGATTAAAGGCAGATAAATCCCCAGGGCCGGATAGTCTGCATCCGAGAGTGCTGAAGGAAATAGCCCAGGAAATAGTGGATGCGTTGGTGATAATGTTTCAAACCTCTTTGGATACTGGATTAGTTCCTGAGGATTGGAGGGTGGCCATGTCACCCCATTCTTTCAGAAGGGAGGGAGAGAGAAATCGAGAAACTACAGACCAGTTAGCCTGACATCGGTAGTAGGGAAGGTGCTAGAATCGTTTCTTAAAGATGCAATTGCAGTACATTTGGAAAGTATCTTCGCACAGAGTCAGCATGGTTTTGTGAAGGGGAAATCATGTCTGATGAATCTAATAGAGTTTTTTGAGGATGTAACCAGTAGAGTGGATAGGGGAGAACCAGTGGATGTGGTATATCTGGACTTTAGTAAGGTGTTTGATAAGGTTCCACACAGAATACTAGTGTATAAACTTAAAGAGCATGGTATAGGAGGTATGGTATTAAGGTGGATAGAGAATTGGTTGAGGGACAGGAAGCAAAGAGTAGGAATAAATAAGTTATTTTCAGAATGGCAGCCAGTGACTAGTGGGGTACGGCAGGGCTCAGTGCTGGGGCCGCAGTTGTTTATGATATATATCAATGACTTAGATGTGGGAATAGATAGCAGTATCTCTAAATTTGCAGACGATACGAAGTTGGGTGGCAGGGTTAGTTGTGTGGAGGATGCTAGGAGAGTGCAGGGTGATTTGGACAAGTTAGGCGAGTGGGTCAGGACGTGGCAGATGCAGTTTAATGTGGTTAAATGCGAGGTTATTCACTTTGGAGTTAAGAATAGGAAAGAGGATTATTATTTAAGTGGTATCTATTTAGGAAAAGGGGAGATGCAGCGAGACTTGAGTGTGCTGTGCATCAGTCGTTGAAAGTGGGCGTGCAGGTGCAGCAGGCAGGGAGGAGGGCGAATGGTATGTTGGTGTTCATAGCGAGAGGATTTGAGTACAGGAGTAGGGAGATCCTGCTGCAGCTGTACAGGGCCTTGGTGAGACCACACGTAGAGTACTGCCTGCAGTTTTGGTCACCTTATCTGAGGAAGGATATCTTTGCCTTGGAGAGGGTGCAGAGAAGGTTCACTAGGCTGATGCTGGGGATGGAGGGACTTGCATATGAAGAAAGGTTGGATAGACTAGGATTGTATTCTCTGGAATTTAGAAGATTGAGGGGGGATCTTATAGAAACATAAAATTCTTGAGGGTTTAGACAGACTAGATGCAGGAAGGTTGTTTCCAATGCATGGAAAAAACCAGAACCAGGGGCCATAGTTTAAGGATAAGGGGGATGTTTTTTAGGACTGAGATGAGGAAAAATTTCTTCTCTCAGAGAGTGGTAAATGTGTGGAATTCTTTGCCACAGGAAGTAGTTGAGGCCGGTTCCCTGTCAATATTTAAGTATAGGTTAGATTTGGCCCTTGTGGCCAAGGGGATTAGTGGGTATGGGGAGAAGGCAGGAACCGGGTACTGATCAGCCATGGTCATAATGAATGGCGGTGTAGCCTTCAAGGGCCAAATGGCCTACTCCTACACCTATTTTCTATGTTTCTATGTTTTTCTGCCCTAATATTAATCAGATGAATTTAGTACAGAATAGATCCCGAGAGAAGTTTTGCTCCACTAAGTTGAGATTGTGCAAATTGATTCCATGTCAAAGCTTGACTTGATTAAAATAGAGGACATTCAACTTCAAAGTTATTGTCAGAGCACAGACATGGCATTACATACAATCCTGAGATTCTTTTTGCTGTGGGCCTGGAAGAATTTCTACTTATCAGTAATTGTAAACTGTATACAAGAACAAAGATATGTATTACAAAAGAGGGAAATGAAAACAAACAAAAGTGGAAACAAACTGTGATGCAGAAAAAAATCAGTAATAGAATGATATGCAAAATCAGTCTCTGAGTCTGTTGTATGGGAATGTGATGGTAGATGGTAGCAACTGTTCCTGAATTTGGTGGTACAGATCATGTGGCACCTATACCTCTTTCCTGATGGCAGTAGTGAGAACAGAACGTGTCCTGGGTGGTGTGGATCTTTGACAATTACTGCTGCTATTCTACGGTAGCATTCCATGTAGATTTCCTTGATGGTGGGGAGAGTTTTGCCTGGGCTTTGCCACTACCTTTTGCAGGGCATTCCACCCAAAGGTACTAGTGCCCCCATATCTGGCTGTAATGCAGGAAGTCAGCACTACACATCTATAGAAGTTTCCGATGTTATTCCGAACCTCCCGAGGAAGTAGAGGCACTGACGTGGTTTCTTCATGATGACATGTGGGGTCCAGGGATGGTCCTCCACAATATTGACTCCTAGAAATTTAAATTTGTTCACCCTCTCCACCTCTAATCCCCCAATGATCACTGGATCGTACATCTCTGGTTTTCTCTTCCTAAAGTCTGCAATCAGCTCCTTAGTTATGGTAATATTGAATGATAGGTTGTTGTTAGTACATCGTTCAGCCAAGTTTACAATCTCCCTCCTGTTTGCTGACTCATCACCCCATTTTATACAACCGACTACCGTGGTTTCATCAGCGAATTTGTAGATGGTGATGTTGTACGGAGCCACACAGTCATAGGAGTAGAGCAGGGGGCAAAGTACGCAGCTCTGTGGTGCTGCTGGAAATTGTAGCCTGATTGTGGCCTGTAGGTGAGGAAATCAAGGATCCAGTTACACAGAGGGGTGTTGAGTCCTAGGTCTTGGAGTTTGCTGATCAGTTTTGAGGGGATGATGGTGTTAAATGCTGAACTGTAGTCTATAAAGAGTATCCAGATGTATGTATATTTGCTGACCAGGTATTCCAGGATTTTGTATAGAGCCAATGAGGTGGCATTCACCATATACTTGTTGCTGCACTAGGCAAATTGGAATGGATCTATGTGGCTACTCAGACAGGAACTGATATGCTTCAAAACCAGCCTCACATAACACTTCATCACTATGTATGTGAGTGCCTCTGGTTGATAGTCATTTAGGTAGATTACCACACTCTTGTTGGGCACAATATGATCAAGGTCTGTTGAAGCAGATGGGTATCACACCCTGTCAGAGTGAGATGTTGAAGTTATCCAGGAATAAATTGGCCAGTTGGTCACACAGGTTTCCAGTGCTCGCCAGGTGCTCCGTCTGGACCAGATTCACCTTCTTGAAGGCAGCCGTATGTCATCTTCGAACATTGAAAAAAGAGGATCATTAGGGGACGTTGGGATGAGCAGTGGTTTCTTCCTTGTTCTGGTGGTCAAAAGGATATAGAAGGCATTGAGCTCATCTAGGAGTTCAATCTCCAAACGTGGGTTTTGGTGTAGAATGCCCATACAAAATACTGTTATCTCCATAGGTATTTCTGCAACTCTTTTAGTTGGAATTCATTTTCAATGATGCCGACTCTCGAGCCTCAGAAAAACTATTAAGAAAAACCTTACAATCTTGACCTAATAAGTTTGATTGGCACAGATGAGTTGGGACAAGGGGCCTGTTATGTGCTGTATGGCCGTCTGATACTGCAGATCAATTTTAAGTTCAAGCAATTGTTACCATGCTGAAGAATAGTATTTAACTTTTTTTTTGCATGCATATTTTTTGGTGTTTGCAATTTGGCTTTGACTCTTAGCCTTTAAATAATGGATTTGACTGAATTCTCTCTTGCCTCCTTACTCATCTCGCAAGAGGAGTAATTTAAGCAACTGAGGTTCTGTGGCTTAACCAGTGAGCTCTTTTAAAATTTCACAGATTACTACTAATTATTCATCTAGGTTATGCTTCTATTTATTTTGTGCAACCCCACAATGTAAAATCTGCAACACAACATTAGCTACTCACCATTCTCTGCCTCCACCCCAGCCCCATGAGAAAGGAATGAGGCTGACATTTATTTTGTTCCTGGATGCTGGTTGCTTAAGAAAGAATTTCCTATATTTATTTTAATTCACTATGTAGTTAGATCGTGAATAAATGAAGATGATTCAAAGAGTCACGTGGTATTTCGCTTTGGAACGGCTGTCTTTTGTTGCAGGGAGCATTCAGCACAAGTCAGCCGATAAATCAGTCCTCAATGTGGATTTGCAAGTGGGGAATGTTGGACTCTATCTACGTTCACTTCCAGATTTTTTTTTTGTACTTGATGCATTTCAGATGGTTCTATGGCTTTCTCCCTGGACAGTTATGTAGCTGCAATGGAATGAGATAGCTCAGAAAAAAACCCTGAGGAATGGATGGGAGCACGAGAAAAATGGATAAGTTCTGCTTGCAAAATCCTGCAAGGAAGCAAATATCATTTGCACTTGTCAAATGTCATCAGTGTGTATCTTGATTAAGTGCATCTGTCTCATTAATAGATCTAAGAAGCCAACAAATAAGCCTTTAAAAAGTAGATGTGGGCTGGTATGTCCCAATTGTTATAATTGGATGGTTTTGTAGTGACTGGTTATTTAATGAAGGAAGATAATTACAGCTCATGCTTGGACCATGCACTGAAAGAAAATGTCTTGGTATAGTCACATTTTTTACAAATGTCATCACTCAGGTATAGTGCATGCCTGTTTAAAACAACAGTGTTCACCATTTGACTTTTGTGGAGCCAGGGGGATACCCATGGTGTTCTGAATGAATACTTTGGGTTAGTTTTCACCAGAGGGGAGGATGGAGTGTTAAGGGGAGACATATGCTGATACTTGTGAGGAAAGAAGAAGTGTTGAATCCAGAGTGAGATAAACTAGGAAGTGGGCCAAATAGTGGCAGATGGAAGTCAAGTCCGACAAGTACGAGGTGTTGTATTTTGTTTGGATTTGCACGGTGAATTGTAATGCCATGGAGAGTGCTGTCAAATGGAAAGACTTGGGAGTACAGATGCATAGTTCCATGAAAGTGGCAATAGAAGTTAACAGGGTGATGAATAAAGCATTTGCTACACTCGTCTTCATTGGACAGGACATTGAATATGTAAGAATATAAGAAATAGGATCGGGAGTTGGCCGGCTGCATGTTTTGCCTTCTCTGCCATTCAAGAAGATTATCTACCGAGCTTTTCATTTTGACCTTTAATTTACCCTAATATGCAAAAAATCTTTATCTTTGTTTACAATTTATTTAATGAGGTACAGGAATAAATTGGATAGATGGAATATTTTTAACCAGCATAGGGGAATCAAAAATTAGAGAGCATGGATTTAAGTTGAGAGGGGAAAGATTTAAAAAGGACCTGAGAGACATATTTGGATAAATGGAATGAACTGCCAGAAGTAATAGTAGAGGCAGCTACAATTTTAATGTGTAAACTACACATTGGCAGATATGTGGATAAGAAAAAGTTAGAGCTGCAAGGGGCTGAATGCAGGCAAATGGGATTTGGTTGGGTTAATAACTTAGTTAGCATGGAAAAGTTGGGTCAATAGTTCGGTTTGTGCTGTAAAACTCTGTGGCACAGGTTCTGATGCAGATATGTACATCGTCTTAGCCATTATTAACCTACTGGAAGGCAGCTAATATTGCTAATATATTCAAGAACGTCAGTAAGGTTGTACTAGATATGACCTTGCGTCGGTGATGTGGAAGTCGATGAAGAATCTGCAGGACAGGATTTAGATTCACTTGGAAAGGCAGGGAGCTTTCAGAAGACAACATAGTTTTGTGCGTGGGTAATCCTGACTCTCAAGACTGAGTATTTTTGAATGGTTGATAAAATTTGAGAAGAAATTGATGAAGGCAATTTGTATATTTAGCCAGTGTTCCCTTGAAGCGCGCACAAATGGTCAGGGTGTGCACACATCAAGGGAAGGCATGAGCGCACAGTTGTGCACGTGTGCTATCTGTTTTGGCACTGTGTGCAGATATCAGCTTAGAGGGACCACTGATGGTGGACATCAGCAAGTCTTTTCGCAAGGACCCACACAACAGGCTGATCCAGAAAGTTAGGGCTCAAGGTGCTTTGGCAAAATGGGTTCAAAATTCTCTCAGTGGTAGGAGGAAGAGTGGCTTTTCTGACTCGCAGGATCAGGCGCTTGGACCTCGTTGTTTGTTATATTTACATATCAATTTATTTGTTTTGTATAAATTGGATGTGCATGTCTGGTCTGATAACAAAGTTCGCTGACAACATGAAGATTTGTGGTGGAGTTGTGGGCAGTGAGGATGGTTGGCTAAGGATTCAGAGGAATGTCGATCAATTGGAAAACTGGGACAGAGCTGGGTGATAGATGGAATCTAATCCAGACAAGTATGTGGCAGTGCGTTTTGGGTCCTCTAACGTAGCTATTCTCAACCAATTTTTTCTTTTGGCAATGGCCCCCTGAAGTCTGCTCAAAGTTTATGAGCCCCCTTCCCAGTGAAGCAGTTGTTTAGTTGGTTCTTTCCATACCTCTCTCCTACCAAGTGCACAAAAAAAAATTGTGATTTCAGACCGTGGCCCTCCTAAAGTGTGCTGTGGCCACTGTTCCCTCGAAGCTGTGCGCGCTTGTGTGCACATGCTTTGGCACCAGTATACAAAGGAAGTTAATGTGCACACAAAAGGTTAGTTACCTAAAATAATATAGTTATGTATAATACTATAATCCAATACTTGGTAGAATGCAGTCATACTTGTATCATATTAAAACATGCCAATACAGTTTTATTAGCCATGAGAGAGAGGCTGGCCAAAATGATCTTGAAACTATTGCAAGTTTACATTTGCACCAGCATTCGACACGTACGGACTGTTGCCACAGGAAAGCCATTTGCGCACGTAAGATTTTTGAGCACGCTGACTACTAACAATTAAAGGGAACATTGGCTGTGGCCCCCATTGAGAATGGCTGCTCATTGTCAAGGAAATAAGTTTGAGTTAGCAAGGTCTTCCTGGGAAACAACAGTTAGCTTTAATGTAGCAATGGTTCACTTGCAAATCAAGGTTGGAATCAAAGTCATTCAAAGTGATGAAAAGTCAGAGTGACCTGGTATTTGGACTGCGCATTTCTGGAGCATTCGATCATTAGAAAAAGGGACTGGAAATCCAGGCGAAGAGATCCTAGACTTTCTTTGTATAGATGAAAGCAGCACATGTAAATTGAGGTACGTAATATTGATAGAGGTTTGGATTGGATAGATAGAATAATTTTCCTTTGTTAGATATAACAAAAACAAGAGGTGAGATAAGGGGGAAAAAAGTTTTAGAGGATTTTAGGGGAAAGTTTATCTTTACACAGTGGTTGATATCTGGGACGCTGCTTGAAGAGGTGGAGGAGTCATATTGTCTATGCTAGAGACATTTGGATATACACTTAAATAGGTAAGTACAGAAGGATGTGGCCCTAATGCAAGTGTAGGTGACAAAAACAGTGCTGTTGGTGTACTGATCGATGATTTGGTGAATAAACACATCCCATTTAAAAAAAAATAGACTATGCACCTTGCTTGTCCACTTCAACATTTTGGCAGGGTTCTTGCTATTGGTCTCCTACCTCACTATTTTTAAATGATAGTGTACTTCTATTAATTTAACAACCTCTGAGTTGGACAGATCAGCAGGTTTCCTGCTCCTGTCATATTCATATTTTCCTTGCCACACATAGGAAATGGTCATTTGGTCCATTGAGTCTTTGCTAGATCTCAGAGTAATTTATTCTCCATGTATTTCCATGCAAACTCTTTGCTCTTACATATTTGTTGCCACCCCTCAATTCTTCTATCATCTTCCTTCACTAGAGATATTTTACAGCAGCTATTTTATCTGACCAGTAGGTTTCTGGGCTGGCAGAGGAAACCAGAATAGTTGAAAGAAACTGTTGTCAACTGTTTCCCAAACTGACAAGGAGCAATAATAATCTATCTGTTTCCTTTAAATTACTTTTTGCTTTTTACCTCTGTCTTTAATTCAGTTTGTTTCAAGGGGGGAAGACAAGATGGCAGACGTAGTGGTGGGGGAGGGGGGAGCTAAACCAAACTCAGGAAACCTGGGGCGCTTGGTCTTTTGAAAAGAGCACCAAACAGCGTTGCGGCCAGTTTCTTGGCCGCCAAAAATACTCAGAAACCCCATGGCAAGAATGCACCTTATCTTGGGTGAAAGAGCCGAGGGCGCAGTCGTGACTCGAAACTGTCTTAGGGAGCATGTGTGGTGTTCTCCTACACTCTGACTCTGCGTGGGTGACAGTGGGCCAGAGTCAGCGCCGTTGCCGAGATGATGCATGCAGTGGTTTCTGGGAGCTGGCGTGTGTGAGGAAGGGGCTCTGAAATAGCCTGTCACCCGTGGTAAGTGAACAACGGGAGGGATGCGCACGTCTGATTGTGGCCAGTAGAGCTAAATGAGAGGCAGTAGCGAGGGTCAGCGGGGGTGGCCTGGGCTGCAGTGGGGAGTGAGGGGCAGTGGGGGCGCCCTGGGCCACAGCAAGGAGTGATGGGTGGCGGGGATAGCCTGGGCAGGGTCAGGGGGAAACCCTACTAAAGCTCAACTAGGGCCTGGGAGGGTTTATTTACTTTCTTACTATGCCATGTCTTTTAAAGTGTAATTTATGATCGGGTCTCCATGATTTACAAGTGCTCCCCAAAAGAGTTCTATGAGCTAAAATGTTTGGGAAGGTATCTTTGGCTTGGCTTCGCGGACGAAGATTTATGGAGGGGGTAAATGTCCACGTCAGCTGCAGGCTCGATTGTGGCTGACAAGTCCGATGCGGGACAGGCAGACACGGTTGCAGCGGTTGCAGGGGAAAATTGGTTGGTTGGGGTTGGGTGTTGGGTTTTTCCTCCTTTGTCTTTTGTCAGTGAGGTGGGCTCTGCGGTCTTCTTCAAAGGAGGTTGCTGCCCGCCGAACTGTGAGGCGCCAAGATGCACGGTTTGAGGCGATATCAGCCCACTGGCGGTGGTCAATGTGGCAGGCACCAAGAGATTTCTTTAGGCAGTCCTTGTACCTCTTCTTTGGTGCACCTCTGTCACGGTGGCCAGTGGAGAGCTCGCCATATAACACGATCTTGGGAAGGCGGTGGTCCTCCATTCTGGAGACGTGACCCACCCAGCGCAGCTGGATCTTCAGCAGCGTGGACTCGATGCTGTCGGCCTCTGCCATCTCGAGTACTTCGACGTTAGGGATGAAGTCGCTCCAATGAATGTTGAGGATGGAGCGGAGACAACCCTGGTGGAAGCGCTCTAGGAGCCGTAGGTGATGCCGGTAGAGAAGCGTATACAGAGCCGTTGTCATACCCACACTCCTGTTGGGAAGGTATAAACTCCACTCAAACAGCATTGAGGGAGCTGTGAGACCGTAGGTCTACCTCTGCACCCACGTGTCACCTTTTCTTATTTGCGAGTTGATTATTCCCTGGTGAAAATTCCACAGGGTGCTTCTTTTGTGATTCTTCCTTAGTTAATTAGCCCGCCATTGATCTGTGCCTCATTGATACCTGAATGATCCTTTGGGTGAACAATGAAAGCGTGATTGGTGCTCCAGGTTTCAGTATTCTGTGAATTCCAAGCATTCAGTTGAATAGGAAGAAGAAAAGGAGGAGGATTTGTAAATCATGACAAAAATTTGTATGAAGTTGCTAATTGATCTATAACTTTGTATCCTAATTCTCAGTAATATGAGCTTCTCTTGTTGAAAGTTTCTAATGCGAGATCTTTATCCCTCCCCTCGAGAGCTCCTTGTACCTCAGCAGGAAGCAGTGTCAGTACAAACAGTAGTGGTCATCTTAGTGCACAATGAACTTTCCACTGACTTTGTTTGTGACTGTTTCCCTTTACCACCAGCTGTCTCCTCTGTCTTTCCTGTTATTTTTCTTTATTTCTATTGTCATGTTGGTCTAGCGCTGCGCTGTTACTGCAAGCTTTTCTCACTTTAGGTTTGGGAATTGCGATCGGTTAGTTAGATCCAGTGTCATTCACCCAGTATTTTAGTCCAAGGATTGCTCTCTGGAATAGTATGCTGTGGAATGATGGGTACAGGGTGTCGTGCATTTTTCTTTCATTCGCTCACTGGACGTTTCCCATTGTAGGGGATTCTAGGGCAACTTCAGGAAAAAGGGCATCAATTTAAACCAGAGAGGCGGAGAAATTTATTTAGCCAGAGGGTCGTGAGCCTATGGAACTTATTGCCACATGCGGTGGTGGAAGCAAGGTCTTTGGGAGTATTTCAGGCAAAGATTGACAGACATTTGATTAAGGGGAGAAAGCCGGGGAGTGGAGCTGAGTGGGAGGATAGATCAGCTTGTGATTAGAATGGAGGAGATGATGGGCCTACCTCTGCTCCTATAACTTCTGATCTTGTGATGAGGTTGGCACTGGCCATGGCAGCTTTTAATATCCTAATTGGGCCTGATTCAAGAAGGTAATTAAGAGTCAACCACATTAATGCTTCAATAGTTGCATGTAGAGACCAGATAAAGGTGGATGATTTCCTTCCCTGAAGGGCATCAATGAACCATGCAAGTTTTTTTTAATGAAACTATCAGGTGATATAATTGATTTTAGCGAGAAAAAAGCTTTTTAAAAATTCTAGATTTATTTAATTATGTGAATCCAAATTCCTTGCTGCCTTGATGGAATTTGACTGATGTTTCAAATCAATGAATTTTGACCTCTGACTATTTCTCCAGCGACCTAACCATGTACATACCACTCCCCATCCCCTCATAACAGAACATAAGCTCAGGAAATGTGGCACAGCTAGCAAACTATGAGACATAATTTACAAGCCAGCAGTTATTCTGAATGTAATTCAGATGAGTCTTGAACAATTTTGCAGACATTGTGATCATGTACAGAGCTACAACTGACAGTCATGGTAATTTTGAGATCAATTCCAGCCATTAGTAATATTTTGGATCATTCCTTCAAGCTGCCAAACCTTGTACAATTCTTGGCTGTTCAAATGTTACACAATAATACTGACATGCTTATGACATGCGCTGTTGTTTGTAGTTGGGCTGCTACAGCCAGGACCATACTTTCTAACCAAGGAATAGAAACTGTTTAAAGCACATGGAGTTTCCTGCTGCAGTGGAAGGAATGTGATGTCATCATTCCAACTTTATCAGTAAAGCAGAAGCAGACTTCCCCTCCAACTTTTCTCCCCTCCTGTCTTTCTTCAGATGCCTTCCTGCTTTTTGTTTATACCTTGCAGAAGGACTCAGGCCGAACGTCGTTAAGGCATCTTCACCTCCTATAGATGCTGTGAGGCTGGCTGATTTCCTTCAGCATTTCTGTGTATTTTACTGCAATCAGACTTTATGCAGAGTTTCATGTTTCCCTCACTGTGCTCCGCCCTCCCCCAACTTGACTACAAACACCATCCACTCTTTCCCAAGTGAAAAGCTTTCTTTTAGCATGAAATCTGAAGTACACAAGAGCAGGAAGTAGTCTTTTTCACCCCTAAAGTCTTCAGTTGTTTGACTGATTAAATCTGCTTTGCTGTCCCAAATTTTTCTTCAAGAGTAGATCTTAAATCTTTGCCCTCCAATAGGGAATTAGACTTGAAGGGATTAGCCTGAGATAAGGGCATGGAATGGGCTATAAGATTCTGCACCCAGGGAGTGTGGCTCCCTTTTTGGGGAATTGGTCGGGCATGGAAACACAACATTGAGAAGTTCTCTGATCCAGACCCTCAATTAAACCTACAGTTTGGTCTGGTTCATAAATTGTCTTAACACCCACACCTAAAAATAAAGATAATTGTGGTAATGAGGTGCTAAATAAATGTAGGTCTATCATTTATTTCAGACATACAGCACGGTAATAGGCTCTTTCTGCCCATGAGTCCGTGGCTCCCAATTACACCTACTTGACCTTCAACCCCCCCCCCCTCCCCCGGTACACTTGAAAGGTGGGAAGAAACCAGAGCACCCAGAGGAAACCCAGGCAGAGACAAACTCCTTACAGACAGCGCCGGATTTGAACTCGGAGCGCTGGCACTGTAAGAGCGTTGCGCTAACCGCTACGCAAACTGTGCCACCCCGTGCTGAATTGGTGAGCAATTAACCATGTAGAAAAAGAGGAATTAAAAAAAAAACAATTAATATGTTTATCCGTTGGTATCCATTCTTGGACTAAATCCCAGAAAGCACCAATAATTTAAAAACTAACTTAGAAGCAAAGAGAAAATATCCCTATTTTAAGCTGCATTGTCATACTTCAGGCATTGAGCAAAAGGAAATTATTAGTTGAGAAGCAGATGAAAAACAAAAAAATTACAGAGGGAAACCGGGAAAAGTATATAGAAGTCGGCGGATCCATGAGAATGAGATAGGAGGTGATGTTAAAAATGGCTGGCTTTTTCAAATTTAGCCATGCATGATGGACAGAATGACAAACTTCTGCGAGAAATACCCGTTTTCTGCCTGTGTTGGTTATGTGAACAGAACATCATAAAGGTTTTGATCAGTGGCATTTTTTTTATTATGTTTGATACAACGGTCAGATGTAGTTTTTAAAAAAAAAACAAAGCATGCAAAGATTTCTCTACTTAAGATTAAATTTATTCAGGCTACATTGCACACAGATTTGGAGCCAGTTACAAAATGTTATTGGCAAAGAGCAGAATACATGGTTGTTCCAGGAACTACAAAACTGCCCAGGAAACTTCAAATTGATAAGATGCAGCTATATGTGTGTTTTTTTTTCTCTGGTCCTGTTTTGTAACAAGGTGTGGTATATATTGCAGGCTTGTTGGTTCATGTTTTTTCAGGCTGATGAAAGATTAAACTAATCTTGTGCAAAACTATTTAAACGCCAGCTTTGAAAATGCGAAGTTCTCGTTTCAGTCAGTATAATCTGCAATGGATTTGGATTTTTTTTAAAGGTGGGAGGAACCTTGCCGTTGCTGTCAAAGCCATCATTTACTGTTTTTCCCTGTTTGACCTTGAAAGTGGGGATAAACGACTCCAGCCCTTCTGGCAAAGGTTCCCCCACTGTGCTGACAACAGTGTTCCAGGTTTATGATAATGTTTCCAAGCCAGGATCAAGTGAGGCTTGGAGGGAAGCATGTTGACCCTCCCCTTAGTGAGTATCTGCAATGCATTTAATAAATCTACACGGTGCTGAAGGAAATGAATGTTTAAGTTGATGAATGGGGTACCAGTTAAATAGATATTTTTATCCGGGAGGGTGTCAAACTTCTTGAGAGTTACTGGAGGTGCTACAATTAAGAAAAGTATTTCATTATATTAAACTTGAGGCTAGCAGGTGAGTTTTAGAGTATCAGGGATTTCAATAACTATTTTCCTTTGTTAATAAGGGGGAAGGATTACTTCCATGGGAAATGGGAAAAGGATTAAATGTCTTGAGCAAAGGCAGAAAATTGGGATTCCAGATACAGAGATTCCATGATATCTCACCAGCCAAGGATGTCAAGTGACTCAATGCAGCTGTGGGTGGCATGGTTAGCATAGGAGTTCACGTGTTGCTGTTACAGCGCCAGTGACCCAGGTTCGAATCCTGCTGTCAGTAGGGAAGTTTGTACATTCTCCTTGTGTCTACATGGGTTTTCCCCGGTACTCCAGTTTCCTCCCACCATGTTTAGGTCAATTGAATGTAATTGTTCAGCACGACCTCGTGGACCCAAAGGGCCTGTTACCATACTGTATGTTTAAATATTTTTTATATTTAAAAAAAATGTAATTCCATATTTCTAAGGCCTAGAATTGGTCTAGATTGGAATTTTATATTATTACTTTTAATGTATTATTTAACATGTAATTTTATTCAGACTTATTCTGGATTACCAATTACTTGTGATGAGTAATTACTTGAAATAGATGCGCGGAACATCAGTGCTTTCCCGCTTTCTTCCTTTACTTCATAATTATTCACTTCATAATTATTCAGTCACCACTACAAATCTTTAATTTCTGTCTTGGTGTCTGTTTCCTTCTGCCTTTTGCGACACTTTGAGGGACATTTGTCTCCCTCAAAGATTTAAATATTTGAGGTTGTTTTCTCAGTTATTAACATTTTTGTGTAGTATCTTTTATTATTATTTTATATAAGAGATAAATCACGGTCACAGGCCCTTGCGGCCCACAATCCCATAACACCCAGCTTCACACAGGCAGTAGTCAGTCAACCTACCTGCTTCTTACATCTTTGGAATGTGGGAGGAAACTGGAGCACCTGGAGGAAATTCACTACCTCAGAATACCATAAATAGACACAAAAAGAGCTTCTTTTTAACATGTGAAGAGCTTACGATATGGTTTAAGTTTTCAATTTTTTAATGTGAGAGAAGGTATAAATGTGACCAAAAGTTTCACCAAAGAGATTAGTTTTAAGAAAAACAATGCCCAGATCAATCATGTTTCAAGAACATCCTTAAAACTTCCTTGGAAATTTTTTTTCTTTAGCTTCCCAACCTCAATCTGACAGATAAGATTCCAAAAGCCATGAAGCGCACAGGAGCAGGTAATGCCTGTGGGAGCACATGGAGGCCAACCACAAACAGTGAGAGAAGGTACTGCGGTCCAAGCAAACCACCTGTATCTACATCAAATCTGCCTGTGATCGTCCATAAGTATTTAAGAACCCTCAAACTATATTGGAAAGAAGTTTCCTCAACCAAACGAAATGGTTTAGGAAGAAGAGGGATGTGGAAGAATTTGGGAAGGGCTTTTAAGAGCTTGGAAGTCAGGAGGCTGTTAATTTCTCTGTCTATTTGTACATCATTCTTTCTCTCCTTTTTGACTGTGTTCTTGGTATCTTTGAACGTAGGTGGCAGAATATAACAGAGTTCTTGGCTCTTTCCTTTCTGGCATTCTGCTGAAATATTTGTGAGGAGCTTAGTATAAGGCTTAGTGTTGGGACTCTTATTAATGTGAAATGACCAGTTCCACTTGATGCCAAACAATGTACAACAATATGTAACTTGGATTTGTGTCATAACTTTAATATAAAGCAATATCACCAACACTTCAAAAGAAAGGGATGGGGCGGTGCGGAAAGAGAAGTCTTTCAAAAATCTCAATGATTCACTTGCTTTTCGGATTTGCTGATTGCCAAGTAGGTAACCATGGAAGATATTCTTGCACACAGTGACTTTCTTTATCATTTACCATGGCTTTCCCTTTCTTTTTGATGACAGGACTTTCATGTCTCAAGCAACCAGAAAATGCACATCTGGCATCTACCAATCCCCATAGGAGCCATATACCAGGGGTTTTACTATATTCACCTTTTAGTCCACCAAACTCCATATTTAATATATTATCCACCCTGATTTCTCCCACCTCCAACAGGATTTCAATTTTAAATATAAAAGGATAAATTAATATTCATGGTTGCATAATCTGCTGGAAAGCCTGCTATTTCTGTTTTCTAGGTCCTGTAGGCACCCCTGTTCCAGTTGCACGTAATGCTTGTTCAGATGCCACTTCAATTTTCAGTTGCACCTGTGTGTTCGCTGTGGTCTTGGGTTTCTGTTGCAGAAATAGGATTTCACAGTTTTGGTATCAAAATTGAGCAGCCTTGTTAGGTCCTTGGCCTGTGATACAATATAATTGTGGTTGTTGGATAACTCTTCAATCCCCTTCCCCATTGGATGCTGGAAGTTTACATTTGTATTGCTAAGTAAGCTTTGTTTCCCCTTTCTCCCCCCCCCCCCCCACAAAGTAATTTGTGTCTTTAATAATGACAATTAAGTTATTGCATTGTCATTTTTTTAAAACAAAACAATCTTGTTTGGTGCCAGGGTTAGCATAGCAGTTAGCGCAATGCTGTTACAGTGCCAGCGGTCGGAACTGGCATTCGAAACCCGCGCTGTCTGTAAGGAATTTGCATGTTCTTCCCCCATGTCTGTGGATTTTCCCCAGGTCCTCTGGTTTCTTCCCACCATTCAAAACGTATCGGGGGTTATAAGTCAATTGAGTGTAATTTTGACGACATGGGCTCGTGGGCTGGAAGAGCCTATTACCTTGCTATATGTCTACATTTTTTTTTAAAGTATTTCAGGAAATGAAATTTACTTCAGAACAATACCAATGCAGGTAACTTCCAACTGCCTTCTGAAATGGTCTAGCAAAACAATTAATAAAGTTCTGGAAGAGTTGAGGCAGGGTATAAAGCATAATAAACAAATGTATTTTTAAAAAAGTTGTAAAAACACAATGCTGGAGAAACTAAACAGGTCAAATCATGTACTTTATATCATAAAGATAGATAACCAAATTTTGGGTTTGAGCCCTTGGTCAAAATCTCACATTTTGTCCATACCTTAGTGAAGGGCTCAAGCCCAAAACATTGGTTCTGTACCTTTATCTTTGCTACATAAGGTAGACAGTTTGACCTGCTGAGTATCTCCAGCCTCGTGTTTTTACTTCAACCACGGTGTCTGCAGACCTCCATTTTTAAAAAGTTGTTTTTTTTTCAATGGGATGTGCACAAACCTTGCATTATCTATACTAAACATGGATTGTACGGAGTTTTGCCAAATATTCTGACCTCGGCTGGAAGTAAAATGGGCACACTACCTTGAGGGGAAGTGATTTATGTAGGGCCTACTCAGCTGTCTGTGTTTATTTGATTGTCATTTTATTTCATTAATAGAATTTGTGCTCCATGAGTTTGTAGATTTAGAACTTAAGTGTGGAATCCAGATTGACACAACATGTTCTGTACTGAGGTCGAGAGAGGCACCTGGTAACACAGTTTTTGAATGAAATATTAACCAATTTGTCTCTTCAAATTTAAGTTGGTAGATTCAGAAATGACTTCTCATGATCCAGTCAGGCCAAGTTAATCTGCTTAATACTGTATAAAGCTACAATAGACCATTGATTGAAGTTAGAGCCAGATTTGTCTGATGAACTGAACCACAATAGGCGAATGGTAAAGTTAATTTGAGATGGTTACTGACAACCAGCTGAGACTTGACATTCTTAGACTATCCTTTTTTTTATTGGGTTTGTGCGTTGATCAGTCCTTCCAATCAATCAGCCTGTGTTCACACCTCCCACAACTTCTATAACTATTGCATGTTTAGTGTTTGCCCTCATTGGTGATTGTGAAAGTCATGTACAGATATTGTGGTCTCTGGGCAAGTTCCATTTCAGGGAGCAGAACTTGTTTCAGATTCAGTCACCAACACTATTAAAAGAAAATGTTCTACAGAAGTTGGAACATGCAACATTTGCACTGTTTACTCAGACTTAGTCACAAGTGACTGTCCAGATGGCACTGAAAGAATTTTCTCTTAAAATAAATATGCTCCATAATTTCTACAACTTACCTCGTGTGAAAAATTTCTGGTTATGTTTTTAAAAAGTAAAATTTCAAGCTCTGTTGCTTGTTGAGTGCTTGATGTTGTCTTGGTGTAGAGTCAAAAAGTAGGAAGGAGGGGGAGAGAAAAATTGACTTTCAATTTGATTTCTGTGCCAATATCTAATCCCAACTGGGAATGGGGATTAATCCACAATGACCCCGAATAGTAGGATTCTGTAATACCTTAGTTTGTCATGTTTGGGTGGATATATTCAGTAACAGCAAGATGTATTTACCTTTTTTCTATAGCAAAGCATACTATGAAACAGGTGCTCTCCCACTTGCGACAGTCCGATTTAGGATTTTTTACAGTTACGATGGTTTGAATCCGTAATTTTGAATTCCAATCTTGTGCTTGCGATAGGTGGTACTCCTGCTCTCTCACAATGCTGGGTGATGGCAGCATCGCGCAAGCGTATTGTATAGCGTACTCTCTCGTGATGCTGACCCAACCTCGCTCGCAGTCTCTGTAGTGATCACCAGTGCCTTCAACAAGTGCCGAGGACGCTGTGCGTTCTACGAGCTGCTCTTGAGCATCATCAGAAGACAGTGAAATAGATGACCCTGTCGCTTTAGCATCAGTTAATTTTAGTTCAATGCTTCAAACATTCTTCATATCCAGTGGGCTTTCAGCTGGGTACATTAATATTTCTTTCAGTGTGGAATAAAGGTATTCAAAATTTAATTATTAGAAAATGGTAGGTGCAGTATTCTTTTCCGACTTACGATGGGTTTGCCGGGATGTAACCCCCATCATAAGTTGAGGGGCACCTGCATTTCATTACATCCAATGTTTAACATAAGCTGCCACACAAGGCCATAAGTTTGAGGAAATAAACGTTGATGTTTAAGGAGCACATAAAGTGAAGTTGAGAGGTTCAGGGAAGGGAATCAAGATCTGTACGTCATTGGTGTTATCCATAGTGTAGTGGCCAAATACTGGGGTGTGCAAAAGGCCTAGTGGGTTGTCCTGAAGGATATGAAGCCCAGCGAAGATTTTGAAAACAAGGATGAGGATTGAAAAATTGTTACATTGGCTAAATCAGTGGTTCTCAACCTTTTTCTTTCCAATCACTAGACCATCGGTGCTCTGGGATTAGTAAGGGATTGCTTAAGGTGGTATGTGAGTGGGAAGGGAAGGTTGAGAACCGCTGCTTTAGACCCAAATGTGACGGAAATAATTTGCTTGAGAAAAATTGTCATTGGCCCATTTCCTTTGGAGTTATGAAACCATGCACATGATGAGTCAATGAGGTACGATAAAAACAGTGGTTTTCAAACTTTTTCTTGCCACCCACATACCACCTTAAGCAACCCCTTACTAATCACAGAGCACCGATGGTATAGGGAATACTTAAAGTGGTGTGTGAGTGGAAAGAGAAAAAGGTTGAGAACCTCTGGGCTAAATGGAAAATTGGTGTGCACAAAAAACAATAGATACACTGGATGGCATGCACTTAAAAATGTTGGCAAAGTTTTAGATGACTTCAAATTTACTATAGTTAAAATATGGGAGGGTAAGCAAGAGGTTTTTGCAAAATCACTTCTGGAGAATAAGTACAGAAATGAGGGTTTCAGGGCAGCTCATCAGCCCAGTTCAGGCCCTCTAACCGAGCCATCAAGGCTGACTTGAGATGTTGATGAAATCTTTCCACCATTCCATTGGACTGGAGATGATAGGCATTAACCATATAACCATTTATGGAGCGGAAACAGGCATTGTATGATAAATTGTTGCACTGTACAAGTGAGACCAGGCCATCCACAGTAAGGAAGTAAATTGTGGTCCTCTATCTGAAGTAACATCCGCCGGTAAACCAAAACGAGACGCGCAGGAACTGAGGAACGACCGAGCACAGTGTCTGTAGTAGCATCTACCATAGGCACAGCCTTGGGCCACCACATAAACCTGTTCGATTACTTTAAAAAGATCATAGTATTCTCTTGGAACAGTAAGTGGACCAACAATGTCCACATGGACAGGAGCAAAACGCCAAGTGACTGCCAGGAAGGACTGAAGTGGTGCCTTAGTGCTGCTGAACTTTTGCTTTTTGACAGGCAAAGCAGAACCTCACCATTTGTGTAACGTCTTTTTTAAGACTGTGCTACACGAACCTGTCAACCATACAAACGGTCCATCTAATCAATGGATGTGAGAGACCATGCACAGGGTCAAATACTTGATGTTTCCATGATGGTGGAACTACTGGGCGTGGTTGTCCCATTGATATATCACAGAGAAGTAGTTTGCCATGAACTCCAAACCGGACATCTTTCAATTGCAGGTTTGTGATTGCAGTCCGATAAGCATTTGTCTCACGGTCATGTTCTTAGGCCATGGTCATGTTCTTAGGCCATGGCCAAAGCTGTGCAGTTAATACCTTGATCTTCAGGTGAAACCTTGAGTGGAGCAGATTGGGAAAGTGCATCAGCTACTACATTGTCTTTTCCGGAAATATGTAGTCTTTTTATGGAGAATTCTGAAATGAACGATCATTACCGTTGTTGTCGCGCTGACCAGGGCTCTGTGACCTTTTGAAAATGCGAATGTTAAGGGCTTGTGGTCAGTGTACATAGTAAAATCTCTGCCCTCCAAAAAGTAACGCAAGTGTCAAATAGACAAGTAAATAGCCAAAAGCTCCTTATCTGCTTCATGAAGATGGTGGCTGAAGAATGCTAACAGTTTCCATTGCCTATTGACATACTGGAAGTGTCTGTAGAAAGGGCGGTGGCTACATTTAAAACTTAATCGCTGAGCACAGTGACATGGGTCAGCAAATCTTTCATCTTCAAGAAGTCATTCATTCCCTCTTCAGTCCAATGGATGGTTCTGGTGTTTCTGGACAGTAAATCGAAAAGAGGCTTCATGATATGAGCTGCTTCTGGAAGAAACCGACGGTAAATATTTACCATTCCCAAGAATTCCTGCAGGCTTTTAACCCTAGCAGGTCTTGAGTACTTGGTAATGGCCTCAACTTTGGATGCAGCGGAGTCACGCCTTCTTGAGTAATCTTATGCCCGAAGAAATCAATAATTTCTTGTCCAAAAACGCATTTATCTGGATTGATGGCCAGTCCAACTTTTGAAGACTAATAAAAAGTGTACAAAGATGTTCCAAATGTTCCTCCTTAGTCCCACTGGCCACTAAGATGTCGTCGAGGTAAATAAAGACATTGGTCATACCACGTCCTAAAGCATCCATCACCCGTTGAAATGATTGAGGGCATTCTTTAATCTGAATGGCATTTGTAAAAATTCCAACAACCCAAATGAGGTAATTATTGCTGTATTTGGAATGTCTTCTGGCTCTACTGGTACTTGGTGATAGCCACACACCGTCTATTTTGGAGAAGATCTTTGCTCCATGCAAATTAGCTGAGAAATCCTGAATATGAGGTATCAGATAACGATCCTGGATGGTGGCATCATTAAGCCCCCTGTAATCTCCACAAGGTTGCCAACCTCCATTGTGTTTCAGGACCATATGTAATGGAGATACCCAGGGTCTGTCAGACCTATGAATTATGCCTAGTTCCTCCATCTTGCCAAACTCTTCCTTAGCTAAACGCAGCTTCCCTGGAGGTAAGCGGCATGTGTTAGTAAGGATGGGAGGGCCCTTAGTACAAATGAATGAGTAACAACGTGCTTTGTAGTGGAGGCATAAAATTGTGGAGTAGTAATCTTAAGGAAATCTTCCAACAGCTTGGAGAATTCATCACTAGTTTACTTCATGTTTGAAGGTGCAGAGCAGGGGTATAGGCGTCTGCCAGAGGAATGGTCTGAAAAGTAGTTCCATCTATTAGCCGATTCCCTTTTAAGTCGACGAGGAATGAATGAGCCTGAAGAAAATCTGCACCAAGCAAAGGTCTGGATCCTGCTGCTATAATAAATGGCCAAATGTAGATATGATTCTCGAACTTGACATTCATCTTCCTGTGCCAAAGGAACTGTTAACTGCTCATTGTTGCAGGAATGGATTAGGATGGCTGGTGTCAAAACCAGTGGGTGGAAATACACTAACTTCTGAACCCATGTCCACCAGAAATTTTTGCTGGGATAATTGGTCACATACAGTAGGCTTGCGGGTTTTTCACTAACTGCTGCAGCCCTTACTGGCCATTGTCCTTGTCATTTTCCGCAAACGGTCAGGGTGGAAAGCACTTGCGGACATTTACTCCCCAACGCCTGTGGTAATAACACCAAGACAAGGTGTCCGAAGCCTGCTTGTAGGAAGTGATGTGCTAAGAACACTAGAGTGTGGCACGGGGTCAATATTGGAGGGGTTGGTTGTGCGGACTTGTCTTTCCTTGCTGTGCTTTTTAGCCAGCCATAGAAAGTCTGCCTCCGCCGCTACAGCCCCTGGGTCTTCAAATAAACACTTGGATAACAAGAGCCTAATATCATCTGGCATTCGCTCTAAAAAGAGCTGCTCGAATAACATATTGGGCCTTTTGCCAGCTGCTAGGAACAGCATTTCATCCATTAGTTCTGAAGGGGCACAGTCTCCCAACCCATCAAAATTAGTAGTTTGGCTGCCCTTTCCCTACAGGACATACCATATACAGGTAATATAAGTGCTTTTAATGTGACATACTTGTTGGTATGTGGTAGATCCCATAGGAAGTTGCCGACCCTCTTAGCGACAGCCTGGTCCAGAGTTCTGACAAGATGGTAACAACGAATGATGTCCAATTTAACTTTGCAAAGGTGAAATTGTGCTTCAGCCTGTTGGAACCACAGTTCAGGTTCAGCAGTCCAGAAAGGTGGCAGCTTCACAGCAATGGCTGCAGAGTCCATCTTTGCCAAAAAATACATTTTTGGGCTCGTAGGGGTCACCAATTGTGGCCACTGGAATTGCAGTGGTCACGACGAAATGACCATACAAGGCATTTCTAGAATGAATCAAACGGATTTACTCTTCATCACCCGCGCAACCTTTTAAAATCCAAAATCACGTGCTCGACACACGCTGATGTAATCACGCACTGACATCACATGGCTTGTTTGATGCCACCTGGGAGTTGTTGTGCCACCATAGCACGGCTACAGGTTTAAACATTTCCTTATTCATTTCACACTTGTTTCTGTTGGTGAAGATCACCTCATTTCCAAAATGCTGATGCCCTTACTTCATTTCCCCTCAAAAAGCAAAATGTCTGTTTTTGATGCCCTTGTTCTCATAGGAACATCTTTAAATCATCTTTATTTCTTTCTTCAATGACATCTTGAGAACCTGATTCATTCCCAGGCAAGTACTGCATGGGTTAGATGCCATGTAGAGATTACTTTACATTGTCCCATTGGAACATTTTCCGAACAACTACAGAGTAGCATAGACGTATGGTGAAATCCCATTCAACCTGGCGTGGCATGATAGATATCAATCAAATGTCCTTTTACACTGCTCTGATGTTATCATTTAATTACAAACCAGAAGTGAGACTGTATTGCACCATTTTCTATTTCTGCTCTCTGTACGGCAGACTGTTTGCGTGCTTGAATGAGATCAGGATTATGATATGATGCTTCCATTGTGTTTGCCAAAAGCACAGATGTGCAAATCAAGGTTATTGTATTTAGACTGATGCAGTAGGGCACAGCTGAAAATTTGAGACACATGTGAGGTCTTGTCAGGTGACATCCTAACCAGGAGTCCACCCATGCTTTCAGAAAAGGTTCTTCAGCACCACAGCAAATGGCACAAAATAAAACAGTACAATGCAGTATGGACCCTTCGGCCCACAATATTGTGCTGACCTCCATAATCCTACTCCACCTCAATCTAACCCTTCTCTCCCTCACAGCCTGTAGCCCTTCACTTTTCTTACATTATCTAAGAATCTTTAAAATCTCCCTATTGCATCAGCCTCCATCCACCCCTCCTGAAAATTAATTCCAGGCACCCACCAATCTCTGGGTGATGTTTGGGGTGGGGGGGGGGGGGTTGCTGGAAACCTCTCTTCCCTAAACTTTCTTCCATTCACCTGAAACAAATGTCCACTGATAATGGCCATTGCTGCCCTGGAAGAAAGGGGGTATAGCCTCTCCAAGTTTTATGCACCTCTATTAAGATGCATCTCATCCTCCTTTGGAGAGAAAATCCCTAGCTCACTCAAGCTTTCTTCATAGGACATGTTCTCCAATCCAGGCAGCATCCTGATAAACTTCATTTGTACTGTCTCTGAAGCTTCTGTATCCTTCCCATAATGTGGCCAGAACAGAAGACAATACACTTGTGTGGTCTAACCAGACCTTCACTAGACTTTCAGTATATATGTCTTAATATTTTAACGTATTAACTACTTTCCTAACTTACACCTATGTAAATATGCTCCGTGGTCCTGGAGAAATGCTACCTCGTCCTACCTTGCGAGCATGGTATGAACGATAAAGTTGACTTGATTTTTTTTTAATAGTTTATTTTTCGCTTTCCATCAATAAGCAAGGAGATAACATCACTGACTATTGCAGAATACATCAACATCTCCCAGCAATCTACAAGTTGACTTGACAGAGTGTGAGATGGCTGCAACGTTATCTCGTGGGTCTCAAACTTTACCCCCTGACTGATGAAGGCCAGAAAACCTTGCGCCTTCTTAACCACCCTATCAATTTGTGATCTTAATGATTCTATGCACTTCAACCCGAAGATCCTTCTGTTTCTCCAATTTACTGAGGATCCTGCTATTTAACTATGGACTCCAGCTTCGAGTTCGATCTTCTGAAGTGCATCACTTCACACTTCGTCCCACGAATGAATTCCTGCCAATTCTCTGCCCAATGCTGCATCCTTCTCCATATCCCCTTGAACTTTTTTGGAAACCTTCTGCACAATCCACAATGTCTCCAACCTTCATGTGATCTGCAAACTTGCTGACCCACCCCTCCACTTTATTGTCCAAATAATTTATAAAAATCAAAGAGCAATGCTACTGGAACAGATCCCTGCAGAGCACCATGAGTCACTGACCTCTGGGCAGAATATAGTCAGTCAACCATCACCCTCTGCAGACGAGCCAATACCGAATCCACACTCCCCCCCCCCCCCAAAAAAAAATAGAAGTGTTGCTACAGCTGCTGTAACAGAGACAAAGTGCTGCCCTGAAGCGTTGAACCGCTTGGTACTAATGCCGCCGGCTCCTTGCAGGCTTTAATTGGCTTGTTAAAGGAGCCGGCGGTGTTTTATTTTTAAAATTTTGCATCAACGGGGCCAGTGGCCAGGTGGTGGTGCCTGTGCTCTGCAGCGGCCTCGAGGGGTTTGCTGACTCTGGGAGAGCGACAGACCGGCGCGGGGAGCCAGAAATGGGGAGAACACCCCTGCCCCTTTTGAGAAGGAGAAGCAGAGGAGATGACCCTACAGGACGGTGGCCTCAGCGGTAGATGAGCGAGGGGCTCAGCAGCTGAGGAACCCACACGGGCCGAGAGAGGCTTCCTATTGGGAATCTGATATTAGAACCAGGGTACCTGCTGGTCGTTCTCCACATGCTCAAAATATGTCCCTAAGAATCCTTGCCAATAGTTTCCCCACCACTGACGTTGGGGTCACTGGTCTATAATTCCCAAGCTTCTTCCTATTAGCTATCTTGAATGAATAATCAATATTTGCCACCTGCCAATCCTATGGTACCACTCCTGTAGCCACAGGAGATGCGAAGATTATCATTAGTGCCCCAGCAATTTCTTCCTGTAGTTATCTGGGGTATAATCAGTCTTTCCTGTCCAAATGTTTGTCAGAACCTCCAAAGCTACCTCTTTTTCCCTCCCCTGGTGAACACTGAAGCATAGTTAAGGATCTCCTCTGGCTCTAGGTACAGGATTGCCCCTTAATCCCTGAGTGTTCCCACCCTACTCCCACCCTCGTCATCCTTTTCTTCACTTGAGTCTAGAAGGCTTTGAGGTTTTCCTTAATCCTACTTGTCAAGGCCTTCTCTTGTCCTATTCTAGTTCTACTAAGTCCCTTCTTAAGTTCCTTCCTGATGACCCTGACTGATTCTTTTTTACTTTCTAAACCTTGTGTTTGCTTCCTCCTTCCTCTTGACAAACTGTTCCACTGCTCTTGGCAACCATGATTTCTTTACCCTACCATCTTTTCTGTGGCCAACAGCACAAAGAAACTCACCAACTTACTTCCTCATCTGACACGTGGTGTGAATTTTGGTGGCCAAAATAGCACTGACGGTTTAATGAGTTTTAATTGTTTTAGGACACTACAGCACTTAATAGCCTGAATACGACTGAGATTGATCTCGGAAGCTAAGCAGGTTCAGGACTGTTCAGTACTTGGAGCAGAGTCCGACTAGAAATACCAGGTGCTGTAGGTTTCTATGAGGGGGGCTGGACAATGTGATGACTCTTTGTCTGCCTTGCAGCAGACAAAAGTTAAAGAATTTCTTGCATGTTACATTCTAAATGTAGTATTATGTGACAATAATGGAACCTTTACCTTTTGGGGTGGATTGGGGCCCGAATTAAGATCGTCATAAGCACATATTTTGTTTTAAATTTACCTGTTTTCAGTCAGAGAAAATCAATCAGTTAGAACACAAGATGCAATCCCAGCTTCTACCATTATGTGAATGTGTGGAACTGCTTTTTTTTTTGCCTTATCACCAGAAATGTAGAGTCGTACACAGTGGAAACAAGCCTTTCGGCCAATGCTGACCAGAATACCCTACCTGCACAGGTCCCACCTGCCTACATTTGACCCACATCCCTATTCTAACCGTGTATCCATCCAAATATTTCTTAAATGTTGCAGCTGTACTGCCTCAACTACCTCCTCCACCAGCTTGTTCCATACACCCTCTTGGTGCAAAAAAGAAACAAAAAAAATCACCCTTTAGGTTCCTATTAAATCTCACCCCCTCACTTATGTCCTCTGGTTCTCTACTTCCCTACTCTGGGCAAAATATTCTGATCATTCACCAAATGTCTTGAAAACTAGGGCAGGACACCAACCCCGTCTTGTCTGATGAGGCAGGACATATCTCACAATATCTTGCAGCTGTCACAATAGCTTATGATTTTTGTTAATGGCTTTTCTGCTCTGAAACGCAGACTAATATTGCATGAACGTAGTGTTTAATGAATTCCAGGAGCGAGAGCATGAAATAAGATTACCAGTGCAACCATTTGTATCACTCAAAAGATTTCCAAGCCACCTGAGCTCTGCATTAATATTCATGGCCAAAGAAAATGCTGCGCAACAATGTGAGAGATTTGTAACTGTTAGTAAGGTATGCTTTCCCGATTTTTCCCACTACAGGCGACTGCTGTATTGCATCTGTTTGAATGAGGGGAATTCACCTATGGCCATCCAGACATTTGAGATGTGGAATAAAATTTGCTATGTGGAAAAGTAGTGAATGAATCAATGCAGAATTAATTTTTTCACCTTTCCTTTCTTGACACGTGCAGCTTTGCGATACAGAAAGTCCCAATGCAGCCGGTTTACTCGGCGTGTAAAACTTCTCCCCTGTAATCCAGGAGTTGCTGGTTCTTCTGTGGAATCAAAATCAAATGTTCTGAAATCACACAGTTTGTTTCAAGTTTCGACAGTAGGCTCACTCCAGGGCGAGGGATTGGATCCTTGTGGTGCTTAAACCCTCTTATCTGCCTCCAGCTGCACATTATCGTACTGTGCATTTCCAGAATATTCCAAGTGCACGACTGATGTCCAGATTTCACTGCTCATCAATCTGACATCTCTTGATTAGTTCAGTAATCCGATAGTTATTCAATCTCCAGTTCATTAGGCAGGAAAAGGCCCTTCTGTGATGCTCACAAAATGTGGTCTCAATGCTCTGGGGTTTGTTCAACTTGACACTAATGAGATGCTAAATTGCTATTTAATCAGGGATATCTCTTCCACTTTGTCAATGGCTTAATGTATTTGAAGAATACTTGATTAATTCAGTTTATGGTTAAATTATCCCCAAATCAATTGGTAAAGCCCAAAATCAATTTGTGCAGTGTAGAATGTCCAAAACATCTTTTGGAAAGAAATGGCAAAAAAAAACCCAGAAAATGTACATCAATCAGTGGAAGCTGAGGGTTCAGACAAAGCTTGCAAACCTGCTGAGAAATAAGAGACCCTTTAATAGGACCAGTGAAGTGGAGAGAATGGAGAAATACATCTTAAAAACTGACAGATAAGAATCATAAATAGAAATGGAAAAACTTGGGAAATTTACCTTTCGATTTGTTTTTCTGTTGGGTCGGGTGAAAGTATGTAGTTCCAACATCTCAAGTCTCTCCTCCTGTATGTAGTTGCATACCTGGTATTGTTCTTTTAAATTGATGGTGTGAATGTGTATGGGCTGAATATATTTTTGTAATGGAACATCCAAGCCAGGACAGAGTACCGACCAATAGCCTAACCAATGCGGTGGGCTATAAATTTATTATTTCATCCTACTTGTGCACTCCAGTGAATAAAATCCAAGTTGCTGTTTTTTGTTTCATCATGCTTTCTGAGCCTCTGTGTAAGTCTCCCAGTTTATTGGCCTTCTTCAACGTCACTGAAGCTCAATCCTTGGGAGCAGGATGTAGTCGAACAGACATTAAGATGTGGAAGCTTTATTTTATAAACGTCTAGAGTGGCAAGTGTAACAGAGAGCCCGATTGCTTGATTCAGAATCCGACAATTGCACTGAAATGTTTTGATGTCCTGGTTCAGGAAGAACTTGAAATGAAAAGAATGGGTTTGTGTGATCCTAATGAGATAATTAATTCACAACAGTCATCAGTGTTCTTTATGATGAGAAGAGTTGCCTTTGTTGCTTTGTTCTTTGAACTGACAGAACCTGTTATTGCTATTTCGAAGTCTCTTTTTAAGCAAGGGTGCAATTTTGTGACAAATTGTCACATATAATGGTAGACCAGCAATGGAAATTATACAGAGCCTTTTCCTTTATGAATGAATTTATTTACTTGACCTGTGTTTGATTTGGTGGGCATATGGTGCTGTTTGGAACTCTCCACCCTTCTTTGTCTGCCACTTTTGCTTGAAGACAGGTAACCTGTTGTGCTGGTGCCTGCCCCTCTTCCAAGATTTAGAATTTAGACCTACAGCACAGTAACAGGCCATTTGGCCCACAAGTCCATGCCATCCAATTTACACCTGATTAACCTACATCCCCAGTATATTTCAAACGGGTGGGAGGAAACCTAGGGGAAAACCCATGCAAACATGTGGAGAGCATACCAACTCATTACAGACAGTGCAGGATACGAATCCAGGTCCCGATCAATAGCGCTGTCGAGGCATTGCACTAACCGTGTCGCCCTTAACATTATTGAAGATGTGATCACTTCTTCAATTCTAGTTATTTTGCTGCTGAGATTTTAGTGCCATGGGATAGATCAACTCGTAACTTAGAAGATATTTGATAATATTTAAAAGAATCTAATCCATTATGGAGGAAAAAGCATAAATGTGTAACATCCGTGTCTGAGAAGGGCCCAAATTCACAAGTAACAGCAAGGGTTGAACTGCCACATCCTGTAGTAATAAATCAATGCCTTTCGTTTACACTATTTAAGGTATATTTATTAGTCAATTATTGTGAAAAATTATGGGTGGAGAGGCAGCCAATTTACATCTCTGTTCACACCCTTTATTTACTTAAAAAAAATAATTGCTTTTTCATTGATGCTCAAAGGGAGTTTCTGTTTTGGGCCCCAGTTTCTCACCCTTACTACCTCCACCTTATTTAGCCAAAGTTTATGCTACTTTTTTTAAAGTGTGTTCAAATGACACTCAGCATTTAAAGCCTTTTGAGGGAGGGGTTCAGGATTCCACCAATGTTATTGTGAAAACTCATTTTAATTTCATTAAAAAAAAACAGGCTAATTCTAATTCTGTGTTAACTTTTGTAGGAACTTTATTCCATAAGACGATAACGCATAGGAGTAGAAATAGGCTATTCAGGCCATCAAGTCTGCCCTTCCACTTAATCATTTTCCCACTCAGATCCACTGCCTGCCTTCTCCCCATAACCTCTGATGCTCTGACTGATTAAGAACCTATCAATCTCTGACAAATACACCAAATGGCCTGGCCTCCACTACTGCCTGTGGCAACAAATTCCACAGGTCTACCACCCTCTGGCTGAAGAAATTCTCAGCGGACGACCTTCAATCCTGAAATTCCTACACATATCTGTTCTAAGCGAACGCCCTTCAAATTCCATTCCCTAACTCCATCATATCTGTTCATATCATGAGAAGTTCTGCACCAGAGCTTCTGTGAATTCTTCCTTTCTCCTTCATCATGCTTTTCCCTCTGTTACAGTTAATGGGACTCACGTGAATGATTGACCTGCTCAGATTGGTTTAATCAGCCACCCCCCCTGAACCCATGTAGCTGGACTGGAAGCAAGTCATTCTCGATCCTGAGGGATTGTCTGAGAAGAAAGTTTTGTTAACTACAGATTTTTTTTTAAAATCCCTAAAAGTTTGTTACTGTGATTGTTGAATAAAAACCACACCTCGTTGTTAATCTATTACAGTAGTTCTCAACCTTTTTCTTTCCACTCACACGTCACCTTAAGTCATCCCTTACTAATCACAGAGAACCTATGGCGTAGGATGGCGTAATATGGTTAGAAAACGATAGCTTTAGGTGGGATGCCGGGGGGGGGGGGGGGGGGTGGGAATGTTTGAACCACTGATTTAATAGATTTTCCTTCCTCAAAGCTTCCCCCACCATGAAATAAAGGGTTATCATTCTTAATCTCATTGTTATTTTATTGGTTAAATCTTTCTGATGGTAATATATGTCCTGCTCAAAACCTTGAGGTAAAAGTTTTTTCAAAGAACTGTAGTCATCCCTTAAAAGAGAGAAGAATTCTCTATATACAAAAGAATCACTGTTTCAACCCTTCCCTCCGTGGCTTCCCCTTATTTTGTTCTGGTTGAATCACTCTTCCATATGTTTCCCCTCCCCCATCACTCCAGGCAGGAAAGATTCATTGATTCATTCCAGATGTTTGCACTCTCTCTCTCCCATTTGTTGGACGCCAGGGTAACAGCATCTGTGGTATTTGTGAAGCAAAATAGATAAATTCACTGACAAGAACTTCTGGCCAAAACATGCTCACACACACACACACACACTCATGAGTGTAGAGAAGGGTTCTTAAGCGCATGCATTCAACAATCAATTGGTATTTTAATGAAAAGCAGATGTGATCAGCAGCCAGGAATTGCAATCAAAGTACAGAGGCTGCCAATTCTCAGCTGTTCATAAAAATCAAGTCAGGGTGGAATTGAGAATTCCAACTCACCCCAGGGTATAACGAAAGACCTAGAGAGTGGGCATGTTCCTGTTTTGTATTACCATTCTGTTCTTTTAAATTTAACTCCTCAAAACCAATATGTAAACTCTCTTTCTTGTGCCATCAGGGAAAAGGAGCTACAACTATAAAACAGTCCCCAGTGCAATTAAAAACCCTGGTATCTGGAATTTGAGCAACTAACAGCCT
The DNA here is from genome assembly GCF_036971445.1 of Narcine bancroftii. NCBI lineage: Eukaryota > Metazoa > Chordata > Chondrichthyes > Torpediniformes > Narcinidae > Narcine > Narcine bancroftii. The sequence goes on from NC_091473.1 coordinate 243,442,430, forward strand.
CAAGCATCTGGCAAGAAAAATGAGTAAAATTAAAAATAAATACTGAAAATAAATAAATAAGAATAAATAACATAATCGGTAAAAGAGATGCAAGTTTAAAATTGTAAAAGTAGATGTTCTCTGAAGTTGCACACAAACCTTTGGTGAAGATGGGAGCAAATATTCAGCCAGCGGAGGGCTTTGTTTGAATAAAGTTGTGTGAAACAGCAATGATGTCGCCCAGGATGAAGAGCTGGTTGATACAGCTTGCTGTTTGGGGTGATTCTCTTATAGATTCTCCTTATCTCTGCTTAGTAAGTGTCAAGAGTCTTTATCTGTAAACTTGGGGGAAGTGGGGAGGGAGGGTGGAATTATCTCATGGACTAGTAGGGCCGAACTGGCCTGTTCTGTTCTGTTATATGGTTATATGGTTATTGTTCATCTTTAGCGTGGCTCTGTGGAGGGGGAGGAACCTGCAGATGCAGCAACGGTTAAATGTTTCAAAAGAATGTGACTGCAAGTAAAATAAAATGATTTAACAGTTATGTATTCATGCAAGTGAAGTATGTTCAATGTAAGTACAGTATAGTATTTTTGTATTTTAAACTGTTTATTCTTAATACAGTTGTATTAGTTAGGCAATGTAAGAATATGTCTCAAGCAATCAGAAAATACACTTCTCTGGGATCTACCAATCCCTGTAGGTGCTGGATACTAGGGATTTTACCCTATATCCATTAAGAAATCTGGAAAAATCTACTTTTAGCTAGCAAATGCTAAGAATCTGGAACTCTTGGCCACATGGAATAGTTAAAGGTTGGATGGTTTTTAGGGGAATCTGAAATTGAGAGAGGAATGGAAGGATATGCAGATTTGGGTAAAAAGGAGGGCAGAGAGAGCTTGTGACAGAGTAGTGCAGTTGGTAATGCTGTCATCTTACAGCTGCAGGGACCTTTCTCTTGACCTCTATTGCTGTCTGTCAAGTTTGCAAGTTCTTCCTGCGACAGCAGGAGTCCTCTTATACTTCCTTCTCCTACATGCTGGTTGGCAGGTTAATTAGCGACTGTAAAATTATGTTGGTCGTATGTAGGTGGGGGAGAGGAACAAATGTTCTGGCAGAGTTGGTGGGAAATGGATTGATGGGATCACTTTCAGAACCAGAATAGATTTGGTGGGCCAAATCGCCTCAAAAAAATAACATGAACAGAATGGTCAAATGGCCTGTGCTTGTATAAATTCTACATAAATATGGATCTGTTATTTGTTCAGTGTACAGTTGCAGGGGTATTCATTTATAATCTGCAAAATGCTACAAATATTGTCAGGCAAATACAATACATTTATAGATCTGATTTATACAGATGCTCACAAGGTATAATGCACAGATTTTTAAAATCTAAATCAGCTCTCCTCCTAAATACAGCATCTGACATTACATCCATTCTCTTTTGGAAAAAGTGGAAATTGGAAATAAAAACATAAAAAAGGCCAAACAGAATCTATGGAGGACAAAGCAAATTCAATATTTCATTTTGATAATAGATCATGGGACCTGAGAAAAGACCATTGACCTGACACTTTGATTCTTGTTTTGCTTGTTTTGATTCATACACTTCAGTACCATATTAGTTGCTCAGTTAAGCAAAAATCCCATAAGGAAAGATTGTGCTTTGGAGTTTACAGCAATGAGACCCATGATTTATTCCATCTTGCCCATCAATCTTGATCTATCAATATGCTTGCATATAGAATTTATACCATCAAGGTGCTTTTCAATTGTTTAGTGCTGAAAAAAAGTCAATTTATTTTTCTTGAGTAGAACATGGAGCCCATAAATCCTGAAGTCAGTTACTCGTTTGCCCTAATACAATTCCGTGCCACATCTCAATGGAAAAACATAATCCTTATGCATTTATATATCTGGAGTATTATTGCAGAGGGACATTGTTCTATTTTCCTATAGTTCTGACCTTTCATCCTACCAGCCTTTGAACCCAGCACATTAACTCAGTTAATAGAATTAATTGAATCGTTTAATTTACATTAAATCACAACTCTGTCATTCCTGCCAGCTGCAGCACGATTCCACCACCAGTTGCATCTTTCCCTCCCCACCCCTTTCTGCTCCACAGGGACCATTCTCTCCATGATTGTCCAGTTTACTCATCATCCCTCCCATCTGCCTGACCCCCATCGCCTGGAACTTGCCCTGTAACCATCCAGGGACCTAAACAGCTCTTCCTGATCAGATGATGATTTACAAACATCTCTTCCAACCTCACCTGCTGCATTCAGACAAATTGCAATGTCTGCAGTCTTGTGCCTTCATTGGACCATGTAATCTGGCAAGCAGTTAAACAGGAAAGTCTGCAGATGCTGTGATTGTAATGCAATGCACAAAAGTGCCTGAAAAACTCAGCAGGTCACACAGCATCTATAGGAAGTAGCCAACATTTTGGGCTTGAACCCTTTGTCTAGATATGAGCAAAAAGCAGTTAGAATAAAAAGGTGGAGGAGGTGAGGAGAGGAGGGAGGAAGGAGCAAAAGAGGAGTGCAGGCCGGCCCATAAGAGGTTATAGATGTACATGGGTGGGAAGGGAGAAGAAGAAAAAAGATGAGAAGTAATGGGGGAGGGAGTAATTTTCTAAATGGAGTAGGAAGGAAAGGGGGTGGGAAGCTGGACTCAAGGTAGGGGTTTAACAGAAGCTGGGGAAGTTGATGTTAATGCCATCTGGTTGGAGAGAATGCAGGCAACCATTTTTGAGGACTCTGGGGACAAAGCGGTATTCACAATGCAGCATTGGATGATCCATTTTGTTAAATAACAATGAGGAAGTGTATAGGAGGGAGATAGATCAGCTAGTTGATGTCAACCAAGAACCTTGCACTCAATGTTAGCAAAACCAAGGAGATGATTGTGGACTTCAGGAGAAAGTCAGGGGAACATGAACCAGTCATCTTTGAGGGCTCAGCATTGGAGAGGGTCAAGAACTTCAAATTTCTTCAAATTCATCTCCAAGGATCTGTCCTGGAGCCTCCATGTCAATGCAATTACGAAGAAAATATGTCAGCAACTATACTTAATGAGGTGTTTGAGGAGATTCGGTATGTCTCCTAAGACTCTCGAAAACTTCTACAGGTGTGCAATGGAGAGCATTCTGGCTGGTTGCATCACTGTCTGGTACAGAAGTGCCAACACTCAGGACAAGAAAAATAATTCAGAGGGTTGTTAACTTGACCTGCGACATTCACAGGCACCAGACCTCATCGAGGACATCTATAAGAGGCGGTGTCTTAAGAAAACAGCCTCTATCCTCTAGGACCCCCTACCACCCAGGCCATGTCCTCTTCACTCTGATACCATCAGGGAAAAAGGTACAGGAGCCTAAAGATGAGCGCTCAGATGAGCACAAGGACAGCTTCTTCCCCGCTGCCATCAGATTCCTAAATGAACAATGAACCAAAGACACTGCCTCACTTTGACTTTTCGTGCACTATTTTTATTTATTTTTGTAAGGTGGTTTTATATGAATGAATGTGTTGCTACTACTGCAAAACAGCAAATTTTGTGACTTTTTTATGACAATAAAATTCTGATTCTCAATTGTATTTTATCCTTTAGGCCTAACATCACACTCTCTACTATTCTACAGTGACCACCTCTCCCCATTCCCCTTTCTTCATGTTGCTCTCCCTAACCTCCAGACCATCTATCCATCAATCTGTCCTGATATTGCTGATTTTATTTTCCTCTCCTCATAATAAACTCCTGTGGATCACATTCATCAAGAAGAATTTCAATGAAGAACAGCAGCAAAGTTTTAAGCTCACATCCATGCAATGCCAAGTTATTTTTGCCAGTAGTTGTGGGCCTTAGGTATAGTCAAAGTTTGCAGCCCGTGAAGACAAGGAACCAATATTGTTTGGCACCCTGCTGCCATGCCCATCTTGCACATGCCATTGGAATAGACTGGACTTTCTTGACCTCAGGTTCGCATTTCTGCCCTCTATGTGTCTTTGAGATTCTAAATGTGTACACCTACAGTTGATGGATGCAATGGCGTTCTCGAGAAAGGGAGAAAACAATTCTTCAAGGGTGGGTAAAAAGGTAGAATCGATAATTATGAAAATAGTAATGGGGTTCTTGGATAATAATGCAGTTATTCTGTTATCTGGAATTAAAGCAACCGGGATCCTCCAGCAACCTGCAAAAAAAAAATCACGGTAAAGCAACAGGTGAAAAATGTGCGTGTTTAAAATTGGCACCCCAGCAGTCAATTCGCCAAACACGCAACACACAAATCTCAAGAAATTGGAAAATTCACTTATCCGGGATCTACCAATCCTATAGGTCCGGATACCGGGGGTGGGGGTCTGCAATAGCAGATTTGCATCAGCATAGAATTGGGAAAGGGAAATTGACATCAGAAACATTTTGAGCTCTAACAAGCAGAACAGCTATGGGTAAGCCAATTTTTGTAGATTTTTGGATTTTCAGAAGTCTTTTGATAATATGTCGCAGCAGAGAGTATGAAACAAAATTTGAAAATATGGGATGTCGGAATAATGTTTTGGATTGAGGATTGGTTAGCAGACAGAAAATGAAGGGATGGAATAAACAGGCTGTTTTGGTTGATGGCTTGAGACCGCTGGTGTGCTTCAGAGATGAGAACTAAAGCCTTGGCAGTTTGCAACATGTATTAATGATTTTAGATGTTTCTAAGCCTGCCGCGAGTACAGAACCAGGTGGTGTTGTCGGCTGTAAAGAGTATGTCAAAGAATTTGAGGAGATTTCTTTCCACTAACATACCACTTTAAATATTCCCTATACCATAGGTGCTCTATGATTAGTAAGGGATTAATTAAAGTTTGGTGGGCAGCAACCTCCTTTGAAGAAGACCGCAGAGCCCACCTCACTGACAAAAGGCAAAGGAGGAAAAACCCAACACCCAACCCCAACCAACCAATTTTCCCTTGCAACCGCTGCAATCGTGTCTGCCTGTCCCGCATCGGACTTGTCAGCCACAAACGAGCCTGCAGCTGACGTGGACTTTTTACCCCCTCCATAAATCTTCGTCCGCGAAGCCAAGCCAAAGGAATTAAGGTGGTATGTGAGTGGGAAGGGAAGGTTGAGAATCACTGCTGTAGACCCAATTGTTACTGAAATATTTGGCAAGAACACGGGACATAAAATATACAGTATAGCCCCTCTCCCCGTATCCGGCAGCTATGGCAATTGGTAGATGCCGGATAAGTGAATATCAGTTGCTGAAATTGCATGTGATAACGAACTGACCCCTAGGGGCGACAATTTTAAACTTTCGTATTTTTTTACCTATTTATTTTCTGCAGTTTTTTTGCCGGTTGCTTAATGCTGTTGATTGATTGAATTCTGGATAATGGGGATTTAATCTATCATTTGAAAAAGTGTGATGTCATTGACATTGTTAGAAAAAAACTGAGACATTTTTTAAAAATGTTGAGAGATTGAAAGTTGTTGATGTTCAGATACATCTTGATGTCCTTGTATAGCATGCAGGTACACAAAGCAATTTAAATGGCAAATTAATCTCGCAAGAGAAATATTCGGCCTTGGTCAGACAGCATCTGGAAAATTGAATTTAGGTCTGGTCTCCTAATCAAAGAAAGGATTTACTCGCAATAGATGGAACACAGGAAAGTGATACCTGGGATGGCAGGTTTCTCACATTGGAAGACAAGGCCTATGCCTGCTGGCAAACTGGATTTCGACTGGATCTCGAGAGAATTTGTAGGAATGCTTATGAGATGATATGTTGATGGGCCTTTGAGGGGATTGGCTGTATTGGAATGGGTGTTGTGTACTGCACCAGCGGTGATAGGAGATCTTAGCGTAAAGGAACCATTAGGGGGCAGTGGTCACAATATGATTGAGTTCAATGTGAGCTATCACAAGGAGAAACTAAAAATGTGGAATAAAGAGAAGTACAGTGGCATGAGAGAGGAACTGGCCAAAGGGCGCAGGGCAACAGTGAATGGAGTTTCTGTGAGACATGAGGAAGGTGCAGGATAAATACATATCAAAAAAAAGCAAGTATTTGAATGGAAAATTGACACAACTGGCTGACAAGGGAAGTCAAAGCCGATTTTTAAAAAAAAGAGAGGGCATACAAGGAAGCAAAAAGTAGTGGGAAGATACAGGATTGAGAAATTTTTAAAAGACACAAGAGGCAACTTTTTTAAAAAAACTCATAGAGGGAAAAGATGAAGTAAGAAAGCAGCCTAGCAAATATTATCAAACAAGATGCAAAAAGCTTCTTAAAGTATATAAAGAATAAAAAGCAGTCAGAGTAGATCTTGGACCACTAATAATGGGAGATAAGGAGATGGCAGAGGAGCTAAATGAATATTTTGCTTCAGTCTTCACTGTGGAAGACAAGGGAGAAGGTGCTCAAAGAGCTGAATATCTAAGAGTAGATAAGTCTCCTAGACCAGGTGGATTTCATCTTCAGTGTTGCATTGGTAATGGTCTTTCAGGAATCAGTAGATCTGGTGTACTGGAAAATCACAAATGTCACCTCCCTTCCCTCCAGCACTTTGGGATTCTTTCACTTGGAGGACTGCAACTGTTTAAGAAAGTGCCAAACCATTGCCCTCTTGAAAAATTAATCAATACTCAAATCACCAAAATGCATGCTAGAATACACCATTTATCTATTTGGAAGCTTGCACTGAATTCACAGAAAATTGCATTTAAGCTGTACACACTGACATATTTGCAGATTTATATATCTTTGCTGAGTTTAACTTTCCTGAGTGGCATGGTTAGTAGTTTGCTCAACGCTGTTACAGCAGCAGTGACTGGGGCTCAAATCCGTTGCTGTCTGTAAGGAGTTTGTACCCTCTCCCCATGTCTGCATCAGTTTCATCTGAGTGCTCCAGTTTCCTCCCATCTTTCAAAACAAACCGGGTGGTACGGGTTTGAGAGCTGATAGGACCTGTAACCATTCTGGATGACTAAATTAAAAATTTCAAGTGAAAAAAAATCAAATGTGAACTATACATTTGAGAAAATATTGAAATTACACTCTTTCTCTTCCCATTTTAATTTTTGTTTTGCCTCTCTCCCTTTCTCATCATTTAATGATTTCCCTATTGTTTCCCATTGAAATGCAGATTATGAGATTTTACACTCCCATTCTTTCCAATCTGAACCCTACATTGGTTCTCTCCACCCCTAATCAGGTAGTTTCACTTCCTTCCATCTGCACAACCTGAATTATTAGAGCAGCTAACTGCATTTCGTTATAAAGTAATGGTCACAAGGCCTATTGCAATCTGGGAAAACATACAGACATTCAGCATGGTAACAGGCCATTCCAGCCCACGAGTCCGTTCCGGCCAATTTATATCCCATTAACCTACACCTCCCGGTATGTTTTTGAACGGTAGGAGGAAACCGGAGCCCCCGGAGAAATCCCAAATAGACACTATCTTGGAGACCACATCTAACAGTTCCACCCCATCATCTCTGCAAAAGTAATGAAGTTGGTCAAAAGCAATATTCCTTTAGTAAATGCTTTCTGAGTAGCCCAAGTTGTTCTCATCTCTCCAAATGTTAAATTAGGCTGCTGCTCAGACTTTTTCCTGAAAATATGTCTATCACTAACATTAGACTTACCAATTATTATTCATTTATCCTTTTTATTTAAAAAAGGCACAAATATCATATTATCTGTCTTCCAATTCTTCTACATTATGCCTGGAGCCAAGGAGGATTGTAAAACAAACCGTAACCAGTGCAATTTCATCCATTGCTTTCAATAAAGGCTGACAATACAAATTATTTGGAATAGAAGATCTAATATGTCACTTCTCCGGGTTTCTCATTTCAATTATTCTCAAGGTCAATGCCTGCATCTTACCCTTCTATGAAGAGAGGCAAAAAAAATAATTTAAAATGCACTCATCTTCCAACTCCAGACTAAAACTGCTGTTTAAGTCTTTATACAATCAACATTTTCCTGCAAGACCATAAGAGATAGGAATAGAACAAGGCTACTCAGCCCATCGAGTCAGCCCTGCCTTTCAATCATGAACTGATCAATTTTCCCACTCAGCCTCCCTGTCTTAATGCCCTGGCTAATCAAGATCCTATCAATCTCTCACCTAAATGCACCCAATGACTTGGCCTCCCACAACCATCTTTGGCAACAAATTCCACAGATTCACCTCCCTCTGACTAAAGAAATGTCTCTACATCTCTGTTCTAAGTGGACACCCTTCAATCCTGAAGTAGTGCCCATGTTGTCCCTTATGATTTCTATAATTCTTAAGGGCTTCCTTGAGTTCACTGGCCAATATCCCTTTGGTGCTTATTTTTCAGCTGATTTGCCTCCCCTTAAAAGTTGCAAAAGGTTTTAAACTGTGTGGAATACGAAAGGTCAATTTACTTAATTGAGCTTGATGTCAAAGACTCATGCATGATCACCTTATTGCACACTGAATGCAGTGCTTAAGTGGGGCTCTAGTTTGCATTAAAGAAAACCTGTGCACAAATAAGTCCAGGGTTCATATCTACAAATTGCTGTGTAAATTTTGCTTTGTCAGTACGATAAAACCTTGTTTAAACAGGCAGATTTTACCCCAGTTCCACCATTCCATCCTCCCCAACGTCGGAGAGATTATGATAGATGAGTCTTAGTCCTTGGATAGCTGTTGTAGAAGCTTTTATCTCATAATTATTACTTGGCAAAGAATGTTGTGTCCTTTTATTTATTTAGGTTTGGTGCTGGCCTCAGCTGTTTAGGGAAAATTATGATTTGGACTTGGCAGGATATCAATTCTTTTAATTACTGCTGGCTTTGGACATGGCAGATTTTGTGGAAAAAAAACGTAATCTGTGCAAGAAGAAGCATTTATCCCATGACTGGCACAAATTCAAATGATAATTTTCCTGGATTAGTCGCCAAAGAGTGTATACATTAGTGGAAGTCTTGTTGTTAATAGGAGTTAAGATTGAGTAATTATAATTTTTTGTAGATACAGAACTTTGTCCACATTCTGAAAAATGAATGAATAAACACTGACAAGGGAAGAATTTATTTCCTTTCCTATATTATCCCTGAGAAAGTGGAGAACTCTTTGGAAACACCTGAAAACATGCAGTCCTCTTCATGAAGATACTCTCACAAATTTGGGTGGCACGGTTAGTGTAACGGTTACCACAATACTGTTCCAGCGCCAGCGAATGGTATTTGAATCCGGCACTGTCTGTAAGGAGTTTGCTTGATCTCCCCATGTCAGTGTGAATTTCCTCTGGCTACTCTGGTTTCCTCCCACCCTTCAAAATACACCGAGGTTGTGGGTCATTTGGGTGTAATTGGGTGGCACAGGCTCATGGGCCAAAAGGGCCAGTTACCTCGCTGCATGCCTAAATTTAAATCCTTTTAGTTTAGGGAATTACAGCCGTTTGAACTGGCAACAATGAAGCAAAAGCAAATCAGGATGCTGGGTGACTTGGAGGAGAGTCTGTGGTTGGTGACCTTTGATCATCTGCCACCCTAGTTCTCCTTAATGGTAAAAGTTGCGAGCTTGGGAGATGGTGTCATAGGAGCCTAAACAAATAGTTGTTGTAAATAATATGAACTACTACCATGATATACAGTGAAGAAGGCAATGAAAGTTTCAAGTAGTTGACAACATGACAACTTATTTTGTCCTTGGTAGCATCAAGGTTTTCCAGAGTTATTGGAGCTACTCTCCATGCAGGTGTTCATGACTTGTCCACTGGAGATGTTGGAAAGGTTTTAGGATGTCCGGAGATGTGGCACTTGCTGCAAGGTACTCTGGCTCTGAGTGACAAGTATAAGAGCTGTTGCTATTTAGGATCAGGTTTGCTGACCAGATATCAGCCACCCTGACAGTTTGCCACTGTATAATTGGATGATTTGACAACAAAAGGCTTGGTGGGAGTGCAGAGTCACTTCAAATATTTCAGGAATATAAAATGGAACATCTACTTCATAGAAATTCTAAATTGCTGAATATCTGTCTTGCTTTCTTGATATTACTATATCATTCCAACTCAATTCATTCATGCAGGCAGCTTTCTTTTTCATTTGACTCTTAGAAATATTAAGTTGATGTCTGTATATATTCGTGCAATAGTCAAGTTTTTTGAACTAATTTTTCAGATCAAATTTGGGGGTGAGGTCAACTTTTACACGGGTCATACTTTTGACCGCAGTAAGTACCTGCATCATTCAAGACCTCAGGAGTTCTGATGAGTGGTGTCTAGGACCTACGAGAGTCTGTGGCCAGGGTGTCGGGAGCTCTGGTGAGCGGGCAGTCTGGGCAAGGGTCCGGAGACTGGGTGTTGGGCGTCCAGGGCACAAATCTGCAGATGGGTCGTCAGGAGCTTGGATGGGTGGGCAGTCGGGGCCAAAAATAAGCCAGTCGACTTTTACACGGGTCATACGGAAAACACGCAATTTTGGGTCAAAGAGGGGGGTGGACCTTTACACAGGATTGACTATTACATGAATATATACAGTATTTTAACCAGGTTTCTAAATGGGAGGGATGTTTGGGGTGGGTTGGAAAAATACGACAACTTTTCATTATTTGACCCCAGTTTTTCGACCCCATTCCAAGACCAGCTGTCATGTGCAGATATTCTCCTGTAGCATAGTAACTTTTAATATTTTTAGACAGATGCTGAATCTACACATGGGCAGTGCCCTAACAGTAGGCACTTCTAACTGGGCTCTTGCTACATGAGTGAAAGGAAAGGCTCTGAAGGAGCTTTTAGGCTTTTTGAAAAGCAGTTGCCAAGGAAGGGGCATGCTTTTGTATTATGTTCAATCAACAACTAAAAAAAATGTCTTTACCTTTTGTCCATGTGTGGGAATGCACACATACTCATTTGTTATATACTTTGTCTCTCTGACAAGGAGCCTTTACAATCAGGACAAGTAAAGAAATGGGCAAGAATGATAAGAATGTCAGCTATTTCCCTGTTAGTCTTATTGGTTCAAGTTTGAGTGTTGTGAATGGCTAATGAAATTGACGGTCTTGCCAATGAGCTGTCCCATTTACTTCAAGGAAACAGACGCAAATTTTCTTTATGAATAAAACTGAAGATATTAAAAGGGAATTCTCAGGTTTTCCTCGAAGTTGTCTGGTAACAGGTGGGCAAGATTTGATTTCCAACCATGGAGTGTTGAATGTGGAATGGTGGGTTATTGAAAGAAATGGCTGTTGACTGTTAAGAATCAGATCTGTGACTGGAGCCAGAGTAGAAAGATTTGACTTTTCTCCCCAACATTGCTAATCCCTTTTGATGGAATCTTTCCAATTTAATGGAGACTGTGAGAACTTCAGATATCCGTTAAGAGGAGGAAAGATTAAAACAAGAGGACATGAGTTAAGAATTAAGGGGCAGAGGTTTAGAGGTAACATGAGGGGGAACTTCTTTACTCAGAGAGTGGTAGCTGTGTGGAATCATCTTCCAGGAGAAATAGTGGCGGCAGAGTCAATTGTATTATTTAAGAAAAGGTTGGACAGGTATATGGATGAGAAGAAGATGGAGGGTTATGGGCATTGTGCAGGGAGGTGGGACTAGAAAGGGGTGTTTGGTTCGGTGCGGACTAGAAGGGCCTAATGGCCTGTTTCCGTGCTGTAATTGTTATGTTATATTTATGTTATCTGGACAGTTTTGAGATGAATAGCGTACAGTGCAAAGCTTCCTTTATTTTTAGCCCCATCCATAACTCAGGGCAGGTATATCATAGATGAGAAACAGGCAAGAACTTCATGGCATTCTTTGTCACTGGTCAAGTACAAAGATATAGCATGCAAAGATATAGCCTTCACCACTCTACAGAATGTGTTTCAATTTCCGCCCCCCCCCCCCACCCCCAAGAACGTGCTTCACTATAAAATGGTAGAACTTTACATTGGTGAACGAAATTATCAGGGATATAGACCAGTAAATGCAAGCAGGCTCTTTCCACTTAGATTAGGCTTTAGGGTGAAAGGTTTAGGGGGATCATTAGGGGGAACTTTTTCACTCAGAGAGTAGTGGGAGTGTGGAATGAGTTGCCATCTGGCATGGTAAATGCGGGCTAACTCTTTTAAAGTTTTAAAAATAAGTTGGGTAGATATATGGATGGGAGAGGTCTGGAGGGTTATGGAATGGGTGCAGGTCAGTGGGACTAGCAGAATGATTTTTGGGGGGGGCACAGACTAGAAAGGCCGATTGACCTGTTTTCTGTGCTGTAGTGTTCTATGGTTCTAACAGTGATAATCTGGTTGGGGTGTTAAAATAATGCCAGGAATGGATCTTTCTGGGAAGCTTGATGGCTAGACCTTGCCAATTAAGGAGGGCTCTCTGTCTGTCATTTCATTTTACCCTTGCAAGTAAGGAACCATTTTGATTGGTTGGGTCACTTTTACTCAGTACTTTCAGTTCTTTGGACTGTCAGACTATGTTAAGTTTGAGGTCTTGACTAATTTAAATGAGGGGATTTCCCCCATTAAAAAGGAAGCTGTTTGCAGCCCTGTGTGTCATACCTTTTTGGTGCCAACATCTCCATTCCCATCCCAGCATCCATTTGCTACCCAGCAAGCCTCACCCAAAGACGAACCCTGCTCTGAAAACTGATGCACGCTGAAAGAAGGTTTTAACTTGTACACTCAACTTCCGATGTCCAACACATTCTGCTCTCTGAGACAGAACAGTCTGCTCTACAGATGGTCCCAATGGATGAGAGGATGGAAAAAATCCAGGAATGTGAAATAAATTACTAACCACAATCCAGTGATGCATGGAATGTTGACTGATCTCACCCCATAAGGAAAATAACTTTTTTTGTGTGTCCAGTAATTATAAACCACACCTCATGAATGCTTAACACCATCCTACAATTTGTTTTGGAGCACAGCTTATAGTTTGGACATTACCTACTTGAGCCAAGTAGTATCAACAAGATGTCCCAGAGTCCAGCCTATTGCCAGCAACTGCCACTTTTTGCATTGGCCTTGGCATCTGTGGCCAGGAAAATATAAGTGAATGTTTCTGCTCTTGCTTCCTGCCTAATATTGTGGTCATGAATGGAGTTGAACTGAGAGTAAGGTCAGGGTCTATTATGCGGACTGTGCTTTATTTAGAAAAGAGACCTTACTTTGCAATTATGCATTCTCAATAATGCTTAAATGCGAACAGCTGCCTGTCATAGTATGTGTCATTGTTTGGGATCATCTTGCAGATCCAACAGAACAGAAATCTCAGCTTGAGCCTGAATCAGTCAAACTCAGCCATGATGGCTGAAGATCTGCTTGAGTTCAAAATTAAAGCCCACTCCTGACCAGAAAACAAAAAGGAGCAGCCCAGTTGGCGTGGTAGTTAGTGCAACACCCTTACAGCGCCAGTGATCGGGACCGGACCTGGGTTGAATCTCATGCTGTCTGCAAGGAGTTTTTAACATTCTCCCTGTGTCTGTGAGTTTTCCGGTTTCCTCCTACCCTTCAAAAATGTACCCAAATGTAGATTAATGGCGTGTTGTGATGGATTATATCATATTTTATATTGTATATAGATATGTCTTTGAAGGAGATGGATTATGGGGTAGTGTAGATAAACACAAACACTTCACAAAACAGATCTCATTTAAAATGTATGAGCTTTGCTCAAACCAGACTGTCCGGGCCCAGTGCCTTTGTAAAGACCATAAAAATGGCTTTGCTAAAGGTTTTCATAAGGAGGTGCAAATAGAAGAACCCGAGCTCAAGAGACTTCATAAGTTGGTGTTAATTGGACTGATGCTGTGTAAATGGATTATTGTTTTGAAAGCAAAAAATGAATCAGTTTAGAAGGTTGGGTCCAGTACCACAATCTATCTGGTTGCAGTTTGCTGTTCTAAGAAGGTCAGGTGGTTTTGCAAGCAGAGAGAGAGAGAGAGAGAGAGAGAGAACTGGTTTCTGCAGTCATGACAAGCTGGCAGCTTGTTTAAACCCCATTTTGAAGACAGGCTGTAAGTTCTGAGTTCAGCCTGTTGAAAACCTGTGTGGTCCATACAAGAGGAAGTGGCTGGTTAGAGTGTTTCACTTGAAACAAGGGAAACAAAAGGAACTCTGTGGTGACCTGCAGAAGAAGATGTTATCATTTGAAAAACCCTGATGGGGTAAGTTTCTTTGGCAAGACACTGAAGTGACTGATGGAAGTAAATCAGTTTGTGTGTCCAATGAGCAATGAATCTCTCTCTGAAACCCTCAAGAACCTTCCTGAGTGGAAACCATTTAAGCACCAGAGCTTGGTGAAAATTCATAAATTTTGAATTCTGTGCACAATATAAGAATTGCCTGATACCAGTGAACTTGGAGGAGTGAGAAGTGAGATTAGACTGTGAATCAAATAACTTTTCTGAACTTGTGCACATTACATACATGTGCCTTAGTTAGAAGAGGGTTAAGATAGTTTAAATTAAGTTAATAGGAATAAATTAACATTTGATCCTGTTTTTATGTTCAAAGAAAATTAAAATCAACTTTTGTTTAACTAACCATTTGTCTTGGTGAATTTCTATTGCTGCTGGGTTTTGCGGTCCTCTGGGCCCGTAACATTGTAAATTGGATGGCATGGACTTGTAGGGCTGAATTGGCCTAATTTCAGTGCTGTATATCTAAATTTTAAAAGAAGAATTTAACATTAAAAAGTTATATTTAAAGGCCAAGTTCCATTGATAGCTACATTTCACCTGAGGGTTCTCTGTTGGGCCTGGTTTGGTTGTAAAGCTCCATTTGTGGTCAAATAACTTGCAGCCACAGGAAGGATAAGCCATCAAGAAAAGCTGCCATCCGTGTATTCAGATCTCACCACAAGGTTAGAGTTTAAAGGAGGAGATGAGTTCATCTGTCTTTCTGCGCTTGACATAGTAGCTCTATTGCAGAATTATGGATGTATAATCCATTAACTATTAGGCTATGTGTTCATTCAAGATTATTTTATTGTCATGTAGTAAGACAGAAAATGTGATATTTAATCTATTGTAAGACAGACAAAGATTCACTATCAGCAAAAATTGCCCAGCACCCCTTACAATCAGAGAAGGAGAAACAAAAGAGATTCCTGCCAGAGTCAATGAATGTCCGTGGCTTCACCTCCAGTGCTACTCCAGCTTCTACAGCCACACAGCCATCCTTCATCCAAACCGTCAGCAATCCGAGCTCCAGATTTTGTTCGGGTGCCTGCCGACATTTCATCATACCTTGGATGAAGGGCTCAAGCCTGAAACGTTGGCGATGTATCTTTATCTCTGTTATATAAAGGGCACAGTTTGACCTGCTGAGTTTCTCCCACCATTTTTACTCCAGCTAAGCAACCCCTTTTCAGTGCCAGCGATCGGGACCAGGGTTCAAATCCCACGCAGTCTGTAAGGAGTTTGTACCTTCTCCCTGTGTCTGTGTGGGTTTTCCCTGGGGGCTCCGGTTTCCTCCCACTGTTCAAAATGTACTAGAGGTGAAGGTAAATTGGGTGGCAAAGGCTCATGGGCCGAAATGGCCTGTTACTGAGCTGTATGTCTAAATTTAAAGTAGATTGGGGGATGAACAGGAAACCTTTAAGCTCCACCTCATTGGTGTAGTTTATCTATGTTCCCCAGTTTCACATAGTTCCACGGATGAAGCAATTTAATGTTGATTTTAACATGCTCATTGCCATATGGGTAATTGAATGAACTGTGGGACAAATGGTCAGTTTTGATTATGAACTCGGATGATTATGAATCAACTGCACTCAAGGTTATTGCCTGAATGAAGTTCAGCAAGAGACTGGAACAAATGTACACATTCTTCAGGGTTCAGATGCATTCAGTTTGGCGATAACCATTTGCAGAGCAATAAAATTAACGTAGCCTAAGTATTTTTGCATTATTTGTTTTCCTTTTCAACTTCTCCCCAAAGAAGGTACAACATTCTGGGCCACATTCATACAATCTTCATCTATTATCTGATGATATCTATCTTTTGTCAAAAAAAAATGTCAGAACGTCTGGAGCTGCCCTAAAGGCAGACCCAGGAGAGCTTAGACACAACTCTGCTCTGAAGGGTTCAACCACCTAGACCTAATGCTGATGTGTACAGGCTTTAAATTGACTGTTAAAGAAGCTGACAGTATTTTATTTCAAAATTCTGCAATAGCAGGGTCTGTGCCTGAGATGGCAGCACCTCAAGGTAATGCAGACTCTGGGAGGCAGAGGACTGGTGCAAGGCCAGAAACGGAGGGAATATCCCCTGCTGAAAAGGAGAAGCAGAAGAGACAACCCTACAGGGCAGTCATCACGACGGTGGACCAGTGAGGGGCTCAGCAGCTGAGGCTGCTGGAGACTGGCTCATGGGAACTATGTGTTGGAGCTTGGATTTGAGAGGGTGCTGAAGTCAAAAAGGGCCTCAGGTGCCAAAGGCTTCCTATTTGTTTTGGAGATTCAGATCTGGAGCTTGGATTGCTGATGGATCGAACTAGAGTCTGTTCAGCCGCAGAGACTGCGGCAGCGCTGGAGGCGAATCCATGGACACCCAGTGACTCTGAAGAGACTCTCTCTTGTTTCACTTCCTCCCATACTGCAAGGGGCACTGGACGACATTAATGGCAACTCTGTCTGCCTTGCAGCAGACAGAAGGCAATTTTGTGTAATATTACATGGAAAAAAAAGGAATCTTAAAGCAGCAGTTCTCAGTTACTTGTTTCAATATTAATTGCTTACCAAAGTACAAACGGATGTTACACTATGAATGTGAAAATAGCTTGAAAATAAATGTTTATATATTTTTCATTGTGACTAAAGTTTATTTTGAAAATTTTTTAAAAAGTTGCTAAGGGACTTGCAGGAAATGAAAGTGCAAGTGTCCCCCAATTCTACAGTCATTACAGAAAGCATGATCCAAGGGGAAAGCATAACACCTCAACTTCACTTCACCCTCACTTATGCAGATAAAAGGATTTGCCAAATCTCTTGCTCTTTTTTTATTTTAGAATTGATTAATAACCTCTCTAAATTAATGTCAACACCTTTCTATATTCCACAGACAGTTAATTCTTCAGTATTGGAGCAAAGTTTTTCCAGCTTCCAGTCCATACATGCATATCTACTCGCCCTAGACACAGTCCCTCTTGTATGCCCATGCATATTAAGCACTAAGTGCTTTTTTTTAATATAAAAATAAACCATCTTGCAGGAAGGCAATTTAATTGATTTGTACAACATCCAGACCTGCCACTCTCTTCACCACCCTCCTGAGAACCAATTTAATCCATTTACTTAGCTTCCAATCAGCATTTCGTTTAAAATTATTCCAACTGGAATCCATGAAAAACACAGTATTTTCTTTTGGAAAGCTGATCACCTAACTCTCCACTGATCCTTGTACCAGATGATTTGGAACTGTAACTGCAGTTAGATAACAGACTGAGTGCTGTGTAAAACCAATGAGAATCCCTTCAATTTCCTTGCTTTCCCACCCTCTTTCCATTACAAAGAGTAGGGAAACTGCAGCCAGCTTGTAATTGAAATGGATCAGAAATGGTTAGTGTAAATTGCAGCATGTCTGGGTAGAACATCCATGGCTCACTGAAGTAAATGGGAGGCCTGTCGCACTGCTTTGAGTTCTGAAAAGGCGAGCTTGAATCCCACATCAACATCTTTTTTCAGCACTTGGATTCAGAACTGCTTGGAAAACCATCAACTCAGTGAAAGATGCACTTTGGTCTGCCCGAACCCCGTTGGTCTTTCAGCTCGGTGAGGGAATGCTGCCGGCTGACCCATTCCAGGCTGCAGGAGGGTATGTGCTAAGGGATGCACTGAGGCTTGGTGCACCCAACGAGAGTGCTGTGGGGAAGGATCGCAGTCTAGAGCCCTCCTATTTCTGGGCATTACAGGGCAACGACCGAGGAAAATCCCCTCAAACCACAGAGTGGGGAGAAGCACAGTGATGGTAGTGGCGTAAAAAGAATCAAATTAGAAGTGCACATTGACAGGGATGTATGAATATGAAACTAAGGGTGGGAACAGACTTTGAATGGTTTTCCTTTTATAAATTATTTATAGCGAATAAAGTCTATTTTTGGTTGAATTTAAAAAATGGATTCTTCATTTCTTATGGTCACATGTGCCCTTGATATTTAATCCTGACCTCCTCACCTGGACACCACACCAATCTCTTTCTTCACTGTTTCTCATTCTGACAACCATCATTAAAATCTATGTTGTCCCATTCAGGGCAACTGATCACCATCTCTCTCAACATAGAGAGAGCAGATGGTTCAAAAACTCCATGGATTCCTTCCATACTGCAAACGTAATGACTCTCCATACTACCTCACAAAACTCTGCATGGCACGGTTAGCTCAACGCTGTTACAGTGCCAGCAACTGGGGTTTGAATCTGGCACTGTCTGTAAGGAGTTTGTATGTTCTCCCTGTGTCTTTGTGGGTTTCCTCGCACCATTCAATATGTACTGGGGGTGTACGTCAAATGGGTGTAATTAGCTCATTGGCCGAAAGGGCCACTTTCTGTGCTCTATGTCTAAATGCTGAAAGCAAGAAAGAGTAGATTACAATGGTTGATACAAAATAATCTGAACATTTATTATAAGATCATAAGACATTGGAGCAGAAATTGGCTGTTCAGCCCATTTAGTCTGCCCCACCATTTAATGAGCTGATCCATTTTCCACTCAGCCCCACTCCCTGGCCTTCTTCCCATAACCTTTGATGCCCTGGCTAATCAAGAACCTATCCATCTTTGTCCTAAATACACCCAATGACCTGGCCTTCACGATGGCCTCTGGCAACAATTCCACAGATTTGCCAACCTCTGGCTGAACAAATTCCTACGCATTTCATTTCTAGCCAGATGTCCTTCGATCCTGAAGTTGTGTCTTCTTGTCCTAGACTCTCCCACCATGGGAAACAACCTTTCTACATCCACTCTGTCTGCTTGCTAAACTCGTTTAGCTCCATTTTAAATAATGGCTTAAATATTTTCATGCAGCCAAGTGGATCTGCTAATTGTATGGGTACCAACCAATTCTTTTTCCGATAGGTTCCTTAAATGCTCATTTCAATTGTTCCAAAGGGATAATCACATTTTTGTCAATGAAAAGTATCAAAGCCTTGTTTAAGCCAGATTC
Organism: Narcine bancroftii; assembly: GCF_036971445.1. Lineage (NCBI taxonomy): Eukaryota > Metazoa > Chordata > Chondrichthyes > Torpediniformes > Narcinidae > Narcine > Narcine bancroftii. The sequence continues at coordinate 243,461,576 of NC_091473.1, forward strand.
CAGCAGTTGGGGTGGATGATGATCAGTGGCCCTTAGTTTCCAGTTAGAATCCCTTCAATTTCCTTGTTTCCTTTGTAGTACAGATATTCTTGGTTAATATCCAAGAGCTCTTGGACAGCCAAGGAACTGGATCAGTGGCAATCTGAATGCAGAGATCTTTCAGTTTACCCATTAATTGTCAGATTTCATCTATGGATTTCATGTTTTTATATTTTTGAGATCTGTTTTCTGTGGTATTTCTAATGTCTTGTACAAGCCTCCTTTTGGCCTCAGATCACACTCTTAATGTGTTCTTGGAGAGCAGAGTGTGATTAATATCAGCCATGTGGTAAAAGGATTTTTGTGACAATCCAGTGTCTCCCAATTGCTCCATTTCACTCTTCTCATTTTATTATTGAAGTGAGTTGTAGTTATTTTGGCTTACTAAAATCTAAAATACCAAACTTGCATCAAAGATGCAAGATTACATATTCAAAGTGTTAAATGGCCTCATTTGTAGCTAGTTTTTATTAGAAATATTGTCTGTGTATCTGGTTAGGGGTATTCTCTATAGAGTTCATTTCAGGTTTATCGAGTGCACTGATTATCACTGTTATTGGTTCCCTTTGCATTGAATTAAAAATCCTTGATCATTGTTTCTTTGAAGTCTCATCCTTCCTCTCACCTTGATTTTCAATTGGTCTGCAGATCTCCTGTCCATTCATGGATAAATCCATGGACACTTCTCAGTAGAATAGCACTACATTCACTTCTCTTTCCAACTTAAAAAAAAAGCCATTGATCAAAGCTCATCTGTATCACCAGTCTTTTGGCCATCATATAACCATATAACCATTTATGGAGCGGAAACAGGCCACATTGGCCTTTCGAGTCCGCACCGGTTCACTGATTTTGTGTGCCCTCTTCGGGCATTGGTGATTTTAAGTGTAGTGTATCTTTGAGAATTTTAACATCTATCCATAGGTTCTCTGTGCTTTGGATGTGAAATCTCATATTAAAACATTCAAAAACATTGGCTGTGTGGGAGAAGCCAGTGAGTGGCCGTGGACAATAGCTTCTCAGACTGGAGGCCTGTGACTAGTGGTGTGCTACAGGGATCGGTGCTGGGACCAGCGTAGCTTGTCATCTAGATCCACAGTCTGGACAACAATGTGGTGATTGGATCAGCAAGTTTGCAGACAATACTCAGATCAGAAGCGTTGTGGACAGCAAGGAAGGTTTTCATTGCAGAGGGGTCTGGATCAGCTGGAATGAACAGCAGATGGAATTTAACATGAACAACTGTGAGGTGTTGCGTTTTGAAGGACAAACCATGAAAAGACGGTGAACGGTCGGGCACTGAGGAGTGCGGTAGAACAGAGGGAACTGGGAAAGTGCTGTCACAGGTGGATAGAGTTCCTTCCAGGTTCATTCCAAAACCCCTATTCCCCCTACTTTCCAGGCCAGTTCCCAAATTAAAGATACCATTAAAATGTAGGTTCTTTTACTGATTCACAAATAAGGACAGTGATTTTCAACTTGCCATAGGTTAGTAAGGGATTACTAAAGGTGGTATGTGAGTAGAAAAATAAGGGTTGAGGACCACTGATTCAGGACAAAGACAGTGCTGACAAACAAAATGATAAGTTCATGTTTTTGATGCAATTAGGCAAAAACTGGATGTTGAACTCTTGGAGTTTGCTGATCTCGGTTCGTTTTTGAGACAGACTGCCGGAACACACTGTGATTGTCACCTATGCCTTTGACAATGTGTCATTTGACCTTTCTGAACATTGAGATTGTTATAGATGAGAGGAGACTGCGAAACTGGGAGAAGATTTGACCCCTTTGGTCTTATTTCATTCTGAAAATCGACACTGATTTTGCAGCATTTTCAATTTCCAATTTTGGCTTGTTGGCTCTGCTTTTCTTCTTCTGGAGTAATCTTGGCCCTCTAGGCAGGTCCAACTGTTAACAGCACATGTCTATATGCCAGAAGGAGACCACCCGCAAATTGGAGGAACAATTTCCTGTCTGGGCACATTTCAACCGGATGGCATTAATATTAACCTCCAGTTTCCATCAAATCACCCCCCCCCATCTCCCTCTCTCCCCAGTTCTCCTTTCTCTTTCTCTCTCTCTTTCCCTCTCTCTTCCCTTTTCCCTCTATCTCCTTTCACAGAGCCATGATTAGTTCTCTCCACTCTGTGGGTCTGGACTCCTCACTTTGCCATTCTTCATTCTTAATTCTGATGCCTGCCTGTTCTTTGCTTATACCTTTGCTCAGGCCTGAAACATCAGTAACTTTACCTCCTATGGTCACTAGGAAACCGGCTGAATTCCTCCAGCATTTCTGCGTGTTTTTACCACAATCACAGTGCCTACGGACTTTTGTGTTTCATTCTATTAACAGCAGATGACACAGAACCTGCTCACATTTATCTGTTTGCACTCTCACTATCACAGACATTCCCATTGTTCTGCATGGGCTTATGCCACCTTTTCTCCCAGAAAGCTAACTTGTAGGCCTGAAATATTGACTCTGCACCCTTTCACAAATGGTGCCTGAGCTGAGTTTTTCTCGCACTTTCTGCTTATAATTCAGATTTCTAATATTTGTACTTTAATTTTTTTAATTTAAATTTAGACATGCAGCACGGTGACAGGCCCTTCCGATCCAGGAGCCCCTGCCACCCAAATACCCCAATTAACCTATGACCCCAGTACATTTTGAAGGGTGGGAGGAAACCAGAGCACCCACAGGAAACCTATGCAGACACGGGGAGAATGTACAAACTCCTTACAGATAGCACGGGTTTCAAATCTCAGTGCACTAATCGCTACGTTAACTATGCCAGTTATTATTTCACCAAGATACTTGGCGAGAAGGGTTAAATTGTGACAAATGTGTTGCATGGTCTCGGGTTGTATTTCTTTGCTTGTAGAAGATTAAAAGGTTATCTAATTGAGATGATTAAAGAATTTAGTAGGGCAGATAAAGAGAAACTATTTCCTCTGCTGCGTCAACCCAGCACAACGGGGAGTAACCTTAACATTAGAGTTTGACCATTTGGACCTTGTTAAAAAATATTTGTACTAAATTTGGTGTCAATTTGGAACGCTGTCCCATGGATCAAACTGCAAAATTGCTCTTGTGAAAGTTCTTTAAAATCATTTTTTGATTGACTCTTTGCTAGTCCTGCCATTCATATCTGCACCCGTTAATCCATTAAGGGATTTTTTTTCCTTCAAGCAATACTATTGTGGGACAGTGTTCTATGAAGGCATAGAAGTGGTATTAGGCCATTTGGCCCATCAAGTACTCCCCACGATTCCATCATGGCTGATTTACTATCCTTTTCAACTCCATTCTTCTGCCTTCTCCCTATAACCCTTGATTCCCTTCCTAATCAAGAACTTATCTATCTATCTCTTAAAAAAAATACCCAATGATTATCCAGCTGTCCATGGCAAAAAATCCCTTGATTCACCACCATCTGGGTAAAGAAATATCTCCCTAACTCTGTTCTAAAGGGATGTTTTTGTATTCTGAGGCTGTACCTATGATCCCAGACACCCCTACCACAAGAAACATTCTTTCCACATCTACTCTATCCAGGCTTTTCAGTATTCCATAGGTTTCAAAGAGATCCTCCTCATTCTTTTAAACTCCAGCAGATGCAGACCCAGAACCATCAAACCTTCTCATATGATAACCCTTTAATTTCAGGAATCATTCTTGTGAACCTCCACTACACCCTCTCCAATGGCAACATATCCTTTTTAGACAAGGATTCCAAAACAACTCACGTATTATCTGACCAATGCCCTATAAAGCTTCAATTTTATTTCTCTGCTTTTATATTCTATTCATCTTGAAATGCTCACATTCCATTTGCCTTCCTTACTACCAACTCTATTTGCAAGTTAACTTTTAGTGAACCTTGCATGAGAACTCCCAAGTCCCTCATTACTTCTGATTTCTGAACATTACCCATTTAGAAAATAGTCTATGCCTTTATTCCTTCCACCAAAATACATGATCATACACTTCTCTACACCCTGCCCCATCCACCATTTCCTTGCCCAATCTCCTAACCTACGTCTTTCTACAGTCTCGATGCTTCCTCAACATTATCTTCTCCTCTCTTATCTTAGTTTCATCCACAAACTTAACCATCTTTCAAGCTGTCATTCCAAATATGACTGCACTATTCAGTTGTTATCAGCAAGATTAGAGCTTTTCCTACTCTACACATTTGTTCTCCATCATCATTAATGAAATTGTGTGGCAAAGCTTCAATGTAATATTCTTACTGTGATTTTAATGAAAATTGTTCAGTGGCAGATAATGTATCACACTCTCAAAGTTGCTCAGTAATATATCCAAATTACTTCTCAAGGGTCTACCATCCACAAGTACAACCTTTTTCTATACAAACTCTCAATATGAAGGCCTATATTCTTTTGCAAAGATTACTCACTATCATATTTTATGGACACAATAATATCAGGTCAATGCAAGAGATACCAAAGACATTATTTGATATCTTCCTACTCTCCCTTCTCTGTCCATTCTCTCCTTCCCCTTGCCCACTCTATCTCTCATCGCATGTAAGATCTGTTCCTCTGCACTGTTTCCTCTGTTAATTGCATTCTTCCTCCTCATCTGTACAGAATCCTTGCCCCTTCCTTGCCCACTTCCACCTATGCCACCTGATTTTACCATTGTCATTTAATTTGACAAGAATGTAACTTATTGTTGATGAGGAATAAATGTTGACCACATAATTTGAATAACTCTTCATCTTTTCAAATAATGTCTTTGGTATCTCTTGCATTGACCTGGACAAACATAAAGTGCTACTGTTGCCTTATCTTGGATGTGATCCGTGATTCATAGCAAGGACATTGCAAGGTGTAAGGTAAAACATCATGAGATGGGAATGTGTAAGGAGTTACCCTGTACAGGGCTGTAACAAGATGTGAATGCATCCTTGTACTTACAAGATAAGAGAGACATTGATGGATTGAGAGGCAGGAAGCTAGCAGGGAAAGGATAGCAACAGTTTTAGTCATTGGACAAGTAATGATAGGATGATGTTCTAAGCACGTATCCAAGGGTATAAAAAATCACCATTTTGCTGATAACGGCAGAATGCATTCTCCGACTAACATGGTTAGTTGCAAGTGTTACAATCCGGTAATAAAGAACAAAGAACCCTGATTTCGACTCAGTCTGGTGTTTGTCTCACTCATTCATGAACAAAGCAGACCTAACAAAGGACACTGTAGAGTGACAATGCTATGTTCACATTGAGTGCTCAGGTCACCGATGCACTGACTGTCTATTCTTGACCTTTTTTGTTGAAACATCGCAGTTTTGATATAGTTGAGTGCCTCCTCGGACATTTTAGAGTACATTCCTGTGAAGATGCCACTTAAGCCGTACTGAATAATGTTGTCAGGTTTTTTTCCTTTTACGATAATATACTTTTTCAGTCGTCTTGGAGTAGTTTTACTTTAATTCCAAAAATTTTGCTGAACTTAAGTTCCATAGTCCTTTTAGTCAGATTTGAACTAAAGCCTCTTGATTGTTCAAGCTTGTATGTACAATTAGATGACAAACCAACAAAATACTATGATCTAGGGATCATAGTGCAAACACACAGTACGTCCTATAACATAAATGACATATGTACATAGTGCTCCAAAATAAATATAAATAAAGATAATTTACAAGTTTTTAGGGTTGTTCAGTATTACAGCCTGCAGAAAGCAGCTGGTAGTCCTGGTTTTATGCTCCTGTACTTCTTCCTTGAAGGTAGTGTCTCAAAGATACTGTAGGCTAGATGGTAAGGGTCCTCAATGATTCTCTGAGCCCTCTTTAACCACTGTTTCCTGATGATATTGTTGAAGGGAGGAAGGGAGACCCCAGAGATCTTCTCAGGAGTTTTAAATCACCCTGCATACTGACCTCCCATATGATCCTTTTCAGTTGCTATGCCACACTAAGATGCAACCACCCAGGACACACTCTATTGTGCTCCTGTAGAAAATTGGTAGGATGGTAGCTGGTAGCCTTGCCCTCCTCAACCTCCTTTGGAAGTGTAGGCACTGTTGCATCTTCCTAACTAATAAGGAGGTGTTGCGAGTCCAGGATAGGTCATCCTTTAAATGGACACCAAGGAACTTTATGCTCCTTTATCTCTCTCTGCAACAGAAGCATTTTTATATAGTGGGGAGTGGTCCTTCACCCTTCTGAAGTCCACAATCATCTCCTATGTCTTCTCCACGTTGAGAAGCCGGTTGTTGCTTTTGCACCACTGAACTAGCCTTTCAACCTCCTCTATGTAAGCTGACTCATTGTTGCTATGAGGCCAACTACAATTGTGTCATCCCCAAGACTGATGATTTTGTTGGAGCTGACCCCGGTTGTGCATTCCTGAGTTAAAAACGAATACAGCCCTGAGGTGCACCAGTGCTCATTGTGATGGGGCTTGAGGTTTTGCTGCCAACCCAGACAGACTGTGGTCTTTAATTAAGAAGTCCAAGAGTGAGGGGAACTGAGTCCCAGCAAGGACAGTTTATCTATCAACCTCTGGGGTATGAATGTGTTGAACACCAAGCCTGTCAATGAACAACAGACTGGCATATGAGGCACCATTCTCTAGGTGGGTCAGGACAGAGTGGAGGGTCCTGGCTGTTGCATCATCAGTAGATCGGTTTAGACGATAGGCAAACTGGAATAGGTCCATTGTCATTGGTAGGTGCGCTTTGATGTGCTCCATTACCAGTCGCTCAAAGTGCTTCACGACTGTGGGTGTCAGTGCCACTGAACAGTTGACATTTAATCCAGCTACCATTGCTGTTTTGGACACCAGGATGGTGGTAGCTGCTTTGAATCCCATGGGAACAATGGACTGCTGGAGTAGATATTGAAGATGTCCATTAGTTCCTCAGTCAGCTGGTCCACAAAGACCCTCAGCATCCAACCAGATATGTTAATTGATCCTGCTGCTTTGTGTGGGTTCACTCTGGATTGGATTCTCTTCACCACAGCTGTGGCTATGTAGGGTGCCTGGTCCTGGTTTGGGGGTGGGGGGGGAGGGGTGAGGTGACTTTGATCAGAACCTAATTGTGGTCTTAGCAGTGGCCAACTCCCACTGACAATGTCTACCCTCATTGATTTCCATCAAATGCATAGGCCCTCTAACGCAGCCAAAATTTGCAATGGTGAGCTCCACTTAACTGAAGTAATGAATAGCACACTTTGTCTATGCTAGACTTTCTGAGGAACTGTTACCTTTTGATCTCTTATCCAATGTTAAGATTGTAGCTAGCATCGTCTTCAATATACGTTGTATATGTGCACAGGTTCTATTGTGTGACCATAACTATCCAATTCTTTCCTTCATTTTGTTTTTTATCTTTTCATCAGTGTATAAATGGTCGAGATTGTTTTTTCTGGTCCCGAGAAGCTACAGACTGAAAAAGTTTTTGCAAATTCCCTTCTTGTGCTCCTTTTGTCTTACTGTGGCTCAACTCCTTCTTCCTTTAAAGCTTTTAGAGATCATCAAAGCACTTTTGACATTCCTAGACCCTAACCCCAGTGAGGTAATCTGTTTTTTACTCCCCATAACATTTTCTTTGAGGTTTTTGAAATCTGATCTATCTATTCAATTTAACTTTCTCTATGTCGTTGCATTTAAATACTGAATGCTCATTATCTGTGAAACATTGGAACTCAATGAACATCCAGTAGCACACTGTATAAATTTAAATTCTTTCAATTCTGCCCTTCAGTTGTTAACAAATTCCACTGAAACGTGCATCTCCTCAGAGTATGAATGCTATACCAAGACATATTTCTCCCATTTGTAAGTAACCCTTTCCATCTTGCTGTACAGTCCAAAGAAAGCAAAATAAATCTTGAGCATACCGTTTGGAAAATAAATCAAAATTACTGTGCACTCAGTTAATTGGGCTACTCTAGTCACTGGTTCACTGAAACGACTGATCCAGAAAGGGAGCTGGTCAAAAATAAACACATTGGCAATCGCTGTCTTTGATTTTCAGTGCCAGAGATGAAGGGTTGAAGGAGTCCATTTTCATCCATCTGGTGAGTTCTAAAATTGGACAGACCCAATAAATTTCTTTCCCTACCTATTAACCACCTTCTTTACAAATGTTTCTATAATCTCAATGTATGGTACTGATTGACCTTCATCTACATCTTTAAGTAGAGCATTTAAATATGGACTTTTTATCTACGTTTTCTCTTTGATTTCCTTCCCTGCATTTCTGCTTGATGTCAACATCCATATTGATCCTCTCTTCAAACTTGGCATCACTGCCTCAGGGTTTAACTTTGTGAATGTTCTGTTCAAATTTATCAAGGCCAGCTTGCATTTTGCCTAAAACATATGGCAGTAGAGAATATATGTGAGCTCCAGAAGGAGATTAAACTGATAAGTGTGACCAATGGGGGAAGAGCATACATTTTGAATGGAAAGGCATTAACTGGGATGGGTAGCATCCATAAGAGGGTAAAGGAGTACATGGGTTGTGAAGGGAGATGAACTAAACCGGCAGAAACCTTGATAGAGTAGACTGGAGGCAAAGTATAAAAGGATTCATTCTTCATTTTTATGTCCTAAGGTTGTTTAAAATTCTTTGCTGTCTTGTTAGGTATCACTTAATTCAAAAAGAAATGTGAGATTTTTAACTTCCCTTTATGACTTGAGATTTTTTTCCACCCTTATACATTTCAAAATGGGGAAAATTTCCCTGGGTTTTCCCAATTACGTGCTGAGATATTATTCTGAGCTGAAATCAGCTTAACGCTGGCACTTGTAACTGAATTTAGATATGCTTGCTGCACAAATTTAGTTTCAAGAGTACTCTGGGTCTGTTAATTTCTCACACCAGCTGCTCATTGAGGAAGTTGTGATCATGTGGTGAACAAGAAACAGAAACAGTGGTAGAACAGCCCAGAGAATGTCTAAAATAGTCATCAGGTCACCATGTTTGTTCACTTTAGAGTTTAGGTGTGTTAGAGGGAAACAACAGCAACGGCTGGATTCTTGTGGAGACTCAGAAGAATGAAACATTCAGGGATAAAGACTGTGTATATACGTTTATGTAAAGGTATTTAAAACTTGATATTTTTTTCTTAGCAAAATGGGCAATGGTCTAAGCCGGTAGAGGAACAGATTCAATCGCAACTTTTAAAAGGGAATTTAATAAATACCTGAAAAACAGAACATTTTGAAATGATGGAGAATGTGCAAGGGGGAGAAGGACAAATTGGATAGCCTTTTCAATCTTTGCCAGTGATTTTTTTTCTAAATAGCACAGCTGCAGCACATCTCAATGTCTGAGTTTGGGTTGAAGTGTGAGCTGTCTTGGCCACAATCAGCTTTAATTCCCTGAAGACAAGAACTGCATGAGTTATATGACACTTCAGAGACTTTGCTGAAATCTCAGAAGACTGTGTCCATCTACAGCTGTTTAAAAAAATCTTTTCAATTCCTTTACCATCACTGTTTCAGCAAGATGCTAAATCCTGCCAAGTTGAAAAGATTTATTTTTGCCATGAGCAGCTTCTATGAAGTATTTTGAGACTTAGCCAGAACTTTTTTATAGAATGGTAAAAACTTGTGAAGACATACATTCACTCAATCGAGCATCCTTATATCACTGAGACGAATAACAAAACTTACCCCTGTTTGGATCACCAGATCTCTTGACTTCAGTAAATTGTTTGACTCGGTGTCCAGGGGCTTCAGAGCCACTTTAGAGCCATATTCTTGGGTACAGCCCAAGAAGCTGCAAAGGAAGTCAGATTACAACAACTGCAGATCTATAGGGATCCGTTCTGGGACCCTGCTTTTTGTGATTTTTATAAATGATCAAGATCAGGGATGTCAAACTCAAATTCACGAAGGGCCAAAATTAAAAACTTGGACTAAGTCGAGGGCCGAACTAAATATTTATTGAAAATTTTCAACAACATCTGCATGTTTTCTCTTCTTTCAACATATGTAATGTTAAACTTTTTCTTATTAAAATAAATGTTTAATAATAGTTTTGGATAAACTCTTTCATTGTCATTGTCACTGGCCCATTTCCTTTGGAGCTCTGAAACCGTGCACATGACGAGTCAATGAGGGATGATTAAAGCAGTGGTCTTCAAACTTTTTCTTCCCACCCACAGACCACCTTAAGCAATCCCTTACTAATCACAGAGCACCAATGGCACAGGGACGCGAGTTGAAAGAAAAAGGTTGAGAACTGTTGTATTGTGGTAACTCCACATCTGATTAGGTTAATTGTTAGGCAAGTGGTCAGAGAAGGACCCCCCCTCCCCCAAACCAAGAAAGGCTTAAATCACAGGAACAAAATAAGCTTCCGTCTCACTGCTCCCAATCTTACACACAGTCCTGATGTGGAATGTGGGGTCGCAGCTCCACGTTCACCCGAGTTCAGGTGCTGTCTGTGTGGAGTTTGTACGCTCTCCCCTTGTCTTGGACCAACAGGTCGGTCGCCTGACGAAGACACCCGAACCCCCCATTGAAACGCCGGCGTGCGGGGCGGTGGAGGAATTGGCTGAGAAGAGTGCGTTGCTCCCACCCCCCTCCCATGGTTGGAGAGGGATTAAACTACGATCTCACGGCGCCGGGCTCGTCTCCAACAAAAGGAGCGGGAGGCAGGGTCCGCCGCGCACGGAGTGAGGGGGTAGGCATCGCCAACGAGACGTCCGGTCCGGCGTCGCCGCTGAAGCGCAGACCCAGCGAGGATGGTCCCCAACTCCAGCCGCGTCTGTGTGTCCGGGAGCCGGGCGGGCTGAGTGCGGCGCTCCGATCCCTGGGATTTGGGACTCTGAGATCCCTCCACATCTCCGGCGTCTTCATTTTCACCTTCAGTGTGCATGCGCTATACTGGCGCGGCGGCCAGCGGGCCAACTCTAATATATATTTAATATGATCTTGCGGGCCAAATATAATTATATCACGGGCCAAATTAGGCCCACGGGCCAGAGTTTGACATGTGTGATCTAGATGAAGAAGTGGAAGGCTGGGTCAGTAAGTTTGCAGATTATACAAAGGTTGGAGGAGTTCTGGATTGTGTTGAAGGTTGTCATAGGTTACAAAAGAATATTGACAAGGTACAGAGTTGGGCAGAAAAGTGGCAGATGGAGTTCAATCCGGATAAGTGTGATGTGATGCATTTTGGAAGGTCAAACCTGAAGCCTGAGAACAGGGTTAATGGTCAGATACCTAACAGTGTGGAAGAACAGAGGGTCCTTGGGGTCCAAATCCATACATCTCTCAAGGATGCACCACAGGTTTATAGGATAGTTAAGTTGGCCGATGGGATGCTGGCCTTCATTAGTCGGGGACTGAGTTCAAGAGTTGAGAGGTCATATTGCAACTCTACAAATCTATGATGAGACCACAGTTAGAATATTATGTTCATTTCTTGTCACCTCATTATAGGAAGGATGTGGAAGCTATGGAGAGGGGATTTATCAGGATGTTGTCTAGATTGGAGAAGGTGTCATATGAGTCAAGGTTAACAGAGCTAGGACTTTTCCTTTTGGAATGAAGAAGGATGAGAGATGAATTTATAGAGGGCAACAAGATTTAGCCGGCACCTTTTTCCTAGGGTGGGAGTTGCAAATACCAGAGACTATCTGGTCAAAGTGAAGGGAGGAAAGTTTAGGGGAGATATCAGGGGTAAATTTATTTACACAGAGATTTGTGGGTGTCTGGAATGTCTTACCTCAGATGGTGGTGGAGGCTGAACCATTAGGAACATTTAAGTGACTAGATTGGCACATGGATTAAAGGAAAATAGAGGGTTATGCAGTAGGAAGGGTTTAGTTTAGTTTTGTTTTGGTAGGAATCAGTGGGTTGGCACAACATCGAGAGCTGAAGGGCCTGTACTGTGCTGTCATGTTTTATGTCCTATGTTAATATGATCAGCAGCTTTCAAATCTAAACAGAAAGTGGAATTCGCCTGAAGGAATATAAAAATTAGAATTTCCTGATTGAGCTAACAATACCTTTGTAATTTGCAGCCTTATTCATGTCAGAACAATCAATTTTTTATTTCAAATATTTGTCATAACAGCATATGATATCATCTTGAGGGTTTTTTTTGTAATTGCATAAGTAAATTTAATCAGTATGTTATGAACTGGTGATATATTGGGTTTTGAAAAAAAAAATTATTGGAAATAAGAACTAACTAAAGCATGATTCTGGGGTCAAGGCCAAGATACTGAAAGAAGTTGGGAACATTTTTCAATGAACAAGCAAGGTGAAAACACCTTGTAGCATCTTAGAATAAAACTTGGTAAAACAGTAACGTCATAGAACAAAATTTGAACCAAGCCACAAAAGAAGTGTTAGGATGCTTGACAGATCTTGAGAGATGTATTAAAGAAGAAAAGAGTAGCCTGGACACAGAAGGGTTTAGGGAGGGAATTCTAGAGCTGACAATACAGCAGTGGTTCACAACCTTTTTCTTTCCATGCATATACCACTTTAAGTAATTCCTATGTCATCGGTGCTCTGCGATTAGTAAGGGATTGCTTAAGGTGGCATGTAAGTGGGAAGGGAAGGTTGAGAATCACTGCTCTAGACCCAATTGTTACTGAAATATTTTACTTGAGAAAAATTGTCATTGGCCTATTTCCTTTGGAGTTATGAAACTGTGCACATAACGAGTCAATGAGGTACGATTAAAAGAGTGGTTTTCAAACATTTTCTTTCCACCCACATACCACCTTAAGCAATCCCTTACTAATCACAGAGCACCTATGGCATAGGGAATACTTAAAGTGGTGTGTGAGTGGAAAGAGAAAGGTTGAAAACCATTGCGATACAGCCATCAATGGTAAAACTAATAAAATAAAGAATAATTAAAGGGCCGGAATGGGAGGGATCTCAGAAGGTTGTGTGCACCAGAGGAAATAAAGAGAGGTGAGATTGTGGAATAATTTGAGACACAACTCAAGCTGTTGCTTAAATAAGCCCTAAATATATCAGCGAGCTGGGGTGGGTAGAAGGATAGTATAAGTTTGAAAATGGAGAGCAGTTATGAGTGAAAAGTATATGGGTAGACCAAACAGTCTAAGTTGGGAGAGTAAAAATCTAAAAAAAATTCTCATTTGGAATAGAGTAATAGATTGAAAGATCAAAAGGGTCAGAGGTGAAATAGTTCAATTAAGAGAGGATTAGATTAAAAATCTAAATGTCCCATTCAATTTTTAATTTTGGTAGTTTAAGGACACCACCATGATGTAAGGAATGAATTGGTAAACAGAATAAAAACATTGTTTAGAGTCATTAAGCATCTAATGCAAAGTCAGACAATGTGGGGAAGTGAGAATATGTGGTCATGGATAAGTGGGGCAAAGTTCCCTTCAGCATCAAATCTCATATCAACGTTGTGAACAACATTCTTCCAGTTTTATAAAGTTGTGAAACAAATGGACAGAGTTGAGCAGAAAAGGAGCCGGGGAATGTTGCTTCAATCTCTTCAATATTTACGTAGGCTTATGGCAGACTAACCTCTTTTTGTGCTGTTAAGGGGTTCATAATTCTATAATTGAGATAATAAAATTGAAGTTTTTTAAAATTCAATCCTGTCATGTAGAAATCACTTACGTTTTGAGTAATTTGCTCAGTGATCTCAGAGGTCAGTTAAATCTGTTATTTAAATCTATGCTGCCCAATTATACCCAGATTAACCTACAACCTCATACATTTTAAGGGTGGGAGGAAACGAGAGGATCTTGAGGAAGCTCATGCAGACACAGGGAGGGCATAGAAGCTCCTTACAGACATTGCCGGATTCTAAACCAGGTTGCTGGCGCTGTAATAGGGCTACACTAACTGCCCCACTAACCATCCCAAACTGTAGGACTAGCGTATTTTATGAACCCACATGTATAATAAAGGCACTTTCTTCCCCTAAAGAACATTTATGAAACATAATTTATTGTCATTGGGTTATTTCAGAACTATTTACCCAAATCTCCCAAAGAATTTTGGAGATACATTTTTTTTTGTCATAGGATGTTGGTAGCACTCCATTTGTTGCCTGTCCCGAGCTGTTGACCTCAGAAAGCTGGGCAAACTTAAACTTCAACAACATTTTTTGTATTCATGCTCATGATAGAGTTGATAAGAAATTTTGCAATCTTCACAAAACATCGCTTCAGCTACGCATTAAGAAGGACATGAGGTTGCTAGTTCAAAGAGATATACCAGGATGTTCCCTGGATTGGAGGACTTTAGTTATGGGAAGACATTGGATAGACTGGGAATGTTTTCCCTGGAATGAAGAAGGCCAAGTGGTGACCTGATGCAATCGTACAGTATGAGAGGCATAGTGTAGACTGTAGATTGTAGAAATCTTTTTTAATCACAGTAAGGGTATCAAGAAGGAATAGGTTTAAGGTGAGAGAAAAGATTTTCAACAGGGTTTGGAGGAGAAAGCCTTGTTACACTACATATGGTTGATATCTGGAACGTGCTCCCTGAGGAATTTGTGGAATTGGATACAATTAGTGCATTTGACAGGCATGTATGCATTTAAATAGGCAGGAAATGCAGTACGTTTCCAATTATCTGAAACGCTCGGGACTGGACACATATCGGTTAACTGCAGAATACTTGTATCAGTCATCACCGATCCCGACACCTCCCCACCATCGTCACCACACCTGCCTCAGCACTGAGGACCCGCCTGGATTCCTGACACCTCCCCACCGCCATCATGGAACCTGCCCAGGAGCCAGAGGTTCCCGCTCGGATCCCCGACAAACCCCCACAGCCGACGTGGAACATGATAGGCCTTTGGTGAGATAGGAGGAAATATTCAGCCAGCAGAGAGCCTTGGTCGTGCTTTGCTCATAACAGCAATTTGAATAAAGTTGTGTGAAAGAGCAATGGCGTCACCCAGGATGAAGACCTGGTTGATGCCGTTCACCATTGGGGTGACTTTGTTCAAGTGTCTCCTTATCCCTGCTTAGTAAGAGTCACCTCGGACAGACGGGAGGGTTAATTATCTATAATGTTATTTTTCATCTTTTGGGCAGCTCTGTGGAGGGGGAGGAACCTGCAGATACATCAACTGTTAAATGTTTTCAAAGAATGTGACTGAAAATATAGTAAAATGTTTTAAGGTTTATATATTCATGCACGTGAAGTTTCTTCAGTGTAAGTACAGGTACAGTATTGTATTTTTATCTTTTGTCTTTTAAACTGTTTATTCTTAATGCAAGTGTATTAGTTAGGTTTAGAAAGAATAAGTCTCAAGCTACTGGAAATACACTTATTTGACATCTACTAATTCCCATAGTTTTCAGAGACCAGAGGTTTTTACTGTAATTCTATGATGCAGGAATCATAGCCTTTTAGAGATTTTCCTAATTATCTAGTGGATTCTGCCACCTGTATACAGCCCCTCCTTCATATGTCTCAGAATTAGGGGGAAGTACAATGAAGAAGCTTGTCTGAAATGGATAATCTTGAGAGAAGAACTGCTTGGTTCACGTATTTGCATGGTATTAAACAAAATCAGGTGACTTGGCTTTGAAGCCACTCTTGGTAAGTTTATGATGATCATTTGAGCAAATGAGTTGTGAGCCCTGGGACCCTTGAATCACTCCACTGATGAGGAACAGGAACCTCATGATCTAAAAGGAGTGGAACACCAAAATCTGCAGACTCTGTGATTGTAGTAAAAACACAGAAGTTGGAGGGCATGTCAAATACCGCAGGAGGTGCTCCACTTGCGCCCACACCTCCTCCCTCACCATTCGGGGCCCGAAACGCTTCATTTGTGAATCTGAAAGGGTCATCTACTGCATCCGGCGCTCTCCTTGTGGTATCTGTTACATTGGAGAGACTGGACAGAGACTGAGAGATCGCTTCATTGAGCGCCTCGGCTCTGTCTGTCGCAATAGTATGGAGCAATAGTGTGGATCTCCCGGTGGCCAGCCCTTTCAATTCCCTGTCCCATTCCCTGTCTGTCCATGGTCTCATCCACTTTCAGTCTGTGACCACTCACATATTGAAGGAACCACATGATAACAATGTGTATGTTCTCTGACTATAAATCTGAAATATTATCAACACTTCATATTATGTCTGTGCACCCTCCAACTGAATGACATTAACATCAACTTCTCCTGTGTCTGTTTCCCCCATCTTTTCATATGTTTCCTTTCTTCGTGCTCTTTCTCTCTCTCTCTCCCCTTTTCTCTCCATCTGCTTGCACAGAGCCAAAAGCAACCCTCCCCCCACCCACCCCCCCCCATCAATTCCCACTTTTACTCCCTCCTGTCCTCTTATCTATCATATCTATTTAACACCTGTTGTCTGTTGGTCTTTACTCCTCCCCCTTCCCATTCTTCCCTTTTCACCAGCCTTTTCATTAAAGCACTTGCCTGTTTTTTGCTTATACCCTGAAGAAGGACTCAGGCCTGAAACATCAGTGATGCATATTTACCTCCTGTGGACGCTGCGAGACCTGCTGAATTCCTCCAGCATTTCTGTGTTTTTGCCTCATGAACTAAAAATTTGTTGTTGGGAATGAGAAACTTCATTTGCCAGGGAAGATTTAGGGACATAATAATAAATGGAAAAATGTAGAATTTGAAGTGATCTCATTAACTAATCAAATACTTGGCCAGATACTAAGTTAATAGTGAACAACAGCAGTAACTATTTGAGTGAGGAGGTCGCTCACTTCCACATGCAGTCGAAAGGATAAGAAATTGGGAAAGAATATAGTTATTTGCCAGAACTTGCTTGTGGGTGGATGACAAGGGAAAGGGAGAGGTGAGGGCTGACATCTTGCCAAATAACAAATGGTTTGCACATAATGTAATTTTCAAAACATAAAAATGACCTAGAAGTGAATAGAGATGACAAATGTATAGTTGAATCCTGGAAAAGACAGCTAGAACAAATGGACTTCACTCCCTCGAGGACATCTACATGAGGGGGTGTCTTAATAAAGCAGTCTCTATCCTCAAGGACGCCCACCACACAGGCCATGCCTTCTTCACTCTGCTACCATCAGAAAAAAATATAGAAGCCTAAAGACGAGCACACAACCGCTCCCATCAGATTCCTGAATAATCAATGAACCAGACGCTGCCTTACTTTTTGTGCACTTTTATTTTTAAAAAATATTTATTGTTGTAAGTTGGTTTATAATATGAATGTTTGCTCTGTGACGCTGCTGCCTTCACCGAATTTCATGGCTTGTTCATGACAATAAATCCTGATTCTGGAAAGTGACTTTCGTTAGGCGGTTTTGTGTCGAGTCTCTGCCTCTAGGCTGGCTAAATTCGCGGAGAAAATTTCAAACGGCTCCTAAAAGGCTCTTCCTGTGCTGCTTTCATGAAGAGCGGCGCCTTGTAGTATCCTCTAGAGCCGATAGAGGCAGTGCGACTGGTGCTGTGGCACCAGTGGACATTATTCACACGTGCCAGGTGTGGAAAGAGCCCTATAATGGAAAATGGTGACCCCAGAGCAGGTAGGAAAGTTGAATGGGGTTTTTGCAGCCAGTCTTAGTGCCCAGGCAGAAATGCTTCCCTGCCATGCATGCTATCGGCATTTTAAAAATTCTGCTCCTGCTTCTCAGGCTGTCGACGTCACCGTGACGTCATCAGCCCGTCCCTAACCAGCTGCTTCCACCCATCATTCGAAACGTGCCAAGAGTTGTAGGTTAATTTAGTGTAATTGAGCGGCACAGGCTCATGGGCCAAAATAGCCTGTTTCTGTGCTGTATGTCTAAAACAAAACCCTGGTATACAGAATTCAAGCAACCGGTAGTCTCGAGCAACCTGCAAAACAATCGAGGAAAACAAATAAGTTAAAAATATGCAAGCTTAAAATTGGCAAGAACAAGCCAATAGTTTGACAATCACCCAACCATGAAATCTGAAGCAACTGCATTTATCCAGCATCTACCAATCCCCATAGGTGCTGGATATCAGGGGTTTTATTGATGCTGCTTTCACAGAGTGTTTCTTCACTCTATTTAAGAAAGGATTGACCATGTTAGAAGCAGCAAAGCAGAGAAAGTTCACCTGGTCATTCCTGGGATAAAAAGCTTGAAAGTTGGACTTCTGCTTATTAAAGTTTAGAAAAATGAGAAATAATCAGATGGAAACATAAAAATTTGAGTGGGATTAATAGAGAGGATGTTTTCTCTGGTGGGAGTACCTAGAACAGGGCCTATAAGTTTCTGCACTTGTACAAAAGATGTAATTTGGACATGAAGAAGAATTTATTATCTGAGGATTGAGATTCTACTGTGAGCTATGAATGCAGTCATTGAATATGTTCTCCACAGAGATTCAGAGGTATTTGAAGGAGAAGGGAGTTGTTTCTGATAGTTGATATGGGAGGGAGTAGGATAGCGTCAATGAGGCTGAGATTAAGTTACTTTATTTTCATGTTTTTATTCAGTTAGTATTTCAAGCATTTTAATTAATTTTATTCATATTGTTATAACATTTTAACGACTTTGTTTACAGTTATTTGAGTCTGAATTTTTTCTGTATATTTGATCAATCGAGATATCAGAGACTATCAAGCCTAGTGAATTTTATCAGAATGAAACACAAATGTCTGCAGATGCTGTGATCTCATCAGTTGGATTCGGTAGTCATCTTACTGGGCTCTCTGTATGTGGAAGCACAAAAATGCAGTTTTTTTTAAATTTAAAATATTACTTACAGCACAGTAGAAGCCTATTCTGGCCATTTACAAGATCATAAGATGTACTGTAAGAGCAGAAGAAGGACAATCAGGCCTGCTCTGCCTTTTAATCAAGAGCCCCATGACACCCAAATTGACCTACAAACCCCGTACATTTCGGAGGGTAAGAGGAATTCAGGAAAACCCCCAGGCAGACTCGAGGAGAATGTACAACTCTTTACAGAGAGCGCTACATTCAAACCCGCGTCATTGGTGCTGTAACTGCTTCGTGCTCACCGTTACACTAAATATGCCTCCCCAGTTGGTTGGCCAAGTCAGGGATGTGGGACAGGTTTCAACCAATCCTACCCATTTTGTCCACTGAATGCCTTAGTGCTGCCCTCTTATTTAGGAACCAATTTATGGTAAACAAGTATTTTGTGGTCTGGACAGTTGATGTGAAGATGTGTATGAATCTTATCAAGGAAATTGGGCAACTTCTGTTAAATTAAAACTTAAATAAATCTAGAATGGAAAATTAATTTCAGCAACTTTTGGAAAGTTGTAAGAACCTATCTGTTTCCCTAAAAGTCTTTCAGGGAAGGAAATGTGTCATTAAAACATAGCACATTACAGCACAGTACAGGCCCTTTGGCTCTCGATGATGTGCTGACCTCTCATTGTCATTGCTCTGCACATAAGTGACCCTGGAGACACAAGAGTTTTTTTTAAGGTTTGGTTTCCAAGTCGCTTATTTCAGGACCAGTCACGATAGACCATAAACATTGATTACCCAGCAACACCCATGTCTTGTGAGGCGGCACGATTAGCGTAGCACGAGTGACCGGGTTCGAATCCGGTGCTGTCTGTATTCAGTTTGTACATTCTCCCCATGTCTGCATGGATTTCTTCGAGGCACTTGGGTTTCCTCCCACCCTCCAAAACATTCCAGGGGTTGTAGGTTGGTTGTAATTGGGCGGCACGGGTTTGTGGGCCGGAAGGGCCTGTTACTGTGCTAAATGTATAAATTTAAAGTGTAATAAATTTATAACAAAAAGCTGCAAGAGTGAAATCGCTAAGCCTGTTAGAGTCTGAATTAATCTGTTCAATTTTTTTGCTTCAGAAATCCGAGCCCAGCTTCTGGAACAATTGAAATGCTTGGACCAGCAGTCAGAGGCCAGGGTCCAGCTGCTTCAGGATCTACAAGACTTCTTCCGAAAAAAATCAGAGATCGAGATGGACTACTCGAGGAACCTGGAGAAGTTGGCCGAGCGGTTCATGGCTAAAACTAGGAGCACGAAGGATCACCTGCAGTTCAAGTACGTGAGACATTGTTTAATTCCACAGACTCCCAAAGAAACCCATCAATTAAGGTGCAGCTTCCATGTTATTCTCCCAAACCCCCCGACTGGATACTTCAGACCAAGCCTAGTCTTTAAATAATGCTGCTTTCAGCAATGGGATGCGTAAAAATGTTGGCAAATATTTCTGATAGGGCGGCACGGTTGGCATAGTAATTAGCTCAACACCTTTACAGTGCCAGTGATTGGGTCCAGACCAGAGTTCAAATCCCACAATCTCTATAGGGAGTTTATATGTTCTTCCAGTGTCTGCGTGGGTTTTCTCCGGGGGCTCCGGTTTCCTCCTGCCATTCAAAATCCACCAAGGGGTGTAGGTTGATGGGATGTAAATTGGGCAGCACGGATTCGTGGGCCGTGCTGTATGTTTAAACAAAAAAAAATACAGATGGAAGTTACAGTCCATTATCTGAGAAAGTTTGAATTCAAGGCAACGGAGATAAAGAACCATTGCTGGATTAACTCTTAAACTGTGCAAAAGATCATTTCTGATAATGCTATTGTATGGCACATTCAGATATTTTGCAACCATATAAATGTGGTCAGCGTATGTACTGAAGATCTCACATTTCAGGCAGTTTGGCTCAAGGTTCCAAATTTGTTTCACCCCCAAATTTTGGCTTTTTTGCAAAAAAAAAAAAGTACTTTTTAAGTTCAGCTGAAAGACCAATATGCAACTTTCTCTTTGACCTTCAAAGTTGTTTTCACATTGGTCGTTATTATTAGCTTAACATCTCAAAGGCCACGAAGGCGACACTGCAGCATCGCAAGACATAATATTAACTATTGTATCTATTTTTATGTGCACAATCAAACCAAAGATGAGGATGCGTCCCTGAGAAGATTGTGGACGTGTTTGCAGTTGCAGCCTTGCGGGTCTTGTTAGCACTCTGCAAAATGATTTTTCTTTCTCAATTTCTGAACAGTAGCTTCCAAAGTAAATCTTACCCCATTTCCTTGGGAAAACCAGCATGTCAAGGATTAATGTTGCATTCTGAAACTTGCATTAAAAAATAGCTTTATTGAGTTTGCACCAAAAATGTTGATCTTAACCACCGACTCGCTTGAGAAGAATGAGACTCTCTTCACACGATGTGGTTTCGCATTAGCAGTGTAGTCACATGCACGTGACCTGACATTGGCAGAAGATCTGTAAAGGCTGCTAATTGCTTGGGGACCTCTCCCATGATTTCATTTAAAAATATTTATGGATGTAATGTAATACAGATATGCCCCACTGAGCTGCATCACATAACCCATGTTCAATTTCTCCACCAGCCCTTATTCAGAACTATTAAAAATAATTGGGATAATTTCCCTCTCCCCGATTTCAGAAGTAAATAAGTTGCATTTTCACTTTGTTCTTCCAGGAAGAATTCAAGGAAGGATATTTCACAATTTGAATTGTGGAATCTTTGGAGAGCATTGTTCTGAGAACTCCAGAGTCAGTATTCTGAAAACTCTAGGTTCAATTGGAGCTCACAAACTGAGCATATAATATTATCTGTATGATGGTAGTCTTGGGAATTCCAGTGACCAGAGAAGGCTTTTGTACTAACTCTTTTGATGTCTCTGTAACCTGAGATAACATAAGTAGATGTTTTTCAAAAAATGTTTTAAATTTAGACATTCAACCATTTCAGCCCAAGAGTCCATGCCCCCCAATTTACACCCCATTTACCTATACCCCCCCCCCCCCTACCCCGGGCGGTACATTTTGAATGGTTTACAGAGCTATCATTCTTTTATGTACACCATAGGAAGTCACGCTTGTGACACAAATAGACCTGTTATTTTGTTTGACGCTTTAATTCATTACCTCAAATGATTCTCAACGCGTTCACTCTTTCATGACCTCTGGATGCCTCCAAAAACTTTATGACAGATTAGTCGGTAGTATCATTGATATCATGCTCGAAAATATACTGCACCCAACTTGTGCCTGTTAAGGCTTCACTAGCAGTAATCTCCTTTAATTGTAGTGGTTAAGGATTAAGTATTAGTCAGATCTGTAACAAGTTCAAAATACTTCAATAGGATCATTTCCTTCCAGCAGGGAGGGCAGACATAGCTTCTCAACTTAAAAGCAACACTGTAGACAGTGTAAACAACTCTTCTATACTGCACTGAAATGTCATTATTACAGATAATATGCTCAAAGGGGAACTTGAATCCACAACCTTCTAGCTTAGAGGCCAAAGAGCCACCACCATCATGACTGATATCTAAAATACACTGTGTTAGGGATCTGTATGTTGCAGGAATTATTAATTCTCCCATCTGTGCCTCTGTGGTGTGTCTGTGGTCTCAGTTCCCTTTGCTGCTGAGGGCAGATTTTCACGAAACTCATGAGAATGTAAACGTTCTGAGCATCCCCACCTTGTCGCTGCAGCTACGCTTAAGGATCTATATCTTCTGAATATTTAAGTTTTGACCTGTTATCTCTTTACTTCTAGTTTAGTAATGGGAATCTCAAGAGATGGTCAACTGAGGTTTCCAACTCTGATCATTCAGGGGTTTTCGTCAGATGATCTCTTGCGATCAGCAGCCCCCCCTTCTCATACCACCACCGGTTTTTGATCTCAAAACCTCAGCCAGTTAAGAAGTGAATAGACACTATATTTACCTATTCGGATGACTATTAAAGATCAGGCAATAACATCTGTCTGAAAAACTTAGTCAAACATTTTGAGAAGAGATTTTCTTCGTGCATCTCAATAAGTGTCTGGTGTCTTGGTGTTAGATTTTGTTGGATAACCACCCTGTAGAGGACCTGCAGATGATATTAAAGAACTTCTTGATATTGTTTCCCATTATTTTGATTTGAGATACAGCACCTTTTGGGTGATATCCAGGAGCTGATTAAATACTTCAAAAAAAATTACGCAAAATATGCAAGGACTGGACTATTTTGATTTGTTAAATTAGTGTTATTTTACTGATAAAGGATGTAGTCATGAAAGTGTGAATGCAACCTGAAGCCTGCTAGTCATGCTTCACATATTGACCATCTCTTGAGATTCCCATTACTAGACTAGAAGTAAAGATTGAGCATTGGCATCAGAGAAGAATGAGAACACCAAGTTGCTGAAAGCGATCCTCGACCACAGACCCAACCAGCCTGCCTCCACCGCATCCTTCCTCTAGCAGAACTTGTCCTCGCCCTCAATAACTTTTCCTTTGACTTATCCCACTTCCTCCAAGTCAAAGAGGTAGCCATGGGTCCTAGCTATGTCTGGCTTTTCATGGAGCAACCCATGCTACAAGCCTACAGAGGATTAAAACATGAAAGTCTGCAGACACCGAGATTGAAGTAAAAACACAATCTAGAGAAAGTCAGCAGGTCAAACAGTATACTTTATATTGCAGAGATAAAGATACATAGCCAATGTTACGAGGTATGAGCAAAATGTCAGCAGACACCCAAACAAAATGGTGGGTGGGGAACGGTAGGGGCAAGAGGCTCCTCAAGTCTTCTTCTGCTTCATTGACGACTACTGTATTTTGGTGCTGCCTCATGCTCATTGACTTTATCTATTTTGCTGTCAACTTCCACCCCAACCTCAAATTTGCATGGCCCAACTCTAGCAACACTCTCTCCTTTCTCTATCTCTATATCTCCATCTCGGGCGACAAACTCTTGACATTTTCTACAAACTCACCAACTCCCACAGTTACCTTGACTACACCTCTTCACACCCTGTCCCTATAAGGATTTCATTCCTTTCTCACAATTTCTCCTTTTCCGTGGCCTCAACTGCCAAGACGAGGTCTTCCATGCCAGATCATCTGAGATGTCCTACTTCATCAAAAATCGTGGATTTCCCTCCATTACTATCAACTCGGCCCTCACCTGCCTACTCTCATCTGCCCAGGTCCCCTCTGCCCCCATGTGCCACAAGGACAGGATTCCATTTGTCCTCACCTACCACCCCACTAGCCTCCACATCTGTCATTTCTAACACCTACTATGATCCCACCACTAGCCACATATTCCCCTCTCTGCCTTCCACAGGCACTGCTACACTTATGACCGTAGGAAGTGCTAAACTTGCACCTACGTCACCACCATTTGCAATCCAAACGTTCCTTCCAAGTGAAGCAACACTTCACTTGTGAGCTGCAGGGGTCATCTGCTGCATCCGATGCTCTCGTTGTGGTCTCCTCTCCATCAGAGAAACTGGGCACAGACTGGGAGATCGCTTCATTAAGCACCTCTGCTCTGTGTGCCACAATAATGGGGATGTCCCAGCTCTCTCAGTGGCAACCTATTTCAATTTCCTGCTTCATGCCCTTGCCAACAGGTCTTTCCATTGCCTCACGCACTGCCAGACTGAGACCACTCACAAATAGGAGAAACAACACCTCATATTCCATCTGACCACCCTCTAACCAGATGGCACGAAAATCGACCTCTGCTTTCCTTAGCCCCTCCCACCCCATCTATCCCAATTTCTATTTTCCTTCCCTCTCTCTCTCTCTCTCTCTCTCTCTCTCTTGGCTCTTTCATACCAAGCCTCTGTCTGGAGGCCAGCTATAAGTGTGGAGGGAAAAATATAAACTTACTTTCATGAAGCAGCCCTAAAAGCCTACTCTTGCATCGCATTCATGTTGAGCAGCACCTCGTAGCACCCTCCGGAGCCGAAGGAGACAAGTCGACATCATTCATACGCGTCGAGCTGTCAGCGTTTTAAAAATACCGCTTCTGCTTCTAGCCCACCCCTAGCAGCAGCATAACATTCACGCTAGGCAGCGGAGGCTGCACTCTGCCACTGGCCCTGCTCCCGAGAGGGATTGCAATCAGTATCTTGGAGCCGGCCACAGCACATTCATGGGCGTAAGTCTCCCAGCGTAAGGGTGGATAATCTCACCCTTTACACTCAAGCTTTTTGACTGTATGAAAGGGCCTTTTCTCTCTCTCTCTCTCTCTCTCTCTCACTCTCTCTCTCTCCCTCTCTCTCTCTCTCTCTCTCTCTCTCTCTCTCTCTCTCCCCTGCCCCCCACCGCTCCCCTTTAACCTCAGTGTTTCCTTTGACAGAGCCTCCCCCTATCCTCACCTTTCCTGGCCTTTCCATGTCCAATTATCACCAATTATCACCTTTGTCTGTTGATCTGTACTCTTCCCCTTTCCCATTCTTTCCTTCTCCCCGACCTTTTATATCAGCTATGTATTTTTACCTCCTATGGATGCTACGAAACCTGTTGAGTATCTGCAGACTTTCGTGTTTCACTCCTGACTGAAAATTATGAAAAGTTTTGTTTTTGATACCACAGGCAAAACACATTTAAATTAACAACCCTGAGAAGTGTGAAAGGAGCTGTATACAATCAGAATGGTGGTAATAAGGGACCTGCACTGTCAAAACAGGTGTCCTACTGAGGGAGGATTACATTGCTTAAGGGGGAGCAACGTCAATGATGTAGCATTACTGAGGGAATGTTACGTTGCCGAAAATTACATCTTTTGGATGAGATATTAAACAAAGACTCAGTCTATGCTTATTTCAGACATTCAATTGCTGCAAAAGATGCCTCAAATAGAGATAATCCAACATGAAAATCTTTCTACAAGCAACATCTGAAGTTTAATGTAATTTGTGGTAATTCGTCTGTGCAAAGTGGAGTTGACCTTTCAAGTGATTCTGAGGACTTTGGGGACATTTTATTTGGCTGGGCTGTTGTATTGCATAGAAGTTCCTTCTTTATCCTTTGCCCTTTTATTATTTCTTCTGCCTGCTTTATGTTTTACAGAAGGGACCAGAACATTCTGTCTCCTGTGAACTGCTGGTATTTACTGCTCAACCAGGTTAGAAGGGAAAGCAAGGACCACACCACATTGAGTGATATCTATTTGACCAACATCATCCCACGCTTTTCCCAAATCAGTGATGACTCTGTTCGCCTCTTCAAAAAGGTGATGTTCTTCCTTTGGCTGTTGTTGCTTCTCAGAAGTAACATTTTCTTGTTCAATCCAGTCTGGCTCTGTTTTGGTTCAATATTTACATAGAACACTACACTACAGCACTGTATAGGGCCTTCAGAGCCTGATGTTGTGCTGATCTAGGTATTCCCACCAAAAAAAATACTAAACCCTTCCTATCTCATAACCCTCATTTTCCTTTCATCCATGTGCCTGTAAGAGTCTCTTAAATGCCCCTAATATTTCAGCCTCCACCACCATCACCCACAACTCTTTGTGTAAAAAAATGTACTCCTGATGTCTCCCCTAAACTTTCCTCCCTTCACTTTGTATAGATGTCCCATGGTGTTTGCTCTTCCTGCCGTGGGAAAAAGATGATGGCTGTCCACCTTATCTACACTGCTCAGAATCTTGTAGATCTCTATTAAGTCTCCTCTCATCCTTCGCTCCAAAGAGAAAAGTCCCAGCCCTGCTAACCTTGCCTCATAATTTCCAATCCAGGCAACATCCTGGTAAATTTCCTCTCCATAGCTTCCACATCCTTCCTATTAATGAGATGACCAGAACTGAACACAATACTCTAATTGTGGTCTCACTAGAGATTTGTAGAGTTGCAACATGACCTCTCATCCCCTGAACTCAAACCGCCTATGAATGAAACCCAGCATCCCAAATGCCTTCTTAACTATCCTATCAACGTGTGTGGCAAACTTGAAAGATGTATGGATTTGGACCCCAAGGTCCCTCTGTTAAGTATCCACTGTTTACAATACAAGGCACCTCCATAACCTGCTGGGAATGTTTCCTCGATCCAGATATGGGCTCCATTAATATTTCCTACTGGATACCATAGCCCAAGTGACCAGGGAGAAAAGAGCGAGCAAGATGGATTTCAGATTTATAGTCAGAATACCTACATGATATCACATACAACCATGAGAATCTTTTTTTTCCTGTGGATAAAGCAGAATTATGATTTATTGGTGGTGCAAAAAAAAAAGTACAGCATGTGCACTTGTAAATAGATAAAGTAATGTAAACAAACTGACTGTGCAATACAGAGAGGAAAAAAATCAATGAAGTGCAAACATGAGTCCTTGAATGAGTCCTTGATTGAGTTTGTTGTTGAGGGGTCTGATGGTGGAGGGGTAGCAGCTGTTCCTGAACCTGGTGCTGCGAATTTTGATGGTAGCAGCGAGATCAGATGTGTGCTGGGTGGTGTGAATCCTCGATGATTGCTACTTCTCTCTGATGAACAGCGTCCCCTGCCGCTGTTCTCAATGGTGGGGAAGGGTTTTGCCTGTGGTGTCATGGGTTATGTCCGCTACCTTTTCCAGGGCTTTATGCTCAGGGCTATCAGTGACCCCATACCACACCGTGATGCAGCCGGTCAGCACACTTTCCACAGCTGGTCCACAGATGGAGAGCTCACTTTCAAATAAAATCCAGTCTGTTAACTGGCCAATTTTTTCTGGAAGGGCTGGCTTCAGAGTGATGAGACAGAGAAACTTAAGCGATTTTTTTTTTTTTGTTTGTTTTTTTTCTGCTTGGAACAGAGGTACAGCAGCTACATGTAATTCCCTCTATTTGACCTTTCTGCCTCTGAGTGAGATCTGATAATTGATTACAGACCAGAGGTTCATTTCATATGGGTTCTGTGACAGATTGTGAAGTACACAAATTCACTTGGACACTGTGGCCTTGGGACCGTGTTTCTACTTCGTAAATTATCAATCACAGCAAACAGCACTGCAAAATATTTTGAGGTCGTGACAATATTCGTTCTCACTGACAAATACAGGGAAGCAGGCTGTTATCAGTATGACCATGACTGTGTCAGTAGAAATATTGACAGATTCCTCCTAGAGTTATCATACTGCTGTTTATTAGATTAAAGATTTCAAGCCCATGCTTGTTTCGACTTTCAAGATTTTTTTATTGTTATGTAATAAAATAGAAAATGTACACAAAATTTCCTTTACTCTTCCATAAGGCAGACAAAGATTTGCTATCCACAAAAATTGCCCAGCACCCCTTACAGTTACAGAAAGGGAAGCAAAAGAGATCCCCATGTCCACGGCTTTGCCTCCAGTGTTCACACAGCCTTCATACTGGACCATACGTAACCTGAGTTCCAGATGCACACCTCTGACATGATCAAGAAGCCTCTAGAGCCTTCTCACATCCCGGTTTCAATACCTAGTACCCCTTCAGTCAGTCGTTTCCAGCAGTCCACGGCCTGGTGTGAGTCCTTTGACTGCAATTGCCAGCAGCCTGTGGCCAACGTGGGTTCCTTGCCTCGAGTCACTGCCAGCCTGCCTCCTATGGGTCCTTCAGCCTCAGAGCCCCTCACTGGTCTACTGCCATGGTCACCATCCCATAGGTGGCGCCATTTTGGGCCAGACCACGCAGTCGTGGGATTTGAAAATAAATCAGTGTTGGCTCCTTCATAAAGCATGTACAGACTGACAGCAGTCAGATTGGGTGGTTGGTCCCTGTGGGGGAGTACAATGCCTCCGTTCCGCACGGGTCCACGCTAGCGGCAGAGCTGCTATTACAGCAGCTCCGGAAACGCTGTCATTTTCTATTTAAGATGGTAGATAGGAGCTGGTAGGTCTGAGCTCTTGACTTTGTAGAATCATCATCTGAAAGTGACTAAAAGAGCCTGAAATGTTATCTGTAACTTCAAATGGGAACAAGTTCAGCTACTGATGGATGATTGATCACATCCACATCTGAAGTGAGGGGAATTCCTTCAGGGCAACATCATTTCATTGTTCCAGTCCATTCATCACTGGAAACTTCACGGGGCCTTTTTTTTCACCTGCATGACTTGCAGGGGAAGAGTTGTATGGATAAGTGAGACTGGTCTTCCCTTGTAAGGAAAAAGGTTGAGGATAGATTTTTTCTTATTTAACAGATTTGATTGGAGCTAAATCTCTCAGTTCTTGTTGGTAGGGTCCTGTGGCCTTATTGAAACTCGTTCAAACAACTTAGGCTGGCTTAAGCGAGTTTTTTACATGTAGCATTTATACAATAATGAACCTGGATTGATGTGCTCTACAATCCAATGTCCTCAATGGAATTCAACAACCATATTGCACTTTGTGAATAGAAAAGATTCTGAGATGAGCTGCTAAAAATAGAATAATAGGTAAGAGAGAATCTGCAATTTTTTATAGTGTCTTTGATAATTTCAGGGTGTCTCAAAAAGAGTTTTTGAGCCAATTAAGTGTTTTGGAAGTGTAGTCCCTCATGTGATGCGGAAAATGCAACAGCAGGTTTGAACATTCCAAACTTCCAAAGAATGCCTGTTGACAGCGATAATTTGCCTTGTGATTTTGATTGAACTTGGAGAAGGTGTATCAGCGGCCAGTGACATCTATTCTAGTGAGGAGGTCTTTCGTCATTGGGTAGAGGAGAGGAAAAGTCCAGTCACCCTCTGAAATTAACACCTTGCAAAAATTCAAAACCATTTATCAAAATTTATTACCTCCAGCACAATGGTTTTCAAACTACCCCCCTAAACTCATATTCCCCCCCTCAGTAATCCCTATGCCATAAGTGGTCTGTGATTAGTAAAGGAATTAAGGTGGTATGTGGATGGGAAAAAAAGTTTGAAAACCACTGTTTTAATCGTACCTCATTGACTCATTATGTGCACCGTTTCATAACTCCAAAGGAAATGGGCCAATGACAATTTTTCTCAGGTAAAATATTTCAGTCACAATTGGGTCTAGAGCAGTGGTTCTCAACCTTCCCTTCCCACTCACACATCACCGTAAGTAATCCCTTACTCATCGCAGAGCACTTATGGCATAGGGATTACTTAAAGTGGAATGTGAGATGAGGGGAGCAGTTTGAAAACCACTGATATTGCCTGAGATCAGTTGTTCAGTCACACAATGAAATCAATATAATTACTGATGAATAAATGGAGGCTCTTAACAGAAAAAGAAAAAAGGATCCCAAATGCCCAAAGATCTTAGAACCTTCAAACTTGAAACTTGAGACTAAAGTTACCAATTCAACCCTTCATTCCCAAAGAGAATATAATGGATTATATATTTCTAAGAACATTGAGAACTTTCAATGTTCTTAGAAATATATAATCCATTATATGAATCCTGATGAAAAACACCAGAGACTTAAAAGAGCAAAAATAAAATAATTGAAAACATATCTGATATAGGTGCAAGTAGAATGATTGGATACCATGTAGATAGGAAGGCTCATTGCATTACAATACACCACACTCAAAGGGAATTGCTGAATGTGATCCTTCTTCCTTCTTCTTTGGCTTGGCTTCGCGGACGAAGATCTATGGAGGGGGTAAATGTCCACGTCGGCTGCAGGCTCGTTTGTGGCTGACAAGTCCGATGCGGGACAGGCAGACACGGTTGCAGGGGAAAATTGGTGGGTTGGGGTCATCATATTTACGTGTGCCGATGCTTGGTGGTCCACATTTGGCTTAGCCCCTGTCCTGCATTAGTTTTGTGAAAATGTTGGACTGGTTATTCACAAGGATTTGAATTGGAAAGGAGAAGTTATTTAGATCTCCTTGATGAAAGAGGAAGTTGAAACGAGGGAATTGCTGATGTCTCGTGTCTATCAATCCCAGCTCTTACCTTTTATTGAAATAGAGATTTTGTTTTTCATGAGAAAGTCGCTATTTAAACCCTGTTGCTGGTTGGAAACAAATGAAACACCACACACCTGTATTGAAGATGAGGATGCAGTTTGTTGGAAATTTGGTAGTGCTCTGCTTCATGCCTAGTGCTTTCACCTCTTTGAATTCTACTGTATAATAAGAAAGTGAAAGCATCTTTAAAGTTAGTGGAAGGACCATTATCTGCAGAGTTTGTGGCAAGTTATAGTTGACCTTTTGCTTAACACTAATCTCTTGAGAGGCCATCTGTAATGTGTTATGTAGTTAATGGCATGGATTCCAAATCCAAAGTCTTTCTACCATTTATAATATATAGACAGGAATGTGTTGAATAATTTCCACCGACTCTGATGGTCACTGTTCTAACTTCATTAAAAAGGCTCAATACCATCAAGGATCATTGAATCAGACAGAGTCTTCCAGCCAAGCAAACAATGGTGGCATTCTGGAGTAGTGCCATTTGCCAGCATTCTGTCCATGCCCTTCAAAACTATTCCCATCCATATATCTGTCTAAAGGTCTTTTTTGAACTTGTGCCTGTCAGCTTCCTCTGTCAGCTTGCTCCATGAAACAAATCATCCTGTGAATGAAAATGTTGCCTCTCATGTCCCTCTTAAATCTCTATGCCCTCTGGTTTTAGAATCATCTACCCAGGGAAAAACACTGTACATATTCACCCTATTCATGCCCTTCCTGATTTTATAAACCTCCATAAGATCACCCTTCAGCCTCCTACTCTCTAGGGAATAAAGACACCGCCTAACTAACCTGTCCCTATAACTCGTGTCCTCCAGCCCCGGTAAGATCATGGTGAATCTCCTCCTCAAATAGCAAGCTTAATGCAACCTAGCTTTTCATGCTATAAAACACTCAGCCTTTCTATCACTTCTGCACCATAGCTACTGACTACGTTATCAACAACACATGCTGCAGTAACTCACCAAATCAAATCCCAAACCCTTGGCATTTGCTCATGGGAAGGGCAAATGTTGCCAGCACATGAACATGCTCACCTGCAAGATCCTGGCGAAGTTTCATAGAAAGATGCAAGGTAAAGAGTCCCAATTTATTGTCAATAACATTAAAGGCAACATTGCCACTTAAACTATGGGCATATTGAGCATACCACTCCAAAAGCAGGTTTCTCTTCCGATCCAGACTTAAAGATAATTCACTGCTCCTTCAGTATTGTGGGATCTCAGTATTGGAGCTTCTTGTCCATCTTGTAGTGTAGTCTTTTACCACAAAGAACGTCTTCATCAAGGTGATGAAAAGTTAAGCAAAATACAAAATGTGCAGAGAAGAGAGATCACTGAGCAAGTGAAGGTAAAGTTAAGGTTGAGGCAGTCAGGAGAATTATATTCTGCATTTTTTTGGGCAGCTGGACTGGTGAAGTAGAAAAATTACATTCTCCAGTTTTATCATGCCTTGTCTCGATTATAAAAAAAAAAGCTTCTTGTGAAATATTACTGCTTGAGTAGAATTGTTACCTTGTACACATCCCATTTCTGTATATGGAACATTTTTTTTCATTCCCTCCACTGACCTTGAGCCCCAATGCCCCCAACATCTCATCCAGCATGTAACATTCTCTCATGCAGTGTTCTTCCATTACTGGGTGAAGCTGATAATGAAAACAATGTACCAGTTCCAAATTTGTCCAAAAACACTTTCCTTCTTCACCTTGGATGGCTTTGAAACATTTCTTTTAAATAACATGGGCTCTTATCCAGGCAAAGTGGATGTTATTCAACAAAACTCATGACTTACGATTTGTAGATGATGCAAAACGTTGGGAATGAGGAACTTAAGTCATTTGCTACATGCTGGTTTTCTAATCAGCAATGTGAAATTAAAGCAAGTTTTTGCTGAGGAACTAGTTTTATTCTGCTCTTTGCTGATAGACGACTCAGTAATAAAAAGATATTTATTCTGTTCAGCTGGGTTGAATTCATTGCAAAGTAAAAAGGCTTCAGTGACAGGCTTTTGTTTTTTATTAAGTAAGAATGATATTTGGTAAGAGCATCTCCTGTACGATCTCTGTCAGTACTGGAGTACCACAGGGCCACGTTCTTAGCCCCCTGCTCTACTGCTTTACACCTATGACTGCATGGCTTGGTATGACAACACCACCATCTACAAAACCACAGTAGTGGGTTGTAAAAAAGGGTCAATGAGTCAGCATACAGGAAGGAGACTGGTCAAATGGTGCACCAACAACAACCTCATACTCAATATCAACAAAAACAAGGAGTTGATTGTTGACTTTAGGAAAGGAAAACCAGAGGTGTATGATCCAGTGATCACTGGGGAAATCAGGTGGAGAGGGTGAGCAAATTATATCTCAGAATATCCATCATACAAATGGCATCGTGGACACCTCAGGAGTTTGCAGAAGTTTGGCATGACATTGGAAACCCTTGGAAATTTCTACAATGTGTGGTGGAAAATATGCTGACCAGCTGCAACACAGTCTGGTAAGGGGATGCCAATGCCCCTGAGCGTAAAGACTTCCAAATGGTAGTGGGCACAGCCCAGGACATCACGGGTAAAACCCTCACAGCCATCAAGAACATCTACAGGGAATGCTGCGGTCGGAGAACAGCAGCAATCATCAAAGATCCACACCACCCAGCATCTACTCTGTTCTCGCTGCTGCCATTAGGAAAGAGGTATAGATGCCACAAGACTTGTACCATCAGGTTCAGGAACAGCTGCTTCCCCTCCACCATCAGACTCCTCAACAACAAACTCAATCAGGGACTCAGTTAAGGACTCTTACCTTTCCAATTTATTGATTTTTTTTCTCTGTATTGCACCCAGTTTGTTTACATTTCTTTATTTGCTTATGCGGGAACCAATTGCAAGACCAATAAGTGGTAGTTCGACCTCACCTGCAGGAAAAAGAATCTCAGTGTTGTGTGCAATGTCATGTATGTATTCTTTTTTTTTTTTTTTTTTTTTTTTTTCACACCATAAATCACATTAGCCATGATATACACTATTTCTTTTCACACATATACAGTGACTTTTTCTCCCCCCCCCCCCTTTCCTCCCAAACCACCCCCCCACCCCCCCTCTCATCCATTTTAGGTATACAATCTAGGTTGCATTAAGCCAGTCAGACAATGTTGTCATTCAACAAAATTACACCAGAAATTCTACTGAGTCCATTCTTTTCTTTCCTTCTCCTTCCATCAACTTAGGTAATGTTTGTCCCCGGTAGGTTTTCGCTATTGTATTTAATGTAAGGCTCCTATACTTGTTCGAATATTTCAATATTATTTCTTAACCAATATGTTATTTTTTCTAATGGAATACATTTATTCATTGAAATTTGGTAGTTTCTTCCTTTTAATTTGGTTATGTATTCCATTAATATTTAAAGACATATAGTTCAGCGTAGCCCTTTTATATTTTGTTTATCTTCTCTTTCTGTTTTTCCATCATTACCTTTCCTCCTTTTCCATTTCTGTTTTCTTATTTTCAACTCTTTATAAGACAACATTCCTACAACATCTAACATTTTCCTTATTCTCCTATTTCTATCTTATTTATCCCCAATCTCCCCTTCACCTCCTGAGTTGTCCTTTATCCCTTGTCGGACAACCACATCTCCCCTCTCCATTTGGATTTGCGAATCCACTCGCAAGCGTCAACTGATTTTGCAGTGACCGCTATTTCCCCCCACCCCGCCTCCCCCAGAAAAGATTTCACTTTTCATATGTCACAAAGGTCCCTCTTTTAATTCCCTCCTTATTCTCTCTATTCCATTACCTTCCCTTATTAATTCTTGTCTATACTATCTATATTTTCCTCTAAGTACAGATACATTCATGTATGCTCATTGTCTCTATTCACTCTTATACCTCTTTACCTGCATACATATCAATCGTGATCATTTTTACTCTCATTACCCGTCTTCATCCCTCAGTCTATTTTTGTCTTTACCCACATACATATCAGTCGTGATCATTTTAACTCTCATTACCCGTCTTCCTCCCTCAGTCTATTTTTGTAATTGTTCTGCAAATTTTCGTGCTTCTTCTGGATCCGAGAATAGTCTGTTTTGTGGTCCTGGAATAAATAATTTCAATACCGCTGGATGCTTTAGTATAAATTTATACCCTTTCTTCCATAAAATCGCCTTTGCTGTATTGAACTCTTTTCTCTTCTTTAGGAGTTCAAAACTTATATCTGGATAAATGAAGATTTTTTGCCCTTTATACTCCAGTGGTTTGTTGCCCTCTCTTACTTTTTCCATTGTCTTCTCCAGTACCTTTTCTCTTGTAGTATATCTTAGGAATTTTACTACAATAGATCTTGGTTTTTGTTGTGGTTGTGGTTTAGAGGCCAATACTCTATGTGCCCTTTCTATTTCCATTTCATGCTGTAGTTCTGGACATCCTAGGGTCTTAGGGATCCACTCTTTTATAAACTCCCTCATATTCTTGCCTTCTTCATCTTCCTTAAGGCCCACTATCTTTATGTTATTTCTTCTGTTATGGTTTTCCATTGTATCTATTTTTTGAGCTAGTAGTTCTTGTGTCTCTTTAGTTTTTTTATTAGATTTCTCCAATTTCTTTTTTAAGTCTTCTACCTCCATTTCTGCTGCTACTGCCCGCTCTTCCATCTTGTCCATTTTCTTTCCCATTTCTGTTAAGGTCATCTCCATTTTAATTATTTTCTCCTCTGTGTTGTTTATTCTTTTTCTTAAATCCTTAAATTCCTGTGTTTGCCATTCTTTAAATGACTCCATGTATCCTTTAATAAGAGCAAGTATATCCTTTACCTTGCCTTTCTTTTCTTCTTCTATTTCCCTGTACTCTTCCACTTCCTCTTCTTCTTCCTCTGGGTTGACCATCTGTTGTTTCTTTGGTGCCCTTTCCTCCTCTTCTTTCTTGTTTCTATTGTCTTCTGTGGTCTCTTCTTGCTGCAGGTGTTCTGCAGCTGTCGTTGCCGGCTGTGGAGATCGACTCCCCAGCTGGTCCCCCCTCCCGTCGGTGTGTTTTTTTTCATTCGCATCGCGCATGCGCGAAACTTCGCGCATGCGCGGTTGCTCACTTTTGCTCGGCTCTGCAAGCCATTTTTGTAGTCCATTATTTACCGACCTGAGGGAGCGGGTTTCTCTCTCCGCAGCGGGCCTCTTCGGACAGGTAAGGCCTTCACCTTTTTCCTCCTTTGTCTTCTCTTCCTCTCTTCTTACCGTTGCTTTCGACTTTTCTTTTTTTGTCGCCATCTTCTTTCCACCTTTATACTCACTTTTCTGTAACTTTTATTTCTGTGCCTTTGTGTTTTCTCTTGTTTTTCCCGACTTTTCTGGAGAGGGCTGGAGTTCACCGTCCGGCCACTACTTCATCGCGTGACTCCTCCCCGTCATGTATGTATTCTGATAATAAATCTTAAATCTAAATTTTAGAGGGATTAGTGTGATTTTAGATACTTAAATCTCATTCTCACTCTATCTATCCACTCCACCCTCTGCACTTGCTCTTGCTGTGTCCTCTCCCTTACATGATATTTATTTTAATTTAGAGGTTCAGCGTCAACCAGTCTGTAATGTCTTTATAGTGGTGTTGACATCTTTTAAATAAATGCATAATTTAAGTGCTCGTCAATTTGGGGAAAATTCTAAGAATCCATTTATTTTGTGTTCGGCCCACTGGAGGACTTGAAGTAAAACATAAGCCAGTAGGAATGGCTGTAGGTCAAATGGTCCCACCATTTGATGTGATCTGCCCCAAGACGCAATTCCACTGAGCCAGTTCCACCTAACCTTCAATTTTTCAACCTTTCAAAACTGTATCTGACTCCACTTTAATTACCTACAAAGATTGAGCCTGCACAAGACGATTTTCTGGTTAACAATTTCAGAGATTATGAAATGAAATTCTTTGGCACTTCAGGTCAGGAACAAATGCTACCCCTCCACCATCAGACTCCTCAATCAGGAGCTCATTTAAGGACTCTTTCTTGTGCACTTTATTGATTTTCTTTTTGTTCTCTCTGTATCGCACAATCAGTTTGTTTCCTTTATTATCTGTTTACAGTTATTTGTTTACATGCTTTATGCTGTGTACAGTTTATTTTTTGCACTACCAATTAGGGGTAGTTCTGCCATGCCCGCAGGTAAAAGGGTTGTATGTGCTGTCATGTATGTACTCTGACAATAAATCTGAGTTTTAAAAAGTTTCCCCTTTTAACCACGTCGCTTTTGAGACTCTCCCACAAGTGGAAACATTTCACAATCTATCCCCATAGAACTTGTATTTCAATACATTCAGTTCTCATTCTTCTAAATACCAAAGATTACAAATTTAATTCCTTTAGCTGCGTGTGATAGGACAATGCTCTTATCCCACATATTTCCCGAGTGAATCTCTCCTGGACGTCTCCAATACTATTATGTGCTTTTTTTTAAGTAAGGGGACCAAAGTTCTACAGAGTTTTCCAAGTGCAGCCTCATCAATGCTTTGTTCAATTGGAACAATGCATGTCCATTTTTAACCTCCAACTTTGCTGCAATAAAGGCCAATATTCCTTTAATGCCTTTTAATTATCGTATATACTCATGTAAAAGTTGAATTTTCTAGAACATTTTTTTCATGTTAAATTTATGGGGTCAACTATTACATGGAATCTGTTTTTGAGGGGCTGAAATCCCCATAATGCACTTTGGCCTAGCCGTTATCCATAGCTGTGTTTACATCTGCAAACAGTAGCCAGACCAAGCAATGTGCTGACTGACTGTAATTTTGTTAACGATGTACCCATTCAGTGAAGTATGTTAAATTCATATTGGCCTAGTGAACTCGATATAAGGAATGCCTGGTACTGAATCAGTAATAGGGTAATATAAGGTGAATTAAATTCAGCCTGGCAGTGTTCCTACCCATGACCGTTTACACCTACGAACGGAAAGCAGACAAAACCCATCATAACTTTATGGTATTAAGTACCCATTCAGGGATACAGCAATTATAGGGAAGAAATTCAAGATTTTTTCGACCAAAAATAGGGGGGGGCGACATTTACATGAGATCGACTTTTACTTAGTATACAGTACTTGCTATATTTGTATATACAGTACACTATGGTTGCTTGCAAACGTAGTGTTTCAAACACAAGAGGACTTATTCACATAGCTCCATTTTAGATAATAGCCTGCTTTTTGATTCCTCCCAGTTTATTGTGCAACCTTACGCTTGCCAACTTAAATATCCTGTACCCTCACGTTCACTGAAAGAATGACTTGATTTTATCATGTTTATCCCCATTTTGCTTTCTCAATGCAGAGTAAAGAGGTTGGTGTTCAACTACATGAAGATTTGATGAAAGTCCTGAATGAACTGTACACAGTAAGTGTGATTTTTTAAATTTTTTTTTACTGTAGCATTTTCAATGAATCAAAAATGTCACTGTTTATATTCTTGCAAGTGCTCAATAATTAATTATTCTCTCCATTGTTGTGCCAACACCTCCAACTTTGGCTCCATTGTATTGAGTTAGCTTTTTATTTTGTGATGGTGGAAAAACATAAAGAACATAGGAAATGGAGTAGACAATTCATCTCCTTGAGCCCGTTCCTCAGTGTAGCTAGATATGCATGATATGCATGTGATTCCATTTACTTACCTTGGGTTTGTAATCTCGGAATCCACTTAAGCAGTGACCTACCCTGAACACACAACATTTCACTTGTCAGGAAAGTGCAACCACAACTACACTTCCTGAGAAGATTGAGATGGGCAAGTCTATCATCCATCATTCTGTCAAATTTCTACAGGAGCTCTATCAAGTATGGAATGGTTGCTGTGGAGCATTGGATCGGAGGTCTATCCACAGGACCATAAGAGCGGCAGAAGGGATCACTGTAGTTTACCCCCCCCCCCCCCCACCGCCCATCGACACGATCTTCTGGGATCATTGTTTAAAGAGGGCGCGCAAAATCCTTAAGGACCCCTATCACCTCACACACAGCAGCTTCCAGCCACACCCATCGGGAAAGAGATACAGGAATATCAGAGCCAGAACCACCAGGCTGAGAAACAGCTTCTTCCCACGGGCAGTGAGACTGCTGAACGACTGATGAACTGCTCATACAAACCCTCTGAGACTCTACTATTTATTTATTTTTATATATGTACTGCATATAAATCGCTTGTAAATACATGTTCTATGCCTTCATATGCATTTTCATGTTTTGACACTGAGGATTGATGAATGTTGTTTTGTCCAGTTGTACTTGCTAACAATAAAATAAAATTTAATTTAATATGTTACCTGGCAGAAATTCTGTAATATCAGTTCTGATCTTTTCAATTGGGCTCCAACTTCAATAACCATGCTACAGGAGAAAATTCCAGCTTTGCACTAAATTGTGTTTGTCGCGCAGTGTTTTAGAATAGGTTAACACTAATTTCAACCTTATGATCGACTCTGCATTGCTTATTGCTTCTGCTTTGTCCTGTCGAAGGTGCTCATGGATAGACAGTATTGGATTAAGCTGTGTTCCCTTCTCAAAGCTCAGCAGACAAACATGAGGGAATTGGGGTGCCACTATCTCCTCAACCTGATGTGAGCTAATATGCTATTGCTTAAACTGCAGTCATTAGTATTAGCCCAGGCATTGTTCAGTGGGTTTCAGCCAGGCAGATTTCTCTTTCAGTGTTGTGGTTACTTCCTGGCTGGAACTTAAAACCCTCCATTACAAGAAGGTGCTACCTGCGGGCTGAGTGTTGGAAGGAAACCATGCTAATTGTTCAGCAAGGGGAACATCCCTTCTGGGTTCCAAACACACAGGTTTTCAGGTAGGTTCAAAAGTGTTGTGGATTTAATGGACACTCCTGAGATTTGGCTCTCACGTCAAGCTAAAGTGCTGTGTGGTTAAACTTAGCCTGTCTTGCTTTACGCTGTGAATGTCCCCATTCAAATTATTTTAAAGTGAAGTGGGAAAATTTGTGTGGTTGCACCTCACATATTCTGAATGAAGCAGTGAAGCCATTGTGGAACCAAAGTTGGAGAATTGAGCTTGACTTGCCTTTTCTGGAATCATTGTATCTTTGACTTCCATGCGTCACACAACTGCAGTCTATAAATGTGGTAGCAGATAAAAGGTGACGCAGCTGCCATGGTCCACATCTTAGAATGGTGTCGGTATGCAACTCTCGTTGTAGGTAATTCAAATCCCTCAAGTGGGCAGTTTGAGGAGGAGTCACGTGATGATGTAGTGGCCGGTAGGATAAAACCAGCCCTCTCCAGAAAAGAAGAAAAAAAGTTAAGAAAAGACAAAGTTCAATAAATACAAAATATAAGAAATAAAAGATAAAGAAAATGGCACCTAAGAAGGAAAAAGTAAAAACAATGGGAAAAGAAGAAGAAGAAGATGTCACCGGAAAAGAAAGGAGAAGGCCTTACCTGCACGAAGAAACAGGGAGAAGTGGTGGAGAAGAGTGCCCGATTTCCGAGGTTGGTGACAGCCCCGCGGAGGTGCGACCCCCTGACTGCTGGACTACAAAAATGGCTCTCTGAGCCAAATAAAAGTGCACAACTGCACAATCTAAGGAGAAGGAAAACACCAACAGGAGGGGGGCTCAGCCGAGGAGCGGGCAACCACGGAGCGACCAGCTGAGGGATGCCCGACACCAGGGCTCTCAGCTGGAGGAGGAGGAAAGCGGCAGGAGAGAGAGTGAAGTACCAGGTGAGAAAGAAAGTCGACAGGGTTAAAGGATAGAAGAGCAGCAGCAGGAGGCTCAACAGATGAGCAGCTCAGTAGAAGAGGACCAACAGCCAAGAGGCCAAACAAGAAGAGGTCCGACAAAGTGAGACAAGCAACTCATCAGGAAAATCAGAAGAGACACAGATACAAAGAAGAAGACACAAACACAGGTACAGACACAGAAGAAGAGGAAGAAGAAGACCAAGATCTTCACAGAGAAATAGAAGGTAAAGCAGATCAACAGAATATAGATAAAGCTTTTTTTGAAGAACAAATGAGATCATTAAAAGAATGGTTGTCATTAGAATTTAGTGCAATTAAAAGAAAAATGAAAAGAACAGAGGATAAAATGCAAAGATTAGAACTGGTCATGACAGAAATAGGGAAAATAGTAGAAGATGTGGAAGAACAAGAAACGGCTGTAGAAATGGAAGTGAACAACTTGAGAGGAAAATTAGAAGAAAGTGATAAAAAAAATGAAAGAGACAAGAGTTGTTAGCTCATAAAATACAATACATTACAAACGTATAAGGTGGAGAAGAACATAATGAAAATAAAGCATAAGTATTACGAACTAGGAGAAAAAAACATAAAATATTAGCCTGGCAACTTAAAACAGAACAAGGTAAAAGAACTGAATTGGCATCAAGAAAAA
The DNA here is from genome assembly GCF_036971445.1 of Narcine bancroftii. Classification (NCBI taxonomy): domain Eukaryota; kingdom Metazoa; phylum Chordata; class Chondrichthyes; order Torpediniformes; family Narcinidae; genus Narcine; species Narcine bancroftii. Next base: position 243,502,609 of record NC_091473.1, read on the forward strand.
AGGACAAGCAAATGACATATAACCCAATCGGGATTAATGAGAACTTTAAGGAATTTTATGAGCAATTAAACCAAACTGAGAACGAGGGGAAAGATGAAAAGTAGAAGAGATTTTAGCTAAAAACAAACTGATAGAACCATTTGAAATAGAGAAAGTACAAGATATATTAAAAAAGCTGCCGAACAATAAAACACCTGGAGAGGATGGATTCCCAATAGAATTCTATAAAACATTTAAAGAGTTATTAATTCCTCCTCTCCTGGAAGTAATGAACCAGATAGAAGAAACACAAAACTCACACCACCAGGTTCAGGGAACAACTGCTACTCTTAAACCATCAAACAGCTCAACGACAAACTCAGTCAGAGACTCATTTAAGGACTCTTACTTGTGCATTTTAATTGATTTTCTTTTGGTTCTCTCTGTATTGCACAGTCTGTTTACATTTATTATCTGTTTACATTTACACTGTGTAGTTTATTTTTTGCACTACCAATTAGTGCAGGAGAAAGGAATCTCAGGGTTGTATGTGATCTCTGACAATAAATCTGAAATCTGAACAGGCCCTTTGACCCAACTAGTCCATGCCATCTAAGTTGGCATTCTGGGTGAGCTTGCATGTCCTTTAAAACCCTTCTTGTCTGTGTGTGTATACAAATGTCTTTTGAACATTGTAATGTTTCTTGCTTTAATAGATTATTCTGGCAGATATCTTTGCAGAGTTCATGAAGGTTTTATTCTCAGACCCCGTCACTGTTGTATGGAATCTTAACACAAGAACACAAAAATGTTAGAGGAGGAGTAAACTCTTAAGCCCTTCAAGCTTACCGTGTCATTTCACGTGATCATGGCTGGCTTCACGTCCTCTTCTGCGCCATTTCTCCATCCCATTTCATCTCGAGGTCGATCAAATATTTATCCATCCCAACCTTAAATTCTTAAAATTATCCAGCTTCTGTCACCAGGCCAGGGCAGAGATTCACTGCACTCTGTGAGAAGAATTTTCTTTGAACCTCATTAAATAACTAGCTCCTCAAAGTTGAGTGAAAACTTCCCAATCTCTACCCTGTCCTATATACATGAATAAAGTCATCCCTTATTCTTCTAAACATCAAGGAATACAGGCCCAAACTATTTAATCAATGTGGGTAGAATAACCCAATAATCCCAGGAATTAGGGTGGTGGATCTCCTTTGTACTGCCTCCAACGTTATTATATTTATTTAGATAAGGTGGACCAGTGTTCCAGGTGAGGCTTCATCAACACCCTGTACAATCGCAACAAAACATTCCTGGTTTTAAACTACAACCTATTCTAATGAAAGTCAAAATGCTGTTTTCCTTCATAACTACTTGTTGTACCTCGTGTTTTGAAATTCACGCACGAGAACACCTAGATTCCTCTGTTCTTCATCCACTTGCTGACTTCATCCAGTTAGATCACCTGCACTATGCTTTCTCTCACCGAAATGCCCGACCTTGCATTTCCATTTGCTCCTTGTTTGCCCACTTACTCAATCCATATTCCGTTGCAGAATCAGTAACTTTATTGTGGGCAAAGTTACTACCACTTTTCAATTTGAAAAGGATGTATTTATTCTAACTCTGTTTTCCAGTTTCAACCTATTCTAACATACTTTCTCTGATACCATAGGCTTTTAAGTTGTGCATCTAAATACACGACATCTACAGGTTCCCCTCTAGAAGCATTCCCTGTTACATCACCAGAGATTGCAAGCAAATTTGACACACATGATCTATCTTTGATGTAAAATGATGTTGACAAGGTGTAATTAGATTCAGCTTTCCTGAATTATTAGCTATTTCCTTGTTGATTATGGAGACTTGCTGTTAAATAAAGTAGACTGTATTTCTTTTCCGTCTGCCTTTCTCCTTTTTCCCCCAAACAAGAGTCACATTGTTTTTCAAAAAGGATGATAAAGAAATGCATTAGAAATATTAAGGAAAAGGTGTCACGGTAAGGTTTAATTTTTAAATTGGCTGTTTTGGAGTAGCAGAGACAAGGTGTGTCATTAAAAACTGCTCACATATCAATATTAAGAAGATGAATTTAAGGTTATTTCATGGAACCATGTAATTAATGTCTGTTTTGGAAAAATTACTCAGATATTTTCATGAAACCAAATAAAAAGTAGATTCAGCTGCAATGTTCTACTGTGCTTTTCAGTGTGATGTTGGTATATAACTCCTGTTGCTTGTAATGCAAATGTTTGCCTAGATTATTAGGGAAATTTATGCTTTAGATAGAATTATAACCTGTTCAACAATGTGAACCAGCCTCTCCATACTGGTATTGTTCCTCCACTGGATAAGTAGACAACTTTTGTAACTGGCCTTGTCAATTTTTTCTTTATTTTCCTTTTATTATAAGGAAGCATATTCTTAAATGTTCATATGGTCTCTACTCCAATCAGGACTTTGTTCATGCTTTACGCAGCTTCTGAAGTTTGCTATCTCCTCTGCTTGTCTTACATGTTATTATATATCTGGATGTTCTTACTCTTGATTTAGATTAGATTTCTAATTTATTGTTAGAGTACATACATGGCATCACATATAACCTTGAGATTCCTTTTTCCTGTGGGCATGGCAGAGTTTTAAAAAAACTGTAGAAAATGTGCACATATAAACAAATAAAGAAATGTAATCAGTTGGTAAACAAACTGTGCAATAGAGAAATAATAAAACAAATCAATAAAGTGCCAAAGTTAGAGTCCTTAAATGTTGTGTCTGACTGAGTTTGTTGTTGAGGAGTCTGATAGTGGAGGGGTAGCAGTCATTCCTGAACCTGGTGGTGTGAATGTTGTGGCACCTACACCTCTTTCTGGTAGCAGTGAGAACAGTGGATCCTTGATGATTGCTGCCTCTCTCAGAAGAGATCTTTGGTCATTTGTAGTTGCAGGGAGAAAATTTAAATTTATTGTAATGAATGCTGAATCGTTGCAAGGACAATATTTCCTGATTTCTCAAATGAAAGAATTGCCAAATGTGTTTTTTTTTCCACAATGTTGTTTAAATTGTGACAATAGACAATAGACAATAGGAGCTGGAGTAGGCCCTTAGGCCCGTCGAGCCAGCACCGCCATTTTACAGATCATGGCTGATCACTACCATCAGTACCCCTTTCCAGCCTCTTCTGTTGGATGCTGTTCCCACCTCTAGTTGGCTGTGGATGTCCTTTGAACATAGAACAATACAGTATAGTCCATTCAGCCCTCAAAGTTGTGCCAACCCATATAACCCTTCCTTTAAAATATACTAAATCGTACCCCATAATCCTCTATTTTAATTTCATCCATGTGTCTAAGAGTCTCTTAAATTCCCCCAATAATTCAGCTTCCACCATCGTCCCCTACAAGGCATTCCAGGCTCTCGCAACTCTCTGCAAAAAAATATATATATCCCTGATGTCTCCCCTTAAACTTCTTCCCCTTAATTTTGTACATGTGTCCTCTGGTGTTTGCTGATCCTGCCCTGCCAAACAAGTGCTGGCTGTCCACCCTATCTATGCCTCTCATAATCTTTTGACCTCTATCAAGTCTCCTCTCAGTCTTCTACATTCCAAAGTGAAAAATCCCAGTTCTGCTAACCTTGTCTCATAGGACTTGTTTAGGTAACATCCTGGTAAATCTTCTCAGCACCCTCTCCATAGCGCTCACATCCTTCCTATAATGAGGTGACCAGAACTGAACACAATACTTTAAGTGTGGTCTTACTAAAGATTTGTAGAGTTGTAACATGACCTCTCTACTCCTTAATTCAATCCCCATCCCAATGAATCCTAACGTCCCATAGGTCTTCTTAACTATCCTATCAACCTATGGATGACCTTGAGGGATGTGTGTATTTGCACCCCCAAGGTCCCTCTGTTCATTTACCCTCTTAAGTAACCTTCATGCCACTGAGGCCAGACAAGAACACAAACAAGGAAAAGCTAAATAATTGACTTTTCTTCTCCTGAGTAGACACCTTTGTCCTATCATAATTAATATTGCCAGATTATTTTTCCATAAACATAGTTTGGATAGTGTTAGGTCTGCTTTGTTCATGAATGAGTGAGTCAGACACCAGACTGAGTCGAAATCAAGGTTCTTTATTACCGGATTGTAACACTTACAACTAACAGTGTTAGTTGGAGAAGGCGCATTCTCCTGATATCAGCAAGTGGTGTTTATTTATACCTCAGGACACATACTTAGTAAATTATCATACCATTACACTGTCCAATGAATAAGCTGTTGCTACCCTTCACTGTTAGTCTGCTGCTCATCAGCTTGTTAGTGCCAAGCTTATCTTGAGTGTACAAGGTCACATCTGCATTCTGTTACTCCTTAGTACTGGGTGACTCCTTCTCCGGTCCCATCTCATGATGTTTTTACCTTACAATAGTCATGGACTGTTAATGTGCATAATATGAGTTAGTCAACAAATAATGGAGCTCTCAGCATGAATTACTATTTTGAAGTTTTCCTTGATTACCTTAGGAGGTGAGGGAAGATATGAAAGGAAAAATAGATGGATCCTATTCTTGAGAGGGACTATGAAAAAGTCACTGCAGCAGGTTTACTTATTGCCTCTTATTTTTATAATTAGTAAAATTAAATTATAATGTCACGGTAAAATCAGAATTTCATTAAATGATAAGATTGTAACAGTATAGCAGTGACTACGATAGTCCAATGTGCTTTTATAGGTGTCTATATAGTTGCATTGCACTCACCTAATGATTATTTTGATGGACACTCACCACTGCAAACTTCTGTACCATTCAAAACCTTGCTATGTTTTCCTTTGTGGTGCAGAGTAGACAAAAGACTACGCTCTATCCACAAATAGAAAAAGCATGTGATAGAAGGCTCCATTAGGACCTCGGTCAAGGATCAAAGTAGTATTGTGACTTTCATTGGGGATTGGATCTAGTGCATTGTTAGTACTGGTTGCAAACAGGACTCTGTTGTAGGGCAACTTACATATTTGGATTGGCTCTCTTTACAATCATAGGATGAAGATCGATGTGTTAGAAGGCTGAGGTATCAGAGTGGTGGAAGCATTGGGAATCAAGGACTTTAGCCGTTGGAGAGTTGGAGCTATCAGGGAATCAGGAGAGCTTGAGGTACTGAGGCCAGAGGCAGTCAGGGGATATGATTCATTGGTTGGGAAGGTGGGATGTGGTCCAAATGATTACAGAGGGCTGAAATGAAATGGTAGAATTTAAACGGGGGAATCGTCCTGGCAAGATCCCAGTCCAATGCTATGCCATGACAACATAGTTGTTCTTGGAGTGATCAATGACAGTATTTTCAGAACCACATAGATTAACTTCTTAGAATGGGACTAAAGTAATGATACATGGAGGAAAATACACTTTATATTGTATCTGATACTGACATATGGCAGGTATGTAAATGTGACTTGTTGAGAATTGTGCAGTCATATTTCCAGAATTGTATGAAATGGCTATTTCACTCCATTGAAAGTCCATTTTCTCTGCCAAACCTTTACTGAGAGCTTCAAATATTTATTCTGTCTCACATTGAAAGAGGGAGACACTCTACAATGATGCTGGGCCTGGGAGGATATAAAACCTTGATGGATTGTGCAATTATATCTGGCACTAGCTCCTTTTTGCTGCTCCGTACAAATCTCTGTTGTGGTGTTAAAGCAATAAGTCAGCTGGATTTCTGCGTGAAAGAATGTAGTTCTGTAAACCAGTGACTAGACTACCCCCACTCCCTCAGGGCCCTGGACTCTTATGGCCTGATATCATGAGGGGAATCATATAACTAGTGAGGTAATTTTCCTTTACTTAAATGTTTGAGATCACTAACCATGTGTCCTGTGCCATTTTGAGCACTGCTCTGCTTTGTTTGCGCTGTTTTAATTATCGTTCTTTTATATCGTTGTCTCTTGGAAACAAAAACAACCCTTTTCCCTTTTCAGTCAATGAAGAACAGCCCTTGACCATATTAAGTTCCTGGCATAGATTAATTATTTCCTGATGGGCTTTGTCCACCTTTATTTCTGACATTGAACTATGATCTATTGCACAGATGTTGAAAGCTGACAAGTACGTGTAAGGGCTAAAGGTTATCACTAGTAAAGTACTGTGTGGTTTTGGGCTTCCCACCCCGAGGGTTCTGACCCAATATGTTGACAATTCTTTTTCTGCCACTGATGCTGTTCAACTAGCCTAGTTTCTCCAGCATATTATTTTTTTGCTTTGGACTTAAGGAGCAAGGTGGGTAGTGGGGTTTGAATGTGTGTCCCGAAACTGCTTTTAAGTCCTCAGGCCCACTCTCAGCAGAAGTCACAGTGCCAGCAATCGGGACTAGGGTTCAAATCCTGCACTGTCTGTAAGCAGTTGGTACGTTCTCCTTGTGTTTGACTGGGTTTTTCCCGGGGGCTCCAGTTTCCTCCCACCATTTGAAACATACTGAGGATGTAGGTTAATTGGGTGAAAATTGGGCGGCCTGGACTCATGGACCAAAATGGCTTGTTACCGAGCTGTATGTCTGAATTAAAAGTAAATTGTACGTCTATCAAATCCTTACTTAATGTGGTTTTAATTGGAATGTTTTGGGTCTGTTCAGCTTTCACTTCACACAGAAACTTTCCTGCACTGTGCACTCCCAGAAAATCCCATCCAATAATTTTCTGAATCAGTGCTTCAACAAGCTGTGCATTTTGCATCCTTGAATAACAATGGCGGCATCTCGGATGCACTGGCAAAAGGGTGGCACAGTTAGTATACTAGTTCCTGCAAAGCTATTATGGAGCCACAACCTGGGTTCAAATTTGGCATCGTCTGTAAGGAGTTTGTACGTCCTACCCATAACCTGCCAGGGTTTACCTTGGGTGCTCTGATTTCCTCCCATCCTCTAAAAACATATATAGTTGTTAGGTTAACTGGGTATCGTTGGGCGGAATGGTTTCAATGGCCGGAATTGGCTTTACTGTGTGTAAGTAAATTTAGAAACCCATCCAACTGTACTGTTTATTTTTTTTATGACGGTTGAGTTTTTTTTTCTGAAAATTGGAGACGTTTTGAATCTTTTAGGCTGCTTGTCATAGTTTGCTCAAGACTATCATCAATATATTCGCAAAATGAATGCTCAGAAGATCGATTAAGAAGGTGGGAAGTTAGCAATTGCCCCACCTAGATCATGGAATTCAATCAATGACTTTCAATCCAGTACAGTTACCATCATTATACAGCCTTCAGTCCTATGTAAGGTGGACTATATACACAAATACACACAGAGATAGGATAGAGTATATAGTATACTTAGAGTGCACAACAAAATATAGCAGACAACAAATGAGGAAAATGACCAATCAACCTGTTCTCAGATTCCAGAGGAAGGAATGATGGCCAAGAGAACTTGAGAAATGTTTGCAAAACTGAAAAATGTACCCATTCATGTGTAATTTTCAAGATCTCAAAAGGGCATCTTGACCAGCAAAATACTGTACTTCTAGTGGGGTTGAGAAATGTTGGTTGTAGCAAACTTGGACAGTGTAAGGTAAACTTGGAGATCACTTCTCTGAGGCGCAGACTAGGAGATGGCTTTACTGAGAGCCTTCGCTCGGTCCACATCAGTTGCCAACCACTTCATTTCCATGCCCCACTCCCATGCTCACATCTATCCATGGCCTCTTGTACTAATCCACCAAAACCACCCATAAATTGAAAGAACAACACTTGATTTTTCTGTCTGGGCACCCTCCAACCGGATGGCATTAACGTCGACTTCTCTGGTTTCTGCTAGCCTCCTCTCCAATCTCCCTCGCTTCCCTTTCCCTTTTTCTTCTTTCCTCCAGCTCTCTACTCCTTCCCTCTCCATTCACAGAGCCCACCCCCCCCCCCACCCGTCTCCCTTATCCACCTATTACCTCCTGCCTTTGGGACTGTGCTCCTTCCTCTGCCCCTCTTTCCCCCCCCCCCCACCCCTCACCATTTGCCATATTATTTTCATATTTGATGAAGGACTCAAGCCCAAAACATTGGTTATGTATCTTTATCTTTACTATATAATATACACTGTTTGACCTGCTGAGTTTCTCCAGCGTTGTTTTTACTTCAACCACAGTGTCTGTAGACTTTCAGGTTTTACTTCAGACACTCCTAATTTTAACATATGATATGAGAAATAATGGAATTCAAAAGTAGGAGTTGAATTCCCAAACTGATTCAAGCAAGACACCTAACCACTGTTGCCCATAAAGATTCAGTGACTGTAGAAGACAGTGTTATTAATTGGCTTAAAATGAAAAGTGAAAACGCAAAGCTGGAGAAACTCAGCAGGTCAAACCGTGTACTTTATATAAGAAAGATAAAGATACAGAACCAACGTTTCAGGCTTGAGCCCTTGAACAAAATGCTGGGGGAGGGGCACAGTCCCACAGGCGAGAGGTCATAGGTGGATAAGGGAAAGATGTCACATCAGCAACAGGGAGGGGAGAACGGCTCTGTGAAAGGACTGGAGAGTTGGGAGGAAAGAAGGCAAAGAAGAGAGGGAGGAGGTTAGCAGAAACCAGAGAAGTCAATGTTACTGCCAAAGGACACTGTTTGACCTGCTGAGTTTCCCCACCATTGTGATGTTACTGCAATCATGGCGTCTGCAGATTTTTGTGTTTTACTCTTGTTCATTGGCTATTCAGTAGTTGTTACACTTTAATAGTGCATTGTCTATTTTATAATCTCTTGAAAGTGGAAACTAAACTTGATGAGCTTCCTACATCATAACAATTCTTTTATCAGAGATGCAGTTGATTGTTGTCTCGGCTTGTGTTACTTTCTTACCTCAGAGAATTGATATCTGAAAAAACATCTTCATTGACCATTTTGCAATATGATTCAGAGCCAAAAAAAACCATGCAGATACTAGAAATCTGAAATAAAATCAGAAGATACTATAACAAACAGGAGGCCCAGCATCTATGAAGAGAGAAATCTTTTCATATTTGAGGTCCATGGTTACTCTGATGTCTGGACTGCTCAATATTTCTATCATTTTCTATTCTTAATTTAAACTCTATAAAACTGTTTAACCTCTGAGAGTTTAATTCCCTAAGTTGTTATATATTTAGTGTTGGTGCTTAATTCCTCATTCTGGTGATTTAAATGTACTTATTAGCCCATTTATTTGAAATACTTTTTAATGACCCCTTGAAGTAGAACATTTGGGATAGTTTTGAAATGGGTTAAATAGAATAAAACGGTGCAAGTTGTGTGAACAAGTAGGACAGCATCTCTGGAGAAAGAATGAAGTTATTTTCAGTTTACTGATCTTCATCAAAATAAGAAAGATTAGAGATAAACTAAGTTGGAAGGTATAATGAAGGTGGAAGAAAAGCGTTCCATGCTCAGAATTTAGAATATATTCCAGAATGAGGAGTTTCGGGGTGGCAAGGACAGCAGGAAAGATCAATTAACAAAAGGGCGGCAAGGTTGTATCATGGCTATCCCTCAAGGTCGAGATTGATGGTCTTTGTTCCGTTGGTCTATTTATGGGCTCTCAAGTTCAATCTTGAAAGCAAAGACCAGAACGAAGATGCCTGTGTGTGTAGTTGTTTAACATGTACTTGAGGTTGCACTCCTAGAAGCGCATGATACTTCACAAATCAACCAACTAGTTCCAATGGCATGAAAACCATGACAATTGGAACTGACGGATTTGTTGCAGCATTCATTGGCCTTCACAGCCGTTGAGTTCAAAGTAACTTCGCCTGTTCTACCATTGAGGTCTTGGCTGGATTGTTGTTTGTCAGGGACCTCACCCTCGACTTTACTGCCATGGGTGGCCCTACCAGGAGCATAGCTCCAGACGGTATCGCTCTCGGGATCTCAGGGCCACAGAAACTTCTCCACCACGACAAGGTGACAATCCACAGAGAAGATTCGCAGTTCGGATAATGGTGTTACAGCGCCAGCGATTGGGGTTCAAATCCAGCGCCGTCTGTAAGGAGTTTGTATGTTCTCCCCGTGTCTGTGTGGGTTTCCTCCCACCCTTCAAAACATATTGTTGGTCAATTAGGTGTAATTGGGCGGGACAGGCTCATGGGCCAAAAGGGCCTGTTACCCTTGCTGTTTGTCTAAATTTAAATTTAAAAATGAAAAAGGTGGCACTAACAAAGGAGTGGTAAATGGAAATACAATTTCCAGTTGATATTGTTTGGTCTGGAAGATGACAAATGTGTCACGTTGAAAGTTGGGATATTGTTCCTCGTGTTTCCATTGAGTTTCATTAGAATAGCAATGCAAGAAACCAAGGGCAGAGAAGCCATATTGGGAGAGAAGCAGAGAATTAAAGTGACAGAGATGAAGCGTTCCATTCAGTGGACACTCGATCCAGTCTGCATTTGGCACTCCCAATGTGAGAAAGAGCATCATAAACAGTGAACACAGTGTACTGTGAGTTGAAAGAAATAAAAGAAAAAAAAGTTAACTAATGCCAGCTAACCAATCTGTGTTCTTTATTTGCACCTCAAACGGATTATTTTTCTGCTTCATTTGAAGATATATTCCTTGGGCGAGATTGGGGAATTAAATCACTCTGTACAAAGTGAAAAAGTCATGGAATGAAATGTCCCCCAAAAAAGACAGAGTTATCCCCAATTTTAAAAATAAATGTTTGTGCTCTGAGATCCATACTTAAAGTGCCATTATATTCACAAAATTTTACTGACCTGATTGTTGACAATGTGTTACCAGGATGGTGAGAATTTCCAGAATCTGTATATCCACAGTGCACATCTTGCCCCCCACAGTGGCAGGACCTACCCACTAAGACCAAGGTCAGCTCGCACTCCCTAAGAAAATTATGATACAGTTATGTTTTTTTTAATATAAAAACATAATGCTGTAGAAACTTAGCTGGACAAACAATGTATTTTATGTAGCAAAGATAACCAACATTTCAGGTTTGAGCCCTTCATCAAGGTTCGAGAAAAATGTTGGCAGGTGCCCAAACAAAATGATGCTGGGAGATCCCTGTCACTGATCTCGAGTAGCGAACCACTTCAATTCTGCACCCCACTCCTATGTTTCTCCACGGTCTCATGCATTATCCATCAAGACCACCGGTAAACTGGAGGAACAACAGTTGATTTTCTCTCTGGGCACTCCCCAACCAGATGGCATTAACATCGACTTTGCCAGTTTCTGCTAGCCTCCTCTCCGTTCCCCCTCCCTCCCCTTTGTTTCCTTTCCTCCAGTTCTCTATCCACTTCCCTCCCCATTCACGGAGCCTTCCCCCTTCCCCTGCTTGCTGGTGTGCCCTCCCTCCCTTATCCTCCTATTACTTCCTGCTTATGGGACCATGCTCCTCCCCCTGACCCCTCCCCCACCCCATCATTCTGTTCGAGTGCCTGCCTACATTTTTTTTCATACCTTAATGAAGGAGGTGAAATCAAAATGCTGGTTATGTATCTTTGCTATATAGCGTGCACTGTTTGACCAGCTGAGTTTCTCCAGCATCGTGTTTTTAATTCAACCATGGTGTCTGCATTTTTTTAATCATAAATTCAGAATTGCTCAGTTGCAAAAACTATAGCTACAGCGTCATAGCATTGGTTTGTGGTTGAGTGCATCACTACCAACATATTATAACATATTAAAATCCCTGCATTCAACACATTTCATAAGTGACAGGTTTGTTGATGTTGTCAAATAAATACAGCAATGAATAGTTGTCTTTACATCTAGATATTAGGGTTAGGGTTATAAAAGCAGTGAGTAGTTATCTTTACATCTAGAGTTCCTTCAGTAAACCTTTGGTTTTCAGTATAAAAGTTGAACTCGTCACTCTTCCTTAATGCTATTCAAAATGGTTGTAAGAGTTGATGGAATAAAATAGGGACAATTTCCGCTGATTGGTGGTGTCCAGGAAAAGGGGCCAGAACCACAGAATTTGAACTAAACCTTTTAGGGTAATGTCCACTCATACAATGGAGAAAGAGGCCATTTGGCCTATCAGGGCAACACCAGTTCTCAGAGAAATCCGATCAATATCCATTCATCTACTCGTTTCTTCTCTTATGCCCCTCATTTCTGCACTACTATGCACTTTCCCCTGGGGTAATTTACAGGATCAATTATCCTATCATCCAGCATGAGTTTAGGAAGTGGTAGCTAACCAGAGCATCCAGAGAAACCCCTGGCATCACAGAGAATATGCAGACACCAACAGACAGCGTCGGAAGTTGAGATCAAACTCCGTTCTCTTGTGCTGCGAGGTACCACTAATCCACCTTAATGTCTCACCACGCACATGGAATGAAGATCTGGAGACTAACAAGGTCGACTGAAAATTCAGATAATACCTTGAATCATTGAAAATTAGTAAGGGATAAGGAGTTCAGATTAAGTTTAAATAGTTCAAATGTAGATCAATCCTAAGAACAGTCACGAGGTCAAACAACATCCTAGTGTCTCTTTGCCCACCTTAAAATTTGATATCCTTCATCCAACTCATTCCTTGAGATTTTTTTTTTGCAAAGACCAATTGCCTCCACTATACTTGACCCAAACATTACTTATGCAATGATTGAACAGTTTAGCTTAATGATCCAGATATCACTTGATAGAGTTTTCAGTAACTATATTTTTTACTTTGTTATCTAAAATATGCTTGTCCTTCAATTTGCATCATTTGTTCATCAATCTTTCACAGGTCCAGATGGCAACAATATCGCTCCATAATTCAAATGCCTTGTTGCAAATGTTTTGGATTTAAAGGCTCCTTCTTTGTTAAATGTTAGAGTCCAGAATAAATGAAACTAATTTCTAAAATATGTAAATCTGCAGTATAAAATGACCCCTAATTTGAAATAGGAATTTTAATTGGCAAGGGAATTTTATTATATAACCATGGTATCTTTCCCTATGAGTGTTTGAGCTGAGATTGTGGAAAGAACTTTATTCTGTCTCTAACGTCTGTGGTACACGCCCTGGTAATGTTTCATTTCTTTTTTGACCACTAAGGTTTCTTTGCAGCAAAATTCAATGTTAAAGACCACTGTGACTTGTGACTAAATATTCCTACTTTGCAGGTTATGAAGACCTATCACATGTACAACGCTGACAGCATTAGTGCAGAGGGCAAGCTGAAAGAGGCAGAGAAACAGGAAGAGAAGCAGATTGGCCGATCCGTGAAGCAGGAGGAGCGGCTAATTGGCCGCTCACCAGACCCAGTGGCCAACATCCGATCCGAGGAGAAGCATCAGAGACGCAGCTCAGTGCGAAAGATCGAGAAAATGAAGGAGAAGGTTTGGCATCTTAAACTCTTCTTCTCCCTTTGACTTGACCTAATCTCCATCCCATTCTCTCTCTTCCCTCTTTCACATTTCTTTGCTTTTCATTTTCCCTTTTCTGGACATGAGATATGCAGTGTGCAATTAGGCTGCACTCAGGTGTGATCCAAGACAACGAGTGTTGCAACACTGACAGGAAACTCTTTGAGATCAAGTGACTGCTGAATGGATCAGCTCACTCCTGTCACTTTAATCCTCTGCTTCTCTCACCATTTGGAGTAAAGTGACTCGACGGAGTTTGTTTCGGGAAGCTACTTCTAATAAACTCTAGGCGACCGTAATTTCTCAGATCTGCATGACTAACAATGAATGCAACCAAAGTCAGGGAAATTCCTTGCCTTTACTCTTCTGTTCCATGCAGTGCACTTCCAAATTGAAATAGTTGGGGGAGACATTCTAAATTGTAATTGTTAATCATTAATTAATAATTCATCTGTTGAATGTGACTGAGTTTGTTTCGATACCCTGATGCTAAACCATCTGGGCTGAGATTCCCTACCCTGACACAGATTGTTCGTTTATACACCTGCCTATCTCAGTTATTAAAATATGCTTATAACCCATGTTCTTAATGTTCTTGTTTTCCTAGCGTCAGGCAAAATACACAGAGAATAAACTCAAGGCAATCAAGGCACGGAATGAGTACATCCTGGCACTGGAGGCTACCAACAGCTCCGTCTTTAAGTACTACATCCATGATCTGTCCGACCTGCTTGATGTGAGCCAGTTTACTAACTTGTTCAGACAACATACCTGACAGAGTAGTTTTCATGGACTGAGTTGTACTCCTTCCAGTGAAACAGAAGTCTGCACACAATGTGATTGTAGTAAATACACACAGTAAATGCTAGAGGAACTCAGCTGGTCCCACAGCGTCCATAGATATACCTCGAAGAAGGACTCAGGCCTGAAACAACGGCAATATATCTTTTCCTTCTATGAATGCTGCAAGACCAGCTGAGTTCCTCCATCATTTACCTGGTGTTTTAACTGTCCTCCTTCAGGATTCTGCAATATGAAAGCAGTTTATACTTTAAGTGGGAATGAGGTATTTCATTGGTGAAATTCAGAGCCCAAAAAAAAACTGTGACCTGAAAATTTGAATCTGGATATTCAGAGATGATCCAAAAACAGAAAATACCAGAAACTCTCAGACAGCATCTGCAGAAACTAAACTGTATACATTTCAGAATTGTTTCTCTTTCCTCAGATGTCGCCTGACTTGCTGAATGGTTCCAGCATTTTTGTTTTTTATTTCAGACTTTCATCATCTCCAGTTTTTCGATATTCTGTTCATAGATATAAAGAAATCGTGCTAAATAGAAATCCTAAAGTAAATCTCAAACATTTTCCTAAAAAATGTTGAGGTTTAAGTGAAGATTTCAATCTTGGATTCTTTGATTTTTCTTTTGCAAACTCGATTAAGGTACAGAGAATCCATGGTCCAATTGAATGGCAACAAACTTATTTCTGTACCTGTGTTGCTGAAGGCACTAAGGTTGAATATTTTGCAAAGGTTATAAGCTACTCATGTTTTCGAGGTAAACAGATGCTCACAATTTGGGGGTAATGGGAAATCTGGGTCTCAGTTTTCTCCCTGAACATCTCAAGATTAGCATCATGTTACAAAAGCTTGCTCCTGGATACTGACTGTTTAGATTGGTTAGGCATAAAGCACACCATGATTGAAGTAAAAACACAATGCTGGAGAAACTCAGCAGGTCAAACCGTGTTCTTTATATTTGCAAAGATAAAGGTACATAACCGATGTTTTGGGCTTGAGTCCTTCATTTAAATTGGTTACACTGGAATCAGAGAATAAAACAGGACAGAAGGAAACAATTCAGCTCTTACGTAGAGCTATCCACACAAAGTTATTCCCTTTTCCCTGTAAGGACAGTATTTATCCAATTCACTTTCAAAGTCCATCAGTGAATCTGTGTCACCAGTTTTTTTCGGAGGTTGCATGACAGATCATTGGTTGTTGGAGTATCTTCACATTCAAAGCCTGCAGCAGATCAAGAGGATGGCTCACCTCTAACTTTAAAGGAAACCAGGAATGGTTAGTCCAGTAAATGCTGGCCTCGCAGTCAGTACCCAGATTAATAAAATGAAAAGGATCAGAGGAAATTTGAGACCTTTTATCATCTCTTAATCTCTTTTACTCAAAGAGAGTGATCCAAACATCTCCAGGCTTTCCACTCATCTGGAGTCCCTTGTCTCCCAAGCACAATTTTAGTAACTTGTCTAGTCCTTTCTCCAGACCTTTGATCCCTTCCTAATGTAATCATAAAAATGGAGACCTGAGACCTCATCAGTATTGTGTAGAGAAAAAGCAAAACTTCCATGCTCTGGAGGCCTTCTTCTGTTAACAGAAGAAAGGCTCCACATACTTTTGTAATCAGCCTTTTCAGTTTATGCTGCCAGATTAAAAGCTTGCTGCCAATATAGTCATTGATCTTCCTTTTTTTTGTTAACATTGGGAATATACAAGAATTCAATGAAATCAGTCCGTCGACAGATCTAATCTCTGTTCTTTCGTTCTAGTGCTGTGACCTTGGATACCATGCCAGTCTGAACCGTGCAATGAGGACATTTCTTTCAGCTGAGATTAATGTTGAACAGTCCAAACATGAAGGGCTGGAAATTATTGAAAATGCCATTGACAGCCTAGAAGCTACTAATGATAAGCAACGCCTTATGGAATTGTACCACACCGTGTTTTGTTTGCCTCCAAAGTTTGATTTCCAACCACACATGGGTGACGGGGTGAGTATATGCATTTAAACTTGAAGTAATGTTTGTCTTACTGGTTGATGGGCAATACTCTTGTTATTTTTGAAAGATCTATATCCCCAGAATTATACTATTACAGACCTACCGTACTGGTATTATGCACCAGCATTTTTTCTTCTTTTTTCTTGGCTTGGCTTCGCGGACGAAGATTTACGGAGGGGGTAAACGTCCACGTCAGCTGCAGGCTCGTTTGTGGCTGACAAGTCCGATGCGGGACAGGCAGACATGTTGCAGGGGAAAATTGGTGGGTTGGGGTTGGGTGTTGGGTCTTTCCTCCTTTGCCTTTTGTCAGTGAGGTGGGCTCTGTGGTCTTCTTCAAAGGAGGTTGCTGCCCGCCGAACGGTGAGGCGCCAAGATGCGCGGTTGGAGGCGACATCAGCCCACTGGCGGTGGTCAATGGGGCAGGCACCAAGAGATTTCTTTAGGCAGTCCTTGTACCTCTTCTTTGGTGCACCTCTGTCACGGTGGCCAGTGTAGAGCTCGCCATAGAACACGATCTTGGGGAGGCAATGGTCCTCCATTCTGGAGACGTGACCCACCCTGCGCAGCTGGATCTTCAGCAGTGTGGACTCACTGCTGTCGGCCTCTGCCATCTCGAGTACTTCGACGTTAGGGATGAAAGCGCTCCAGTGAATGTTGAGGATGGAGCGGAGACAACACCGGTGGAAGCGTTCTAGGAGCCGTAGGTGATGCCGGTAGAGGACCCATGATTCGGAGCCGAACAGGAGTGTGGGTATGACAACGGCTCTGTATACGCTTATCTTTGTGAGGTTTTTCAGTTGGTTGTTTTTCCAGACTCTTTTGTGTAGTCTTCCAAAGGCGCTATTTGCCTTGGCGAGTCTGTTGTCTATCTCGTTGTCGATCCTTGCATCTGATGAAATGGTGCAGCCGAGATAGGTAAACTGGTTGACCGTTTTGAGTTTTGTGTGCCCGATGGACAAACTAACACCAAATCTTAGTTGTACAGATAATGACCTGCATTTATCAGACTGTAGACCAAGGATCACTATGGACCCAGCTGAATTGTACCGTAGTTTTATGCAAGGAGAGACCCAGACCCATCATTGTTCTTCTGTGTGACGCAATCCTTAAGACTTAGCAGAATTAAGGCCATTCATCTCATTGCCATGGGGAAATTAAAGGGTAGCAATATCTTAGGAACACCACTACTGTCATTTTATTCTCCTACGCTGCTCACCATCTTGACTTGGATAGAATTTGTCCATATCCTCAAGCCAATCCATTGCCTATCCAAGAGTTTTGTGTAAGATGGTTATACAAGAAGAAAGCATACAATCAACTTCACAACTAGTGAATCTGCAATTAATTCAAAGTTTGGCAACAATGTTGACATCCTGACAGTGAAATAAAGGAGCATGTACAAAATCGGTTTCAGTGCCAGATAGTGGGAAGTTTCTACGTCAGTGTCTTTTCAGAATTTGATTAAGAACACCCAATTGTTTTACAATCTGGAACAACTCAATCCACTAAGAACAAGCAAACCTCTGTACTGTAACTAATCATTCTATTATTACCTCACATCCCAAGGGGAAGGTTATTATTAAACTTTTGCAGTGGTCAGCATGTCAGTGTTCCCTCAGTTCAATGTAGTTTCTTTGTTTACTCAGGATAGATTGTTTTGGGCGAAGGTGATATGCAAATTGGTTCTTGTTGTTTTTAACTGTACACTGCAGCTTCCTTTCTCTTCTTTCTGAAATGCCAATAGGCATGGCCTTGGGCGTTGAAGGCTCCCTGATCGTATTGGAGGTTTGAATCTGGAGTTTGAGTTGCCGATGAATCAAACTTGACTCTGTGTGACTGCAGAGGCTGTAGGAGCACTGGAAGTGAATCCACAGACACTCAGTAGCCCCTTTCACACTGGCACCTTGTCCTAGTAATTGACAGACAATCAACCGGTTAAGGGTCCAGTGTGAAATCTCCTTAATTGGCACACAGGCGTCAAATCACACCAGGGATGACACAACCTAGGTAAGTTGTATCATCCCCGGCATCTACTGACACCTACGTGTCGATTAGCCCGGTGTGAAAGGGATATGAACTATCCAGGGGCAAAGTAGTGACTCTTTGATGACGATTTTGTATGAGTGCAGGAATGTGATGGAAGCAAAAGATTAAAAAGAAGATATAAACTTTGCCAACCTATAAATTTCTAAAGGACCGTGGGAAAGTCGCAACATGAGAGAGAAAAGAGAGCAGTGGCGGATCTGCCCTCCCAGAATTCCATGAGGCAGAGAAACCCCTCCATGAATGTTCCGTGCATGCAGCCCTTTCTCTGCCGCATGGATTTCTGGGAGGGCAGGTCCGCCATCGCTCTTTATAAATTGTGCGTTATTACCATTAGGACTTTCCCACAGTCTATAAATTGTGCAGCTTGTGGTTTATACTCTTTCCCATGGTCTTTTTAAATTTATAAATGTTTATATAGGTCGGCACAACCAGAGGGGCTGAAGGGCTCTTACTGTGCTGTGCATAATGTTAACTATGTTAACATTAGGCACAATTAATTTTGCTGAACTACAAGATCATAATACATTGATCAGGATTTAGGCCTCGATGCATCATTCAGATGTCACCAGTGGAAGATAACATCCCTTATCCATGGGGGTGCTTTGTGATGAGTGAAGGACACAGCGAACCAACCGGTTAATAGTGGTCCAGTGTGAAAGGCAAAACTAGCTTCCTTCACCATTTCACTGAACGGCCAATCTAAAGGTTAGCCAGTGTGAAAGGGGCTAGTGTGTCACTAAAGGGACTCTCTTGTGCTTCTCTTTCTCCCTTTCTGTAAGGGGCACTGGGCAGCAATAATGCGACTCTGTCTGCCTTATGTCAGGCAGAAGGCAATTTTGTGTAATATTACATGTTTTTATTATTACATGACAGGAAAGGAATCTTGACTATGAATTTGCTGTCTTTTGTAATCGACAGGTTTCTCACCTGTGTGCTCAACAGCCAGTGCAGGGGGATTTGGTGCAACGGTGCCAACAGCTCCAATCCAGGCTAGCCACTCTGAAGATTGAGAATGAAGAGGTGAGTCTCTTGGTATTCCTGCTGTGCAGCCGCAGAACAGTTGTCTGGGTTGGTGTGTGGGACAGGCCCAGTTCATTGCCTGAAGGCATCTGGTCGTGGGTGAATGGGTTGCATACAAAAGCAGACTGATCAAACTCCCAGTCCCAGACCAGTACTGGATGAGGTCAATAGGATCAAAGCAGACATTTTCTGTAACTGGAGGGGGTTTGCAGTCTGCTGCTTGACTCCAGTAAGAGTGAACGTTTGCCTTCTGTGTGAACAATGGCTTCTTGAAATCAGCCCAGCACTCCCACTTTGTACCAATGTCTTTCTACATTTCACATGTTTCATTTCAAATTCAATTTCAAAGGCTTGCATTTTTAAAAATTTAGATGTACAGCACAGTAACATGCCCTTCTGGCCTACTGCCGCCCAATTAATCTACAACCCCCCACCCTGTATGTTTTGAAGGGTGGGAAGAAACCGGAGCACCCAGAGGAAACCCATACAGACACGGGGAGAACGTACAAACTCCTGAGAGTCAGCACCAGATTTGAACCCAAGTCGCTGTAAAAGCACTGAGCTAGCCATGCCATCCCTGTGCCTTCACCTTTTCTATTACATTTGGTGTCATTTAATCTTTTCAAAGTTTTGTTTGCTATCCTTGATGTCTGAAAAATCTCAATTTCTTCACCCTTTCAGTTTGTTGTTTCTGGACACTTTTCGACTGGAGGAGCCACTTAATTTCTCAAGTCTGTTCCACTGATCTATTAGATCGAAGTTAACTTATACCCAATTCATTGAAGTTCCATGACCCTTATTAACTTTTCTAACAAAGCTCTAATTAATCTTAGTCTCAGGAATTTGCAGAGGTTTGGCATGAGATCGGAAACCTTGGCAAATTTCAACAGATGTGTGGTGGGAAGTGTGCTGACCAGCTGCATCACGGTCTGGGAGGGGGACAACAAGCACTGCAAAAGGTAGTGGACACGACCCAGGACATCACAGGTAAAACTTGCCCCACCTTCAAGGACATCTATAGGAAATGCTGCCGTGAGACAGCAGCACAATCTTCAAGGATCCACACCACCCAACACACACTCTGTTCTCACTGTTGCCATCAGGAAAGAGGTGTGGGGGCCACAAGACTCGCACCACCAGGTTCAGGAACAGCTGCCACCCCTCCACCATCAGACTCCTCAACAACAAACTCAATCAGGGACTTATTTAAGGATTCGTAATTGCACTTTACTTATTTTTTTTCTCTCTCTATATTGCAGTTTTTTACATTGCTTTGTAAGATTACATTGTGTAAGTTGAGTCACTTTTTTTTTCACTCCCAATAAGTGGTAATTCGACCTTGCCCACAGAAGAAAGAATCTCAGGGTTATATGTGATGTTATGTATGTACTGTGACAATAAATCTGAAAAATCTTGAACATTTCATTTGACCTGGACCATCCATAGTATTTGTATGAGAATACTTCAGTCACCTTGTATTGTTGATGGGGAAAAGTGTTTCAAGATTTTCTTCCTCTGTAGTCTTTCATTTATTTTATGGTCCCCTCTTATCTAATTTTGCTCCAGAGATCCGGGGGGTGGGGTTACTCTGCACTTAAAAACTCCAATCAGATCACCCCTCAAGCTTCTAAATTCAAGGGAATATATCCCGTGGTTTAGGAATTGCCTTTTTAATTTAACTGTTGAGCCCTGTTGAAATTCTGGTTTTGTGGTAAGTTGTTGAAGTCCACTGTCATCTCTGCGATCTACAATGCAAACCTGAACCCCCCCCCCATTCCATGTGAGGAGATCTTCTAAGCAGCATTCTTGGGTTCATTCTACAGATGATCTCACCCACCACTGATCTCTGTGTATACCAATTCAGCACATCGTTTTGGCCTGACCCACTATTGAATAATATCATTTGCTTCCTTCTTTCAATATTTGTTAGCGCATTCCTGTTTTACCCAGGACATTCATCGCCTTAAACTTGTGTAGCAACCATTCATGTTGAATGTTATGGAAGGGTTGTAAGAAGAATAGGTTCACTATATATAAGCTTTCCAGTGTATACTTTAGATGTCATTTCCTCAAAAAATATTTAAGCATTTGGTCAGAGGACCTGCAGTTACTGCAACTATGTCAGTTACCACTGACTGAGCTACTTTGATGTAAGCACTTGGCATTTGCTATTTGATCTATAATGACACTGGTTTGTTTGTTCTTAATTAATGAAAGTAGTCAAATTAGAGTTCAACACCATGCAAACAGGACCTCCATCTTATCCTTGCTGACCACGATGATCCCATTTGCTGCGACCATCCAATATCCCGTTAAAACTTTCCTATCCATGTACTTATCTAAGTGTCTTTAGAATGGTTCTACCACTTCCTCTAGCAGCTCATTCCATACACCCTCCATCCTCCGAAGAAGTGCTCCTCAGGTCACTTCTAAATCTTTCCCTTCTCATCTTAAATGTAGGCCCTCTAGTTTTAGATTTGCCTATTCTGAGGAAAAAAGTCTAACTATTTACCTTATCTATGGCCCTGATGATTTTATAAACCTCTGTTGGGATCCCCCTGGCCACGTACACTCCATGAAGAAAACTTACAGCCTCTCCTTGTCCAAGCCCTAGAATCAGAGCAACACTGTTGGAACTTTTCTGCACCCTTTCCATCTTAATAATATATTTTCTATTGCTGGAACGGCACATAATATTCCAAGTGTGGTCACACCAACATCCTGTACAGTTGCATCATGATCCCCTGCTTCTGGACTCAATGTCCTGACCAATGAAGGTAAAGATGCCAAATGCATTCTTCACCATTATGTCTACTTGTGTCACCACTTTCCTGAACCTATGTACCTGTACCCCCCAAATCTCTTTGCTCTCCAATACACCCCAGGACCCCATCATTCGCCATGTAAATTAGCTTGTTTCCATCTCATTGGCACCTCTGCAGGAATTACAAATTCTCTTGTGATAACTTCAGCACCTTTTAAAAAAAATGTAGACATACAGCGTGGCAACAGGCCCTTTTGGCCCTCGAGCCGTGCCACCTAATTACATGCAATTGACCTACAACCTGGTACATTTTGGAGGGTGGGAGGAAACTGGAGCAACCTGGAAGAAGCCCACACAGTCAAGGGAAGAACGTACAAACTTCTGGCAGACAGTGCCGGATTCGACCCAGGTTTCTGGCGCTGTAAAGCAACTGTTACATATCAAGCCTAATCTACATCTCTGGGATGTGCGATACTTTTAGCTATTTTCAGCTCATAAATGCAAATAACAACTAGGAAATAATTAAAAATAAAAAATATGATTCTGAATGACTGCTATGGTTCAGTTGCATGTAGACTTCTAGAAAGTTACAGATAGGGGTCCTGTCATGGATTACCTTGCAGTAATGAATTAATTTGGTTTGTCTTCACAGGTGAAGAAGACCATGGAAGCAACATTACAAACAATTCAAGATATTGTCACCATTGAAGACTTTGATGTTGCTGACTGTTTCCAGTACACAAACTCCACTGAGTCTGTCAAATCTACCCTTTCAGAAACCTTCATGAGCAAACCCAGCATTGCCAAGAGGCGAGCAAATCAACAGGAGACAGAACAGTTCTACTTCACGGTAAAATGTTGGGATGGCAAGGCAAACTTAACTAGCTGATGGCACAGTTACTACAGCGATTAGTGCAATACTGTTCTTTCTTTGGCTTGGCTTCGCGGACGAAGATTTATGGAGGGGGTAAAAGTCCACGTCAGCTGCAGGCTCGTTTGTGGCTGACAAGTCCGATGCGGGACAGGCAGACACGGTTGCAGCGGCTGCAGGGGAAAATTGGTTGGTTGGGGTTGGGTGTTGGGTTTTTCCTCCTTTGCCTTTTGTCAGTGAGGTGAGCTCTGCGGTCTTCTTCAAAGGAGGTTGCTGCCCGCCGAACTGTGAGGCACCAAGATGCACAGATTGAGGCGATATCAGCCCACTGGTGGTGGTCAATGGGGCAGGCACCAAGAGATTTCTTTAGGCAGTCCTTGTACCTCTTCTTTGGTGCACCTCTGTCACGGTGGCCAGTGGAGAGCTCGCCATATAACACGATCTTGGGAAGGCGATGGTCCTCCATTCTGGAGACGTGACCCATCCAATAACAATACTGTTACAGTGTGCCAGTAACAGAGTTCAACTCTGGCTTTTTCTCCATGTAGTCTGGTTTCATTCCACCATTCAAAATATACCAGGATTGCAGGTCATTTGGACTCGTGGGCCAAAAAGACCTGTTACCGTGCTGTACGTCTAAATTTAAATTTAATTCTGTGGGTCACATTTTGTCTGGAAGCCTCTTTACTTGCCCAAGTGTAATTTCTTCAGCAAACTTATACGATAGTCCTAACCATCTGGTTTACCATATGCATCCTGATTTCCTTCCAGCCAATTAACCTCACAAGGTTACTTGGACTCTTCAAATTGCTGGTATTGTGTGGGTGAGAGAAAGAATGAGGGGAGGAGCTGATGGAAAAAGTAGGAAAGAAAACACTGGAGGAATGGAATTACTTTGTGAGCTGATATAAACTCAAAGGGCTGAAACCACTTCCTTTTATGTCCCAAGGCAATGCATATCAATGTCCATGGATTGAAATCTCTGCATCCTCAACCATGTGTTGGGGCCTGTATATGTCTCTTTCCACGGACTGGACGTCCATCCCATTCCTGGGACTACTTTTGTGTACCTTACCATGGGTTGGATCCTCTCTCTGGCAGAAAGCAATGACGCGCCATCCAGGGATTGGAGCCTATGTGAGCCTCTCCGTGGACTGGAGCCTGCTTTCACCCTTTCCCCTGTATGAAATGTTGCCTGTATGTTGCCCTCCGTAGATTGGGGGAATCCCTCGCTTTGGCCTATGGTTGCTTCTCCCCTTCTCCAGATGGGGTTGATATTTCCCTGAGCCTACCCATGATTTGGGCCTTCTGCATCCCTCTCAATGGAACTCAGCCTGTGGGTTGCGATGCAAAGGCTGGGGCCTGTGGATTCATGCCTTTCCACTGGAGCCTGTCTACCCTTCTCTGTGAACTGGAACTGTGCATCCCTCTCCATAGATTTGGGTCTTTGCATGCCTCACATGAATTGGGTGACCACATCCCATCCATGAGTTTTGGTCTGTTACTTCCTCTCCTAGGCCTGTGCATTTCTCTCCATGTTTCGATGAAACCTTACCACTCTCAAAATGGGGCCCATGCTTCCTGACTATTGGCATAACCATCATTATCATGTGTTGATTGCTGATTGGTCTTCCCTCTCTGGTTTCAGCATCCATGGTGACCTGGGTGTGCTTAACATTTCCATTTTTGCTCGATTGAGCCAATCACAGGCATGCCCATTCAACCTCAGCTCAGGAAGGAGAGTGAATTGTTCAAGGGGCACTTAGCACAATTCTGTAAACTGCTTGCTGCTTTGTGATCGCTTGCTGTTTTTTTTTCTCCCCGTCTTATAGAAACTGAAAGAGTATTTTGAAGGCAGAAATCTGATCACCAAACTGCAAGCGAAGCATGATCTTCTGCAAAAGACTCTTGGAGAAAGTAGGAAATATTGTTAATCCCTTTCATAATTAATCAGTCAATGGAGTGTGAGGTCTGTTCAGTATAATTTGGCTCAAAACCCATGAAAATGGGTTCCTTAATTCAAATCTCTGAAACAGATACTTTTTTAAATCCATCAGCTAAGTTCAATTTTTTTTATACTGTATTGATTTTAGTGAACTAATTAGAATTATCCAATCCAATCAAAATATGGACAAAATTGTAAAGAATAAATACACAACTTCAGAACATTTGAGGCTTGCATTCAGAATATTAGATCTAATTTCTTTGAATGGAAATATTTTCTCTCCACTACAATGTAAGAGACAAATAGATTAATATTGAGTTCCGAAGCAGTAAATGGTAGTAAAATATTTAAACTACCCCTGTTTATCTTGCTTCTCTTTATGTAAAAGTAACAGGAATAAGTTTCAATGGGAGTTGCTAGTCCTGGCTGGGCTTACAGCCAACTAAACTGAAGCCGGCTTGTTCCAGTCTGTTCCTGGATTTTTCTGTCTCAGATCTGCTTTCCTTCCAAACCTATGATTTTTAAAACAACCTGCAAAACAACCCATGACATCCAAAACTTCTTTCCCTCAGGAATAATTAGAGAAGTCCTGTCTGTATTATTTTTAAATACGTTTTAAACAGTGCAGGAACATGGAGCTCGAATTAAACACCCATAATCTCAGCTTTCCTGAAACTTGAGTGCGTTAGTTTGTTGGATTTCCAAATACACCTCCGTGCTCAGAGAATGCAAGCAGACAGAAACCAGAGGGTGAAACCTTGAATCTTATCCTGGAACATTCCAGAAAAGAACAAGCCTCTTGTTTGGAGAGAGAATGAGTACCATCCTTTGACTGTTCAGTAACAGTACTCAGATTAAAGAGAAGAGGAATTTTTGTTTATTTAAATTTATACAATGGCAAGCTCAGAATCAAATGCATTCAACAAGTAGTTTCTCAAGAAAATCCAAATGAACTGCCGATGTTGGAAATTTGAAATGAGAAGCAGAAAATCCTGGAAACACTCCGCAGGTCAGGCAGCATCAGTGGAAACAGAAAGAGTTTGTGTTTCAGATCCAAGATTCTTCATCAGAAATGCAAAAGGTCAGGAAAAAGAAAACACCTTTCTTTCCCACTTCTCTGCACTGAAAACCTGACTTGTTTTCTCTATGCTTCTTTTTCCACAGATGCTCCTGACCTGCTGAACATTTCCAGCATTTTCCATTTGGAATTTTGTAGTTTAAATGCTTTAAGAGCTGTGCGCATGTCCTTATTTTTCTTTGCAGTTAACTTTTCTCTCTTATAGTTGAGTCTAATGTTCAAATCCATTGCCCATTGTGGTAATGAACAGTTCAGACCATAAATATTTGATTAGTAGACTGTGGGGCTAAGCCCTTGTACAGTAAAGTCATAATATCAATTCCTGGGCCACTCAAAATATTGTTTGGGGTTGCACCGTACTGCCCAACAGAATTAATGTTCTTGTAACATTCTCTTTCCAAAAATACCACTAGAAATTAAAAAGTCAGAAACACAATGTGAGGAAGATCAAGGGGTGAAAAATCTGGTATGAGAGACCTGCTCTGAGTCACACACCTGCTATCTGCTGAGATGGTGCTTGGCTTCTGATGTGATCCCAGATTTTTCATGCTAGTTGCTTCCGATCCAGGTTTGCCCTGCTGAGCTCGCAACAGCTCCATCTGCCAATGAGCTTGGGGAATATACAGCAAGTTGTTTGACCTACAAGATCCTGTTCCTTACTTGCATCACTTTGTCCTTTTTGCTTGACAAAAGTTTGCAGTTTTTCCCATTTATGTGAAGTTTAACTCTGCTCCTTAACAAGTTTTTCAATATCTTTCACCTTCCCAGCACAAAGTACACTTTAAAAGGTACTGTCAGTTGAACCTTACAAGATAGTAAGATGTCATTCAGCTCAAATGATGTAATTCTGGAAGTTATTCCTTATCCAATCTACTTTGTCCAATCCCATTGCTATTTCTTTTTCACCTACATACTTAACTGAATTCCCTTCGCTGTATCAGCAATAATCTCCTCAAATGCACCTTTTGATGACAGGTTCCACATTCTACAATATCTTTGGAGAAAGAGATTTTTGCGGAATTTGCAATTGGACTTGAGGGCAACTCTTAATTGCCGTGTTCTGGCTATGCTCTTGCTCCAGATATTCTGCATATCTTCATTAAATCACTCAACTCTGTAAATCATTTTTGCATCATCTTTGATATCTATATATATTTGGGTTGGTTGTTGTGGATGAGGAATCATTCTGAACTCTTCAGAATGAACATCCCAAGTTTAAAGAGGAAACGATGTGTCAGAGGATTGATTTCTGTTCAGAGAATTTAATAGAGGTCTACAAGATTCTGATAGGCATAGATAAGGTAAACAGTCAGTGCCTTTTTCCCCCATGGAGGGAGTAGCCAACACCAGAGGATGTCAGTACAAAGTGAAGGGAAGAAAGTTTAGTGGAGACATCGGGGTTAATTTTTTTTAAAAAGAGCCTGGAATGCCTTGCCAGGGGTGGGGTGGTGGTGGAGGCTGGAACATTAGGGGCATTTAAAAGAGTCTTAGGAAGGCATATGGATGAAAGAAAAATGGATGGTTTTGAGGTAGGGAGGGATTATTTTATTTCGGTAAGAAATAAGTTGGCCCAACATCAAGGCCTGAAGGGCCTGAACTGTGGTGTAGTGTTCCCTGTTCTAACTCTGCTGTGAGCACCACTTAATCTGCGACTGAAACCCTTATCCATTCCTCTGTTTGCCCCAGGCTTGGGTATCCCCATGCTCTTCAGACTTCTATCTCATCTTTCAACATCCATAAATTTGAAGTAATCTAAAACTACTTTCCCTATCCTAACTCAAAAGTGATATTTCTCTGTGATCTCTAGTTCCAGGTCTTGAAATCCCTTGAATTTAAACCCACTGATGTTGTTTTGAAATTTAACTGTGATATTGTCCTCTCTATATGTCTTAACGTCTTCAAGCCATGGTTCTGAGAAATAAAATGTCTAACTACTTTTTCATGTCTTGACAATTATATCTATGACTAACCTTACCCTGAACTCTGTAATTCCCTTCTTAAACCTCACTCCCTGTCTTTTCTCTTTTATTCTAGCTCAGAAATTGTATCTCTTTGAGTAAGGTGTTGTTCCTCAGTTCACAATTTAGCTCATTATCAAATATAGTTTCATAGTGTTTGTAACTTGTCTTGGGATCTTTTATTCATAAATAGAAATTAGTGCAGTCCTTCCAATAAGGTGATTAGAATTACTGAATGGTGAGAGTGAACGGGGTGGGGTCAAACCTTCAGAGTGGATCAATGAGCAGATGCAATACACTGTGGTAGCAAAGATTACCAGCTGGTATCTTGCTGCCTTCTGTGTGTGCTGATCTTGAGTGTCTGCACAGAGTCAGAGGCAGTTCAAGGCTAATTATGTAATCAGCCTTCAGCTTTGAAATAGGGAGAATGAGAGAGGACGCCACAGACTAACATTTAAATAGTAATTATTGATTGAAAATTCAGAGCGTTATTTTTTTGGTTCTTTCATTTCAGTTAATATTTTGCCACAGTGGGTAGGTCAAAGAATCTTGGATTGGAAACTCCTGGAGAGGAAGTGGAAAGGCAGTGCTGCAGAAAGAGAATTCTGCATCATCTGGATAGAGAAGAGCTGAGAGACAAGGGGATGAGGCATGGGCTCAGGCTGAATCCTGGCCTCTTTTTAAAAGGCATCCTTCCTGTAAAAAAAAATACACCAGCTACTGAAGGATCTCAGCAAGCCAAGCAGCATCTGTAGCGGAAAGAAATTTTCAGCGTATCACGTTGAAACTCTGCAGCATAACTGAAGGTGTGACAAGGAAAAATAGCCAGAAGAGAGGGAGAGGGCCGAGAAGGTGATAGATGGGGTGAGAAGGGACAAAGGATTCAACTGCTCACCCACATACTTATTAAATATTGTGAGAGTACCTGCCTCCACCATCTTCTCGAGGAGTACATTCCAGATTATAGCCACTCTCTTGATGAAATCTCAGATCCCTTACCCCCCCTATCTTAAACCTATGCCATCTGTATTTGGTCACCTCTGTTATGATAGAAAGTTTATCATTATTCACCCTAACATGTCCCTACAATTATGTATACCTCTATCATCTTCCTCTGCTCTAAGATAAACAAACCCCATCTATCCAGACTCTCCCATCTCAGAATACAACCTGGTAAATCTGGTCATTGTTCCACCCTCAACTTCTTCCACAAAGTATCTGAAATGCTGCCATTTGTACTTGGATCTTAGGGTAACAGTTTTATTGTGTGATCACACCTTTCTACTACTGGCCTAGTACTAATAAGAAACATAATAGGAACAGGAGTTGGCCATCCGGACCATTGAGCCGGATATTGTCATTCAATATGATCATGGCTGATCTGATGACTGGCTCACCTCCACCTTCCTGCCTTTTCCCCATATCCCTTTAATTCCCTTCCTATGTAGAAATCTATCCAATCTTATTTTAAATATATTTACTGAGGTCACCTCCACTGCTTCAAAGGGCAGAGAATTCCACAGATTCACCAACCTCTGGGAAAAACATCTCCGTCCGAAATCTACCACCCTGAATCTTGAGGCTCTGTCCCTGAGTTCTAGATTCCCCTACCAATGGAAACAACTTACCTACCTCAATGCCTTTCATAACTTCATATGTTTCTATAAGGTAACGTACAACATGTTTCAATTTATTACTAACATTTCTGTGTTTTATCTTCTCTCCACCCCCCCGCCCCTTCTTTCTATTTTAGGCCAGAGGACAGACTGTTCCATTGCCAGGTGGGTCCAGTTATTGTAGTTGTACATGCCTTGAATTTCCTCACTCCTGCAGTTTTCTTCATTTCCTTAATTTCCATGTTGCCATGTTATGGTTAATTAATAAAAAAACAAATCTAAAACTGCATTCAGTTGAGAAGATCCTTTCTGCAAACGGTATTCACGTCCAGTTCTGTGTGAAGCTCGGCAGACTTGAGACCAATTTGTTGAACCTTCGCCTACTGCAAAGGAGAGTTTGGAAATGCATCTCATTGGCATTGCTGGATGTCATGCCCCTTTTTCCCAGAAACCGTGCAGACAAGAAAGATTTTCAGTGACTTCTACTACTTTTGGCTTTTTATAATGAGCCAAATTTGGAAAAGACAGTTGGTGGACAGGAAGTACCAGCAAGCTACCATCCATCCTGGACATCTTAATGTTTTGGCATGGTTGAGAACAGAATTCTGATGAACTGGTATTTGATTTTCCCTGTAGTCAAGGCAGTAATTGTGCATGTCGACTACAGTTAACGTAGCGGTTAATGTAATGCTATTACAGCACCAGCGACCGAAGTTCAAATCTGGCGCTGTCTGTAAGGAGTTTGTACGTTCTCCCCATGTCTATGTGGGTTTCCCCCGGGTACTCAAGTTTCCTCCCAGCCTTCAAAAACATACCAAGGTGTAGGTCACTTGGGTGTAATTTGGCAGCAAACACTCAAGGGCCGAAAGGCCCTGTTACTGTGCTATATTGTCAATGTCTTAAATGCAGGGCCTAAAGTTAACCTTCATGGGGTTATCAAAGCAAAAACCTGATCTTTGACAGGATCAATCCAGGTGCATGATTTTGATTTACTAGTATTGGGTTTTTGCAGCCATAAGCCTCCAAGATCATTTTCAATGTTTAACATGTTGTACTAAATTTATTTCCTTTCTCTTGCCATGTCCTGAGCAGCGGGCGGCGGAACTCCAGCGTGAGAAAACAGGTAGTTATCACAGCAGCAGCTCTATTTTTTTTTTAATTTGAACCGTTTTCACTAATTGTGGCTTGGAAACATCTGGCTTCCAGTGGCTTTTGCATCTGGATGGAAGTCTATGATAGAGTCTCCTTTACACGTCTGGTGTCAAGGCTCCCTTGATGTCTCAGGTTAATGCTTCACCGGACAAGCCCGGTCACAACACATCCAGGAACAAGTTCAGTCATTTGGTAGAGAGGTCTCACATGTGTGTTCTGTGTAGAGTATTTGATGCTGAACCTGTTTCTTTCCACTCTGTTAACAGAGGAGGTGCAAGAACAATTTTGTCAAATCTGAAGTAGCTTCTTCCAATTCCATTTTCTCTACCAGTGTCTGCAGCCACTCGGTTACAGAGTAAATAAGCATGCCATCTTGGTCGAGATGATGAGTTCAGACAAATACAATTCATAATGATATACAAGAATTAAAAGTCATAATTTAAATGTAAGGTGAGTCCCTGATGTTTGGAGAAGAGTAATGAAGAACCCTGCAACAGTCAGGGCCAAGCACAATGCTGATCAGACAAACACGAGGCTGGAGAATCTCAGCAGGTCAAACTGTGTACTTTATGTAGCAAAAATAAAGATACATAATCAGTGTTTCCGGCTCATGCCTTGATGAGGGTCTCAAGCCTGAAACGTTGGTTGTGTATCTTTATTTTTGCTACAGAAAATACATTGTTTGGCCTGCTGAGTTTCTCCAGCATCGTATTTCTAATTCAGTCAGGGTGTCTGCAGAATTTTGTTTTACTATGATGTTTGATTATCTCAAGAGTGGGAGAAAATAAAGATGACCTACATTTAAAATGAGTGCATGACTAGGTTCCGAAGGTTTATAGATTAAACGTGGGAGGAAAGATCAAGGCAGTGAAGATCGCTATAGTTTTCAGATTCCAGAAGTGAGTGAGAGAAGGAATGTCTTCGTCTTAATACAGAGAGAATGGAAAGGGAAATGGAAAACTGGGTGTAAGAAAGGATTTGGACAAAGTAAGAAAGTTGAGAGGAAGATGGACTGCACTGCTTTGAAAATAGAGGCAAGAAATAATATGGTGAGAGGTTAGACATTGGAGTGGTAGAAATAGTAGCAAGTAAGACAACATTTGTTTTTTTTTTCTCTCCTGTGTTTCTTGGCCAAGACTGTAAGAGGGAGGCAGTGAGACTCATTGGGTTTGAGAACTGCACTCAGGCTGGCTGTTAGGAAGTATTAATTTAAAATACATTTGGGGAAAAATAGGTCAGTAAATCGTGTAAAGGAACTGTGTAGCACTCCAGATAGTTCTCACTGTCTGGAGGAATTCCAGGCTTGTGGAAAGCAGTTTCGAAAGGATTAAGAGAGCTGTAAATTTCAAGATGATTTTCTATCGGATTTACCAGCCCCTGCTGAGATTTCCTTTCTCTTGTTTCTAGGATGGAAGCCACATCATTCCCTTGGTGGTGGAGAGTTGCATCCGGTTTATCAGGAGGCATGGTATGTCGTGGGCCTAAACATAAAGAACGAGCAATACACACAAGGAGGCTCTTTGGCCCATATCAATTCTGACAGTTCTTCAGAGGAACCCTCAGTTAATTTCACTTTCCTGCCCTTTTTTTAAAAAATTACATTTTAAATTTGAATATGCAGCACGGTAGTAGGCCCGTGCCGCCCAATTTACACCCAATTAACCTACACCTCCAGTACATTTCAAATGGTGGGGGGAAACTGGAGTCCTCAGGGAAAGCCCACACAGGCACGGGGAGAATGTACAAACACCTTATAGGCAGCGCGGGATTTGAACCCAGGTCCCTATTGCTGGCGCTGTAAAGACGTTGCGCTAACAAATACGCCAACTGTGAGGCTAATTTGGCTGTGTCATTTTGGCAATGAAAGTATGTTATAGTTTTGAAAGCATCCATCATATCTCGTCTTTATCTTCTATGTTAAAAGTATAATAGGTCTCCAGTAGTCTCTGCCTATGTAGTGCTGTTCTGGTAAATCTCTACTGCACATTCGTCAGGGTGCTAAAGAGAGACGCCCAGAATTCAACCTTAAACTCCATCCCAATCCCAAATAATTGTTAATTCAGTGACCTTGCTTGTTTTCCATCATATGCTTTTGAAAAGTAGTTTTTTCTGGATTGCTTGATACCACTCCAGAAATTCAATCGAACGCCTCTGGAAGAATCACCCTGTGTGGCTGATGTTGCTCCTGCATTATTTGCATGTGAAATGATATGATTGGAGGACCGAGGAGTAACTTGGAGTAGATTTATTGTTGGGCCCTCCAAAACCAAATAGGTCTTCACATTGCAGTGCTTGTTTGGGACAACATGAATGCATGCCCTTTGCTTAAACTCATCCTTCCCGCAACCCTAGGACATTAATCCTTGGAACATCTTCAACTCATGATCGATCAGGGCCGAACTTGCAGGTTTAACACGATGCATAGGCCGATCCATTCCTGTGACCAGTCAGTTCACTTGGGTTCAGTCCCAGTAAGGTTCTGAAGGTGAAGCAAGCAGTTTACCCATGGATAGGGAGGATAATAATGGAGTTGGTGACTCCCAGCTCATAATCTCATTTATTGTTTATTTTTCTGCAAAGGTCTGCAGCACGAGGGGATTTTCCGTGTGTCAGGGTCACAAATTGAAGTTAATGATATCAAAAATGCCTTTGAAAGAGGTTAGTATTAAAATTTAATTATTCCTCAACAATGGTCTTTCTGATATTTACCCTGGACACTTTTCTGTTAAAGTGACAATCAGCATCCTTGTACTCTCCTGAGCGATTGCTTCTCTGGGAAATTAAGCTCTGTCTAATGATTGGACAGCCAAACTCAATGCCAAGGTCATGAAACTGTTGTTGAAAGAATCCTTGATTATTTTGATGTGGCACTCTGCTTTTCTTTTTGCCTGCATTGAAGATATATTAGGAAATGAAAGTGCGATCCTTGCGCCATCCTCTTGCCAACAGAATCCCACCACTAGAAACATCTTCCCTTCTCCGCCTTCCATAGGGACCGCTTTCCCTCCTTGACTTCCTTGTCCACTCATCCCTCCCCACCAATCACTCCTACCGCACTGGCACCAAAAAGTGTCACACCTCCTCCCTCACCACCATTTGGGACCCCCTCACAGTCCTTTCAAATGAAGCAACACTTCACCTCTGTATCCATGGGAGTTCTCGACTGCATCCGATGCACCCTTGTGGCCTTCTCTACATCAATGAGACTGTGCGCAAACTGGGAGATTGCTTTGCTGAGTACCTTCACTCTATCCTCATCAGTGACGTGGATCTCCCAGTGGCCAACTACTTCAATTCTCCTCCCATGTCCTACTCCCATGCAGACATATCTGTCCATGGCTTCATACTGTCCCACCAAGACCACCTGTAAATTGGAGGAACAACATAGATTTTACGTCTGGGCACTCTCCAGCAAAATGGCATTAACATAGACTTCTCCAATTTCTGCTAGCCTACTCCCTGTTCTCCCTCCCTTCCCTTTCCCTTTGTCTTCTTTCCACCAGCTGTCCACCTCCTACCATCTCCATTCACAGACCCATCCCTCCTCCCCCCTGCTTGCTGATGTTTCCTCCATCTCTTAGCCACCTATTACTTCCTGCCTTTAGGACCATGCTCCTCCACCTATCGTTTTGTTCAGGCACCTGCCAACATTTTTCATACCTTGTTGAAGGGCTCAAGCTCGAATCATTGGTTATGTATCTTTATCTTTGCTACATAAAGAACACTGTTTGACCTGCTGATTTTCTCCAGCATCATGTTTTTATTTCAACCATGATGTCTGCAACCTTTTGTGTTTAACTTCTTCTCACCCTTTTGCCACTGTGTTGCCCAAACAAATGAGGGTCTCCTACACACTTTTAGAGTCTGGAATCCATGAAGACTGATGCAATTACTAGTCACGACTGGTTGGGCAGGTGTATGCTTTTGGAGGAGACGTTATTTTCACATTCAATCCCTCCAATCTTACCCTTGCTTTCTGGACTGCAATGCCTAGTGTCCACCATCTCATGTTGATTGCATGCAGTCATTTGTGATAGGAAATGTACCAAAATTGGAGTGTTACATTTGGAAACAGTTGGCTCCCAGCCAGGATGATAGTGCCAGGAATGATGCCTTCACACATATCGGTTTAAAATAGAGGGAATCAAATTTTAATTCTTCCGTGTTGCTTTGTCCAAAGGTGAGGATCCCTTGGCAGGAGATCAGAATGACCACGATATGGACTCGATAGCAGGAGTGCTAAAATTACACTTCAGAGGCCTGGACAGCCCACTTTTCCCCAAAGAAATTTTCCATGACCTCATGTCATGTGTCAGTAAGTTGAATTGTGTCTGTCGCGGGTTTTGATATTTTTTTTCTATCGCTGGGACACATCGGATTTCTTGGTTGGTTTATAATCTCTGTAATCTTGAGAGGTGAGTGATAACCTGGCAGGAAAGATTAAAGACTAAATAGAAACCTGTTGAAAGGAGGACTTTGTATTGAATCAGGGAAGAGGTGCTAAAATTTGCAGAGTGGAACATTGGTGTGACATTCTACAGGAGAGGTAACATCTTCATCACTTTGGGCTGATTTTATCTTCTGTACCATTCACTCCAACTCCCAGTCTCTTCTGGACTGTAAGAAAGGGTAATTTTGGACATCAAGCTCTCAGGAGGATGAATAAAGATTGGCAAGCTGAAGTCAACAATCTGTCATTGGGTCACCTTAATGATGTACCATCCAGGGTCATAGCAGGGTCAGGTCTGTTCATCGTCTTGAAGCTAATCTTCATTGCTGCTATTTTTAAAAATATAAGCATAAAATTACTCCGATATCCATGTCAGTAGTTGCGGAGTTAAAAGCCCTTTCTTTAGAAAGGGACAGGGGAGATTTACTAGAAAATAAGGAAAAATTAGCCCCGTTGGCAAGGGATTCAGGAACTGCAGGCTTAATGTGACGGGTAAGGGAACCTGAAGAGAATTGAGAACTACTTCTTTTGAATACATTGAATTAAGATCTGCACTGAGTGGCAAAAGAAAAATCAACAGTGACTTTCTAAAGTGAATTAGTAACTTGATCATGGCAGAGTGTGGGAGTGGACTTGTTTCTGTCGTATTTTCAAAGAACCAGTAATGGGCCAGTGGGCTGAAAGGCCAACTTATTATTTATATTCTAATGCTGGATCTAACAGAATTACCTGGTTTCTAACCACAGCCTCACTTGCTTAGTCCAATAGACATTTTTTTAAAAACAGGCAGTGCAGTTAGAGTAGTGGTCGACAGCATCGAGTCCACGCTGCTGAAGATCCAGCTGCGCTGGATGGGTCACGTCTCCAGAATGGAGGACCATCGCCTTCCCAAGATCGTGTTATATGGCGAGCTCTCCACTGGCCACCGTGACAGAGGTGCACCAAAGAAAAGGTACAAGGACTGCCTAAAGAAATCTCTTGGTGCCTGCCACATTGACCACCGCCAGTGGGCTGATAACGCCTCAAACCGTGCATCTTGGCGCCTCACAGTTTGGCGGGCAGCAACCTCCTTTGAAGAAGACCGCAGAGCCCACCTCACTGACAAAAGGCAAAGGAGGAAAAACCCAACACCCAACCCCAACCAACCAATTTTCCCTTGCAACCGCTGCAATCGTGTCTGCCTGTCCCGCATCGGACTTGTCAGCCACAAACGAGCCTGCAGCTGACGTGGACTTTTTACCCCCTCCATAAATCTTCGTCCGCGAAGCCAAGCCAAAGAAGAAGAAGATTACAGTAACAGTGAGCTGGTTCGAATCTAGCACTGCCTGTAAGAAGTTTGTACATTCTCCCCATGTCTTCATGGCTCCGGTTTCTTCCCACCCTTCAAAAGCCATACGGGGATTGTAGGTTAATTGACGTATTTGGGTGGCATGGGCTTGTGATCTGCAAGGACCTGCTTCCGTGCTGTATGCCTAAAAAATTTGAAAGGGTTGAGGATCAGGAAAGGTGAGATTAAGTGAGCAGCTGTGCTCCCCACCTATAGCCAGCCTGTGAAGCCTCCGTTAAGTGCAAGATTTTCTTTGTGTTTTGAAGATTTTTTTTAAAGTACACTCTTAGCAGTGGGAGACCTGCTTCCACCTCCCGAGTCAGAGCAGGAACTTCCAGTGACAGAAGTCAATCGCTGATTGAGATGTAGAAGCATCTGGGAACTGAGAGTGTGCTTGTGACGGAGGCTTGGAGCATTTGCTAGGATGGTAGATAATTCCCTTAAATGGGAATTTGTCACAGTGTGGTCCATTGTCCTGTCAATTCTGAGGTTAGGTGTCTAATTGACCCATATTTGAATACCGCAGGCAGCCTGGCCTGGTATAACGCTTAGGAATTTCTTCTAATGAATTCATAGGGAAGGGCCCTTTTCAACACTCCTATCCATCATAGAATTTGAAGAGATATTTTGGTCGGTTTTTTCATTCCATTTTATTCTCCGGTTTTCTCTCATCCCTTTCACAGTCTTGTTCCTTCTTATTTGCTCTTTTAATCTCCTAACTTCCCAAGGCTTTCTTCTTTTTCTCTACCAAACTGTTTACTCTTTGTATTTGCCTACCTCTCTCTTCTGTCTCACTCCTTCATTTTACCCATCTCTATTGCCCTGCCATCTTCAGCTCCTCGAGGCTTCTGGATATCTGCCAAGGCTTGAACTCTGGAATTTACTTACTAAGCCTCTCTACCATTCTTTACTTCTTGAAGATGCTTCTTAATTTAATTTTAATTTAGGCCTACAGCAGGGTAACAGGCCCTTCCAGCCCATGAAGCCATGCCACCCAAATGCCCCAATTAACCTACAACCCCCATACAATTTGAAGGGTGGCAGGAAACTGGAGCACCCAAGGAGACCCCTCGCAGACACAGGGAGAACATGCAAACTCCTTGCAGGCAGTGTTGGATTCAAACCCAGGTTGCTGGTGCCATAATACAGTTGCGCTAACCATGCCACCCTAGAGCCCTTCATTTCTCGTGCTCTTTTACCCTACCTCAAAGTTGGGTTCTCATTCACACATTCTCTCATCTTTCCACCAAATTTATCTACTACACATTGCATCTTCTCTCCCCCACCCCCGCCAACTCCGTCTCTCTTTTTCACCTCATTTATTTTAAGTTGCATAATTCTTTTTCTGAGCTTCATTGGAGATTAAAGGGTACAGAGCAATTAGCTGGTTGTGATCATTCTCCACTCCAAACCACTGACAAACAATTGAAACAAATTGATTTTTTTATGATTCAGTGCAAAGAAAAGAGAGCTGTATAGTTCTGTGTGGGTTTAATTTCCCACTCTAAGACACTGATTGCATTCTTCAAGCATTCTGATGGCTATCAAAGCGTCTTTGAAGTAGCAGCAGGGTCAGAGGCTGTTCGCAACAAGTTTGAGTTTGTCACGCAGCCCAGGCCAACCCCCACATCCATTGCAGACGTCATTGGACCACCCTAATAATCTGAAATGGCAATCTGGTGGGGCAGGGAGTTAAATGTTTCAACATAAAATCTGCTGCAGCTGTGATTTTTATTTTATCTCTC
This sequence comes from Narcine bancroftii, assembly GCF_036971445.1. Lineage (NCBI taxonomy): Eukaryota > Metazoa > Chordata > Chondrichthyes > Torpediniformes > Narcinidae > Narcine > Narcine bancroftii. The sequence continues at coordinate 243,540,694 of NC_091473.1, forward strand.
CTCCTGAGAGAGGCTGACTCTCCTGCAGCTCCAGAGCGTATTAACCTCCCATGGTCTTCCTGTATGAGTTTGGATAATCAGCCTTAAACTAGAAAATCTAATCCAAGCAAGGATTTTCTTTCACATCTGGTGGACTTCACTCACCTGCTGAGGCTGGCTGTGAACTTTTCAGGGGTGTTCGCAATTGCTCTCCACCTTTGTGGGAAAGAGACTTGGCTCCAGCCAAGTTTATTATCATCCGATTGCATAAGTTGAGCATGACGAGACAGCGTTCTCCGGTCCTCAGTGCAAAACACGCAGACACATAACCAGACACATCACACATAACAGACAAACAATACATATGCACAACAAGTATTCATATATACAAATAAATAAATATTGTTACGTGAACATGAGAGCCTCGGATGGTTCGTGTGAGCAGATCCTTTGGTCGTTCAGCATTCTCACTGACCATGGGAAGAAACTGATCCTCAGCCTGGTGGTGCTGGCTCTGATACTCCTGAAACTCTTTCCCGATGGGAGCAGCCGAAAGATGCTGTGTGTGGGATTTTGTGCACGCTCTTCAGACAATAGTCCGGTTAGATCATGTCAGTAGGGGCAGGGAGAACCCAGTGATCCTCTCTGCCACCCTTATGGTCCTGTGGATTGACCTCTAATCCAATGCTCTGCAGCAACTGTACCACACTATGATGCAGCTGGCAGGACATCTTGATAGAGCTCCTTTTAGAAGGTTGACATGATGGTGGCTGGCAGCCTTGCCCGTTTTGGTCTTCTCAGGAAGTGTAGTCACTGGTGTACCTTCCTGACAAGTGAGCAGATGTGTGTCCCCGTTAGGTCACTAGGTAAATGGACCCCAAGGAACTTGGTGCTCTGCACTACAAAGTTGTTGATGTATAGTGGAGGGTAGTCATTCCTGTTCATCCTGAAGTCCACGATCATCTCCTTCATCTTGTTCACGTTGAGACTCAGGTTGTTACTCTCACACCATTTCATGAGATTTTCCACTCTTCCCTGAAGTGCAACTCATCTTTGTTGCTGAAGAAGCCACCTTCTGTTGTGTCATCTGCAAACTTGATGACACTGTTGGAGCTAGATCTTGCGATGCAGTCGTGGATCAGGAAAGTGCTCAGGAAAAGGCTAACACACAGTTAGCGGGACAGTGCTTGATATTCTGCTACCATTTTTGCCATTACCATTATTACCATTATTGGAGGTAGATCAAGCTTTGATTACATTCCTCCCAACCCATATTTCTAGGAATGCTTTGGTGATGTTCTTCAATAGACCACAGAGGGCAGCACGGTTGGTGTAGCGGTTAGCGCAATGCCACCGATCAGAACTGGGGTTCGAATCCCGTGCTGTCTGTAAGGAGTTGGTACATTCTCCACGTGTCTGCGTGGGTTTCCTCCAGGGGCTCTGGTTTCCTCCCACTTTCGAAATGTGCCGGGGGTGTAAATTGGCCAGCACAGACTTGAGGGCTGAAATGGCCTGTTACCGTTCTGTATGTCTTTTTTTAAAATAGCTGAGCATAATCCAGCCCACTGCCACCACTCACACATGAAAGCTGCTTTGTTACTATGCCAGTGGACACAAGTTAATTCAGTCCAGGTTTCCAATCACCTACTTGATCCGTATTTATACTGCTGCCTGGACCAAGAAGTCGTAAAATCCAATTCCACAACCCTATGAGAAAATATGAATACCTCAGTTATTAAAGATCATAAGGTGCTTCATAAGCTTAATTAATTTAAAGTTGTCAGTCACCCATGAGGTTGAGAGAATGATTTTCAATGGTGGTATGATTTTTTTTTAAAAAGGGTTGTTCAGATTTATCGTCAGTGTCCATTCATGTCATTGCATTCAATCCTGAGATTACTTTTCCTGAGGACCAGGCAGAATTTCTCCTTATCTGTAGTGCAAAAAAACTACTCAATAAAAGATGGGTATACAAAAGAGAGAAAAATGAACAAAGAAAGAAGTTCAAACAAACTGCAATACAGAATATAAATATTCAATAATAAATAATGTGCAAAGAAAGGATCCTTAAATGAGTCCCTGATTGTTTGTTGTTGAGGAGTCTGATGGTGGAAGGGTAGCAGCCGTTCCTGAACCTGGTGGTGCGAGTCTTGTGGCCCCTGTACCTCTTTCCTGATGGCAGCAGCGAGAACAGAGCGTGTGCTGGGTGGGGTGGATCCTTGATGATTCCTGCTGCTTTTTTGAAATGGAAGAATATCGAAGTTTGCATACTAGAAAATATTATAGAGATAGGGAGGGACAGGGTAATGGAAGTATTTTAAATGCCTGTGGGATGAAAGTGTATACGTGGATGGGATCAGGGCTAGATAATAATATAGATGAGCTTTCTGATAATGTTTTTCTGTAAAGATTGACCATGAGAACAAGTTACGCAATCTGTTGCATCCAAACTCAAGAGACACAGAAGGCGGATTCCTGTGTCTCACCCAGCAATACCACATTACCTGGAAGGTCTGTGCACAGTTCCTTTGGTAATATCACTTCCTTGGGAAAGTAATAGGTCTTAATGTAGTTCTTGAGTCTACATTTGAATGAAAAAAGGTGAAGAGCAAACAAGGATCATTCAAATCTTTGATGATGCTAAGGTGCTGATCCATCAGGTCCTTTAATGTATGCACTAAGTTGAACTGTCACAAGAGAGAAAGCAGATGTGATAAATCCATTTGTGATTGTTGAAAACAGAACATGTTCCAGAGGTTGTTGAAATTTTATGTGATGAGCAAACAGAAAATCATCATCCCTGCTGTCTACCTGATTTCAAGGGCAGGGACTTTGCAATTGCTTAGGTTCTTGCCTAATAGGTGGAGATGTTGCTGTGGCATTCAAATGATTTAGGTTGAATCTGGGCGTCTTTTATCCTCATCAGGGATTAGGAAGAATTTAGAGCACAGTGACAGGCCCTTCTGACCCATGCTGTCCAAAAATCCCAATTAATCTACAACCCTGGTACGCTTTTAAATCTCAAAGAATTGTATTATCCTGACATTTTTACCCCTGTGTATTTCTTTAAACATTGTTTAACAACTGAACTGGGTCTGAATTGATGACATTCCTCAATTATTTTTTGTTTAGATAATTTAATTTGTATGCTTCTGGACTTGCCCTTTATGGTGTACAGGTTGAATCTTCTGTCTTTGTTGCCTCTCACTAGTAGATAGATCAGGTGGACTCATTATTAGTCCACTAAGGAAGAAAGACTAGCACACAGGGCTTTCTTATTCATGATCACTGCTCCAACGCCACATACACAGCAGTGCATTTATGTGGATAGTTGCTTTCCTTCCTGCTCAAAACTATGCTTTTGTGTGCAAGTAGCCTATTATTCACTGTCCATGTTCTGACATGGAACGTTACCCATTCATGAGTTGGAGGAGAATGGAGAATGTGCGGGGGTGGAGGAGCACACAATACGGGAACCGTCTTTAAGTTGAACCAACTGTGATCCATCAGGCACAACCTGCAATTTTATAATGTGTTTTATTCCCATTCTTTACAGCTATTGAAAACCTTGCAGAAAGAGCCCTTCAAATCCGCAAAGTCCTTCTGACTCTGCCAAAGCCAACCATCATCGTAATGCGCTATCTCTTTGCTTTCCTCAGTCAGTAAGTATTATTTACATGTTGTGATGCTGTATTTTATGTTTTGCCATTAGATCCTCCTTCAGTGCCTGAAGTTTACTCATAAGTTATTAACCAGACTTTTATTTTTATTTTTTTTATTTTTCACACTATGAACCATATTAACCAAAATACACACAAACATTTCCCTCTTGTATATACACAGTGTCATTTTCTCCCCTTTTTCCCCCCTCCCTTCCCTCCTTCCTTCACCCCCTCTCCCCACCCACTCAACGTTCAACCTATATGATACATTAAACAATGTCATCACATATTGAAAATAAACAAGAAATTTGTGTCTTCTACTTTTACACACTGGGTCAGTTCATTTCGTCTTCTCCTTCTGTCATTTTAGGCGGTGGAGGTCTGCGGTAGGACTTCTCTGTTGAGTTCCATGTACGGTTCCCAAATTTGTTCGAATACTGTGATGTTATTTCTTAAATTATATGTTATTTTTTTCCAATGGAATACATTTATTCATTTCTATGTACCATTGCTGGGTTTTCATTGTAAGGAGGAAACAGGAACAACAGAACATGCAGATTGGGCATGTGAGAAAGTGGAAAAGTTTTGGGAAGATCTAAACCAGTTATTAAATAAAATCACAAAAAGCAACATTCCAAAAAATCCAGAGATCTTTCTTCTAAGTAATGTAAGAAGTAAAGAACTTGGACTCGATTTGGATGGAGAACAAAAAAGATTTATTATGATAGCCTTAGCTGTAGCAAAAAAATGTATTATGTCAACCTGGAAATTAGAAGATAATCAGACTTTTTTGCCTCCTCAGAACACTCTCATCTCTGATGGATTCTTTTCTATTGCTTAACGCAATAGGCACATGACAGCAAGTAGCTCTGCACAGCACTGCTATGTGTGGCTTAGAACCATAGAACATTACAGCACACAAATCAGGCTCTTCGGTCCTTCTAGTCTGTGGCAAATTATTAATCTGCCTAGTCCCACTGACCTACACCCAGTCCATAGGCCTCCACACCCCTCCCATCTTTTTCCCCCAAATTTTCCAAATTTTTTTTCTTAAATGTTAGAATTGAACCTGCATTTATCATTTCAGGTGGAAGCTTTTTCCACACTCCCACCACTCTCTGTGTGGAAAAAGTTGCCCCTAAACTTTTTCCCTTTCACACTTAACCCTTCTTCTAACCTCAGTTGCCAAACCCTACTTGCATTTACTCTCTCTATCCCTCCCCTCATAATTTTGCATACCTCTACCAAATGTCCCCTCATTCTTCTATGCTCCAGGGAATAAAGTCCTAACATGTTTAACCTTTCTTTGTAACTCAGTTCCTGAAGTCCCTAGTAAATCTTCTCTGCAGTCTTCCAATCTTATTGATATCTCTCCTGTAGCAAGGTGACCAAAACTGCACACAATACTCTAAATTTGGCCTCACCAATCAATGTCTTATACAACTTTACCATAACATCCCAGCTCCTATTTTCAATTCTTTGATTTATGAAGGCCAATATGCCAAAAAAAAACTTGGAAGGGAACTTTCAGTTGTGTTCTTCTTGCCTCTGTTAGCCTTGAACTTTCAAGTGGTGGAAGTTACATTTTCATTAGGAGGTGCTGTTGGAGAAGCTTTGGTTTGTGCCAACAGTACATTTTGTAGCTGATATACACTGCATGTACTGTGCACTGGTAGCGGAAGGCGTGAACATGAGGGTTCCAATCAGTTGGATGGATGAATGTTGTTGGTAAGCTTCTAATGAAGGCCAGACACTTGGTTCATAGATGGTGAGAAGATTTTGGAGAGTTAGGAGGCGATGGTATCATTGCAGAATTTGTGACCTCATCTTTTTTTGGTCGCAATATTTGCAGAGCAAGTACTTCCCCCATGTTCAGGCCAACATTCCTCTTTCAACAAATGCCTCCAAAAATATATGAACAAGTCATTAATATAACTTGCCTTTTCAGTTCCAGCATTCAACTTTTCCCCATTCATCCTGGCATTGTCTACAGTGAGAAAGTTTTCTACTCCCTTGCAAACTACTTACACAAAGAAAAACCCTTTTTTTTTAATGGTCAAATTAGTACCATGTGTTTCCATGTACCAGCCACTCATAGTGAGGCCAGATATACTGTACACACGCAACACTGGCCTAGTTGGATAACCCAAATCAAAAGCAGCTGGTTGAATTTGATAGTCGCAGCTTAGAGTCAACACGTGTTCATGTGAGTTCCTGTACATCTGGCAGTTACCACCAGGGAGGATTAGGGTGGTATTGTCTCTTGATGTATGAAAGGCGGAAAATAAAATCATTTTTTCTCCTTATTGCCTTCTCATTCTTGCATTTTAAAGGTTGAGGAGGAAAGTACATCTCAACATGGACACCAGTTGACATTTTCTACTGTGTTCAGCATTAATTTATCCATTGAATTTTTAAAAGGAACCAAATATTTTCCTTTCTTTTTGTGAAGCTTGTCCCAGTTCAGTGAGGAAAATATGATGGACCCCTACAACCTGGCTATCTGCTTTGGACCCACTCTAATGTCTGTGCCGGAGGGCCATGATCAAGTATCCTGCCAGTCACATGTCAATGAATTGATCAAGTCCATCATTCTGCACCACGACACTATCCTCCCAGGACAAAAGGAGCTGGAGGGGCCTGTGTACGACAAAGGGTTGGCAGGAGAAGATTACTGGTGAGTCTGGCCTAGCAACGTATATTTGTCTCCCGAAAGGTTTGAAATCCCCTTGCTTGGGTTCTTTAGTTGGGGTCCAACTAAGCAAGAAAGAAGGAGGAAGTAAGTTATCTAAGTCAGCTTGACGGTTCTCAGCACCCACCCCCTGAGCCATTTCTGCTTCTCTAATGAGTTCAAGGCAACAGAACAAATGCTGCTATTGGCTTCTGTGCCTGTACATAATGAGATTGGGTGGAATTTCCAAGCTTCACTGCACCTCTTCAATGTCTCACAATTATTGAGACAACGGGTGAAATATCAGGGCCAAAAGCAATGGCGCTGGGAGGGTTTCATTGTTTAAAATTAATCTCAGGGTATCTTATTGAATTACTGACAAGCCATCAAGAAGGCTTTTATAAAGCATTACATTCAGAAATTTTCGTGTATTGTCACCACAAGGCAGAATTGACCAAGGACTGGAGCAGAACCATGCGCAAAACTAGAGGTGGTGACCAAGCAAGAAAGCTATGCTGCTTTTAGAACATTTTGTGTGTTAGAAGTAAAAGCATTCCCTCCACAAGTTCTTCTTGATGTTCTTTGACCTGCCACACTCCATCCTTTGCTCCAACCCACCTGATCTTGCTAGCACCCAGATCTCCTGTAAACTTTGCTTGTGCACTGACTATCTGGGACAACCCTCCGCTCCTTCCACTTGAAATCAAATTCCTCATCCAATTTCACTGGCAAGATGTTGTGAAGCATTATTTAAAATTGGCAAGGTCTGCACATCCCCATCTTCCTTTCTTTCCTGTAGATTTATCATTACCTTCAACATCCTCCCATGCTTCTCGATGCCTTTGATACAAACGTGCATACTTTCTCTCTTCATTCCAAGCTCCCTTTATTTTGCAGTGAGAGTCCTCATGGGGATCCTGCCTCAGCTGAAGATGTTGTGCAGGAAGTTGGGACAGAGGCACACACCAGTGAAGATGGTATGTTGTTGGCTTTTCTCTTTGTTCACCGATTCACAATGAAAGAGAGGATGTGGGGCAAGGATTGCAGGGGAAGCAGAAGGAAGTACGCTCCCAAAAGGTTTCGACATTTTTGGATATGATCGTTGTTTCTTGTCCAAAAATGTCACTTCCAACAGAGCTGCAGAACATCAGCCTGGAGCTTTGTGATCCTCTGTGGGGTGTGGGTTTGAACCTGGAATTTTCTGCTTCAAGGTCAGATTTTTCACTGCACAGATTGTTGCAATTGGAAAAGACAGACACCACCCTCTCCTTGAGGACATGTAGGAGTGAGTAATAAATACCCTGCTTCTGATGCCCAGATCCGTGAAAATCAACATGAGGAAAAGGGCATACGTGGAAACTATTTTGTTGTTTAATGAATTACAGCATTCTTATATAAGCAGCAATGTTGTTTTAATAATTATGATTGAGGAGGGATGTGTGCAAAGTGCATAAATATTTAATAAATATCATACTGCCCATCTGTAGGGAGGGTCCAGAAATCGTAGAACAATATTGCACAGTGCAGGCCCTTCAGCCCTCGATGTTGTGCCAACCCATAGATATATAGGTAGTCCTCAACTTGCGACCTACGCAAGTTACATCCACCCGCACATAAAACTGACATTTTTATCTAAAATACTGTACATATGGCTGACATTCTTCATAAAAGGTTCATTTATTGATTTTTTTTAAAATTGCCTTAATATCTCATTAAGACATGCGAATCTGACTTGCATCCAATCGAATTATGACCAATCCTTCAGTCCCAATTACAGTTGTAAGTTGAGGACTATCGTTACCTTGTTTTTAAAAAAAATTCGAAACCCTCCCCACCCCATAACCCTCTATTTTTCTTCCATCCATGTGTCTGTTCCTAATGTTTCAGCCACCACCACCATCCCTGGCAAGGCATTCCAGACACCCACAACTCTGCCCTGATGTTTCCCCGAAACTTTCCTCACTTCACTTCATATTCATGAACTCTGATGTTTGCTATTCCTGCCCTGGGAAACGGGCACTGGCTGTCCACCTTCTCATAATCTTGTAGACCTCTATTAAGTCTCTTCTCATCCAGCTCTGCTAACCTTGCCACATAAGACTTATTTTCCCATCCAGACGACATCTTGGTAAATCTCTTCTGCACCTCCCCATAGCTTCCATGTCCTTCCTATAATGAGGTGACCAGAACTAAACACATTATTCCAAATGTGGTCCCACCAGAGATTTGTAGAGTTGCAACATGACATCTCGACTTTTAAACTCATTCCTCCTGTTAATAAAGCCCAGCATAACATCGGCCTTCTTAACTCTCCTACTAACCCGTGCAGCAACCTTGAGGGATGTATGAATTTGGACCCAAAGGTCCTTCTGTTACTCTCGTAACCGACCTTTAACCTTGTTTTCGACCTCCGGATTTAACTCTATCTGCCACTTTTCCACCCCACACTGCATCCTGACTATATACTTTTGTAACCTTCAGCAACCTTCAACTGCATCCACAACTCCTCCATCCTTCATATCACCTGCAAACTTACTGACCCATCCTTCCACCTCTTCATCTAGGCGATTTATAAAAATCACAAAGTGTAGGGGGTCCAAGAACAGATCATTGTGGGATTCCACTAGTCACTGACCTCCAGGCAGAATACTTTCCTTCCACTACTATCTGCAAGCCATTTTTTTTATCTACATGGATCCAATGCCTCAAGACTTTCTGAATGAGTCTTTCGTGGGGGACTTTGTCAAATGTCTTACTAAAATCCATGTAGACCACATGGGGGAAGGTTTTGTTGCTAACCATGAGTATCTCACTTGCCCTTCTCCACATCGAACAGTACAGCACAATACAGGCCCTCCAGCCCACAAGTTTTTGCCGACCTATGTAAACCTACTCCACAACAATCTAATTTTTCCTGACTTTACATCCATAACCCTCTATTTTTCTTGCATCCTTGTGTCTAAGAATCTTTTGGATGTCACAATTGTGCCAGCTTCCACCACAACCCGTGGCAATGTACTCCAGGCATCCACCACTCTGAGTAAAAAAAACTTACCTCTAAACTTTTCTCCCCACAAATTAAACCAATGTTCTCTGATATTAGTTATTGTCGACCTGAGAAAAAGGTGCTGGCTGTCCACCCTGTCTTATTCCTCATAATCTTGTATACCTCCATTCTTCTTCTTCTTCTTCTTCTTCTTCTTTACCTCCATTAACCTTTCTTCATTTGACATCTTCTCCAATCCAGGCCACATGCTGGTAAATCTCTCCTCTGCACCCTCTCCACAGCTTCCACTGCCTCCCTCTAATATAGCATCTTTAGCTATTCCCAAGTTTGAAATGCTTTCTTAAACACATCTCTCCAAATCCTCCTGAAACATAGCTGCCACCCATACTTTGATTTATCTGTCACAATAAGTGACTCTTAAGTCCATGCTCTATGAAAAGATTTACAGTGATTTCTTCAATAAATATGGTGTGTAAAATTGAATATGAAATGTTACAGATAATTTGAACTAGCATTGTTACTTTAAGACAACTGAGACTGATTGTATCTGTGACGTCCAGTATTTTGCAGATATTCCTCCAAGTCACATTACATCTCAGTGGGTGGGACACTGCGGGAGTGATTGTGCTTTGCAATAGACATATGAAGGTGACAGCATATTGCAGGGAAGATTTCAACACACAGGCAATCTTGCTCCATTTTCTAGGCCATTCAACGGAGCAGCTGTGAACAGCTCTCACTGCTTTTCCCCGCTGTCACCACCGTCACAAGCACAAAGGAGATCTTAAAATCAGTACAATTGCTTCGCTCCCTTTTGGTTTCACTTCAGTGTCTGCCGTGTATTGTGAACCGTTCTATCCGCATGACAAGTGCGCTGCAGGGTCTTCCTTTTCCTTACTGAAGTTCTGGATCATTTTAATAAGAAACCCCTGTCCACAGAATGTCTTGACTCTAAAATAAATGAGATTCAGGAAGGAGGAGGTGTTGTGAATCCTCAGTTCCTGTCTTGAGAAAAATCATCCTGTGCAAACAGGATAACACCAGTGCTGTGTGCATGTTTGAGAGCTCCCACTCACTGTCCCTCTGCATAGATCTGGCTTCAGTGGAATGAACGAAATAGAATGCATGTCATTTATAAATGTAAATAAACAGAGAGAAGAGTTGTTTTGACTCACAGCCTCTGCTTATGTATAATGCAGTTCCATGATTCATTTACATTATGCTATATTTATATGTGTTAACCAAATCTTCCAGAGCACCACTAATCCAGTTTAGAGATGACATTGCATCTAAGCCACATTTGAGATTCAAAGCACAAAACAGGACCATTCATCCTCTTGTGGCAGCACTTTGCTGTGTGATCCAAAACAAATCACAACCTCTGTTACGGATGGTAGCAACCTGGGGGAACAAAGATGAGAAGGTTACTGTGGGTCTGGAGAGTGTAGTGTGAGGTTGAGAGGGGGTTTGGGGGGGGGGGGTGGTGGTGGTGTGTAAGATGTATGGGAACCATGGAAATTCCAGATAGGATAAGAAAAAGGATCAGGAATCGGCCATCTGGCCCGTCAAGCCTGCTCCGCCACTCAATGGCTGATCCGATGATAGGCTCATCTCCACCTACCTGCCTTTTCCCCCATATCCCTTAATTCCCTTACTATGTAAAAAAAATCCATCTAACCTTGTCTTATTTATATTTACTGAGGTCACCTCCACTGCTCCAATGGGCAGTGAATTCCACAGATTCACCACCCTCTGGGAAAAGCAGTTCTTCCTCCTGGCTGGGAAACTGGTCCCTCTGTTACCATGGCCCTTCTGGTCAGGCAAGGACTCATCCCAGAAGTTATCCAGCTTGTGAGCTCCAGTGGCATAATTGTTCTAATCATTAAAACCCCAAAGTACAAAAAGGCAGAAAAGAAGGTAGAATAAATACAGCTTGAAAAACTGTTCCACAGCAGGATCTCTTCCACTGCAGCATTCTGCCAACTCAAGCTTTAAAAAAAAAGCTATGCATTTTTTCTTGAAGAGAAAGGTTACTCTAGGTATCAAGCAAAATCTGGTAAATAGAGAGCGAGACCCCGATCAGCAAATAGTGAAGTAGCGTTACAAGAGTGAGTAACCTCCTCCAACTCTCGATATTCCTGTGACACTAACTTGTTCCTTTGATTTCACTGGAAAAATCTGGTGGCTAAGATTTGTGCAAGTATAGTTTAAAGAAAAATATGTTATATTTGCTCCTTACCACTTGAACGAGAAAGGCAATAAGCCATAACCCACTCACTAAAAATGTCTTTTGAAAAATTATGACCTCCATAATTACCAAGCGGAAAGATTTCAGACACAGCCTGTCAGCAGGATGAGTTTATTGGTGCATTAACTAAGCATGTGTGCAAATTAGCCCTCTTTACGCATTAAGCCTTTTAATAGAACTAAGGCAAAATAATCAGACATAGAGCTTCGGCACTGCATAGTTCTGGCTTCAGTGGAATGAACGAAACAGAATGCATGTCATTTATAAATCACACACACACACACACACACACACACACACACACACACACACACACACACACACAGACAGACAGACAGACAGACAGACACACACACACACACAGAGACAGACAGACAGACACACACACACAGACAGACACACACACACACAGACAGACACACACACACACAGAGACAGACAGACGGACAGACACACACACACAGACACACACACACAGACACACACACACACACACACACACACACACACACACACACACACACACACACACACACACACACACACACACACACACACACACACACACACACACACAAAGGAAGGCTATCAGCTTGTCCTAAAAAACTAATCTATTTTTCCTGAAGTGATCAGGAATATGTGAAGCAGTGATCTCTCTCTCATACAGAACATTTTAATTCATACCCAAGGATATGAACTATTCTCTAAAAAAAACCTAAAGTTAATTTTAGTAAAAAATTTAGATATACAGCACGGTAACAGGCCATTTTGGCCCACAAGTCCGTGCCGCCAAATTTACACCTTATTAACCTACAACCTGGTACGTTTCGATTGGTGGGAGGAAACCAGAGGCCCCCCCCCCCCAGAGAAAACCCACGCAGACATGAGGAGAACATACAGACTCCTTACAGATTGGGCAGGATTCAAATCCTGATCGCTGGCAGTGTCAAGGCATTGCGCTAACTGCTTCGCCCACGGTTCCGCCCGTTACTTTGACTTTTTCTTGAATGAATTAATTTTATAACCCGATTCCTTTCAAGGCTTCAGTCTGTAATGTAAGATGATCAACATTATTTGGTTATATGAAAATAATTTCTACAATCAGGGGGACTGAACCCAAATACAAGATAATTAGGAAATAAACCAGAGGAAAGAAGGAAATTGTTTGTTACCCATGTTTTGAGAGCTAGTGTTCTATCCACTAAGGTACCAGGACAAAAGGAGTATGAGATGATCGATCTTGATTCTGGCCATCTTCCTCTTTCCTAGCATTGCCCATTTTAGCTGCTTACTTGGCATAGAGCTCAGCAGTTCAGACAAAATGTGACTGAGCCAAGTAAGATAGGCCTTCCTTATCTCCTAGCTCAGCAATCCCACCTCCTACCCCTTCTAAAGTTCACATCCAAAACTCAGCAGTTCATTTCCGGACCCTCACCCTTAACTAATAACTCTTTCATAGATTCATACTGTGCAGAAGCACAATCCATGGCCCACTGTACCCAAGGATATCATCGAGTCACAATCAATAAAGCTTCTCCATGCCAGGAGTATAATCACAAATTTAAATTTGACTGTTATATGTATGACACAAATGCATTTTCATACAAATCTTTATATCTTTAACTTAGTAAAATGATAATTGGGAGAAGCCATTTCTTGTTGCCCTCACACCCCCACTCCCCATTACCTACACTGGCAAGGTCTAATACTAATTAAAATTCTTAACACTGTCTTCGAACCTCATTGTGCCTTTATCTCAAACCTCATTATGCCTTTATCTCACCCTATCTCTAATTTCCACTGGTCTAACCTCAGAACTCCATGCCCCACCCTTCATTTTCATCAGTCTGTTATGGGGTGTTAAATTTTCATCAGTCAAGGGCCCAGATGCTGAAATAATCTTCTCTTCCTTTGTCACTCTTTTTATTTAAATTAAATTGAAATGTGGATGAGCACGAACCTGTGCTGTCCAATTACACCCAATTGACCTACAACCCCGGCACATTTTGAACATTGGGAGGAAACCAGAGCATCCGGAGGAAACCCATGCAGAAATGGAGAGAACGTACAAACTCCTTACAGACAGCACCAGATTCGAACCATGGTCTCGATTGATGGCGCTGTAACCCCAGTCCTGATAGCTGGCGCTAACCGCTACGCCAACCGTGGTGCCAACTATTCTACTTTGCCCTAATGTGGCTTATTGACGATTTGGTTTATTTTTCACTGCTTTATTTAACAAAAAAAAATTCAATGATCTATATAAATTTGTGCTGTTGTTGTATTAGATCTGAGAAGGGTTACTGTTCTGCTCAGTCCTCTCCATCTGCTGGAGCCTCTGCCACGTCTTGGCCCTGAACCAGGGTCACAGGAGGAGCTGAGGATATTGGGTATCACAGACCCACAGGGGTTTCTCTGCAGCTGTCCTGTCACAGAAGCCAAGTGGGAGATTCAATCTTTCAAGGCTGTTTCGGTTTTGTTTTAAAAAAAGCTGCTGTCATTTCAGAATGATCCGTTTTATCTTTGTTAAAGCTGTCAGGGATGGTTGAAATTTTTTTCTCCAGTGTTTTCACTCTTGGCCCATCATCTGATTTGGGGGGGGGGGGAGTTGGGGGGAGGGCGAGAGGGAAGAATATGTATGCTTAAGTGGCAATGTGAGCAACTAAGCATTTGTAAATTTGTACGCGGATATATGCTTGCAAGTGTCAGCAATGGTTTGATCACTGGCTTGCTGAGTGGATCTGCATTTTTACTGTGTGCTGAAAGCCATGTGATGTTCTGGCGTGTCATTTAGCAGTACAAACAAGACTATTTTTCTTCTAATTGACCTACCCTGAAGGAAAGAGTGACCTTCCTGCAACTCGGTTGTACTCTTCAGTTCCCCTCCTGCTGCAGATAGTGAATGAGTTATTGTGCTCAGTTCAGTTCCAGTCCTCATTGTCTCATGTGTCAGTTGGCGAGACAGAGATATGTGTGTGTGTATAAACGTGCATGCTGCAAATCTGTAAACGTTAGCTCACCATCAGGGCCTGACCTGTTTGGTCCTTAACTCTGGCGCTGTGAAGTATGGGAATGAGTACAATATTCTGAAAGAATGATTTTAATCTTAACCACTCAATGGGGAAAATGACGTGAACAAAATACTGCAATTTTCAATAGAACACCACTTCAGGTAGTGTTTAAATGGGGCAGCATTTAAATGGAGCAGTTTCCAAATCAAGTTGTTAATCTGGTGTATTTCCATTTATTTATAATCATACCTTCAGGTGATTGTTTTTCCAGACTCTTTTGTGTAGTCTTCCAAAGGCGCTATTTACCTTGGCGAGTCTGTTGTCTATCTCTTTGTCGATCCTTGCATCCGATGAAATGGTGCAGCCGAGGTAGGTAAACTGGTTGACCGTTTTGAGTTCTGTGTGCCCGATGGAGATGTGGGGGGGGCGGGTAGTCATGGTGGGGAGCTGGCTGATGGAGGACCTCAGTTTTCTTCAGGCTGACTTCCAGGCCAAACGTTTTGGCAGTTTCCGCAAAACAGGACGTCATGCGCTGGAGAGCTGGCTCTGGATGGGCAACTAAAGCGGCATTGTCTGCAAAGAGTAGTTCACGGACAAGTTGCTCTTGTGGCTTGGTGTGAGCTTGCAGGCGCCTCAGATTGAAGAGACTGCCATCCATGCGGTACCGGATGTAAACAGCGTCTTCATTGTTGAGGTCTTTCATGGCTTGTTTCAGCATCATGCTAAAGAAGATAGTAAAGAGGGTTGGTGCGAGGACGCAGCCTTGCTTCACGCCTGAAGAAACACACAAAGATCAGCGTGTACAGAGCCATTGTCATACCCACTCTCCAGTTCGGCTCCGAATCATGGGTCCTCTACCGGCATCACCTACAGCTCCTAGAACACTTCCATCAGCGCTGTCTCCGCTCCATCCTCAACATTCATTGGAATGACTTCATCACCAACATCGAAGTACTCGAGCTGGCAGAGTCCGCAAGCATCGAATCCACGCTGCTGAAGACTCAACTGCGCTGGGTGGGCCACGTCTCCAGAATGGAGGTCCATCTCCTTCCCAAGATCGTGTTCTATGGCGAGCTCTCCACTGGCCACCGAGACAGAGGTGCACCAAAGAAGAGGTGCAAGGACTGCTTAAAGAAATCTCTTGGTGCCTGCCACATTGACCACTGCCAGTGGGCTGATCTCGCCTCCAACCGTGCATCTTGGCGCCTCACAGTTCGGCGGGCAGCAATCTCCTTGGAAGAAGACCGCAGAGCCCACCTCACTGACAAAAGACAAAGGAAGAAAAACCCAACCCCAACCAACCAATTTTCCCTTGCAACCGCTGCAACCCTGCCTGCCTGTCCCGCATCGGACTTGTCAGTCACCAACGAGCCTACAGCAGACGTGGACATACCCCTCCATAAATCTTCGTCCGCGAAGCCAAGCCAAAGAAGAAGATAATCATACCTAAAATATAATAACCTCTCCTTTTTGTGGTCAATGCTTATATTTGTCTTCTAATTTTGTGCGCTGTATAAACTAAACTCCACAGTCTGGTAATTATATTTAAGATAGATGTTCCTTCACAATTGCAGTGCATTGGAAATTAATGCACTACTTCTAACTCACGTTAGTTGATCAATATAGAGAGTGGCTCAGACAGGAATAGGAAGAGACCATGTTTGGTTATTAGTATGCTGAGCTAGCTGACTTCAGTGAGGTGCACAGCATTAAGGATGGGCCATGTACAAGAAGGCAAGCTTTCTCACCAATCCCAAGATCACACCCTCCAACTACAGTAAAAGTCCTAAAAATCCGCACTGCTAGGGGATAGGGTCATCCGGATTCTCAGGCAGTACTTTTAAAATTAAAATTTAAGGAGAAATAAAGGATAGAGGAACAGGTAAATTTTGATCGGTTATTCCTTAGCAAATGCATGCAGCATGCCTCATTTGACAAAACGAGCAGTTTTAACGAAAAAGAAAGTCAACACTTGACAAAAAGTGTAAACATAATTTTTTCACTTCAAAGAAGAGCATGTGTAACGCTTGAAATTATGTTTAAAAATGAACATTGTAAAAGAAAAATCCAGTATACAAATGAGTTTCCTTGTGATATGATTACCTACGTGATCGATTGTTGCCGCTGTGCACCTTTGGCACTTATGCATGCACACACTCCTCAACAAAAGCCTGCTAAATTTAAAAAGTTTGAGAATCTGCATTCTCGGATGGTCCAGATTTCCGGCATCTGGATTTTCTGGACATATATTGCATTCTCATCACCGCACAGTGTCAACAGTAAGGTGAAAGCACTGATTTTAGCTTTGGTATTCAACGTGCATTTTACCTGTGCTTAAGAAAGCTTGAACTTGCATTTATGTAGCTCTAGATAATCCCAGCATTTTACAACCAATTATTTATTTTGAGTTGTAGGCAAAGATAAAAACATGGCAAAAATCCCACAAACAGAAATGGAATAAATGACCAGATGACCTGCCCTATTAACGATGGTGATTAATGGTTAAATATTGACCCAGGCTTGGAACCTCAACACCGGATCCGTGCATGGCAAGACCCAGCTCAATGTGTCAGATTCATGCTAGAATAGACTTGTGTTTGGGTGGAACATTCCAAGTCAAACCAGGTTTAATTCTGACAGCCCCATCTCAGTCCTTTATCCAGATCTGGATGATTTACTCACAAGTGTCCTCTGTCTTTGATCAAAGGCGTATCGACAGCGTAGCAAGTCCTTTTTTCTGCTTTACCACTAATACTGGACAATCAGTTAAGGGAAAAAGTTGCTCAGTTTGTACTTGGATGGGATTGGATCCATTTCAGATCAAGCTTTAATTTTGTAGATTAACATACCTCTACTCATGCACACACAAATATCTCTGCTGGAAACACTATCGTAAAATGAACAAATCTACTAAAACAGAGGAGGGGGATAAGAAAGGGAGAAGGGATTGGCAGGAAGAAAATTTGTTTGAGTCACAGTTAAGCAAAGAATCAGTTTTCGTCGAGGAATTTCCCTTTTATGATTACCTAGCCAGAAGTATTGTTTTGACACACAAATAACTTTGCTCAAATGATGTCATTTTTGTATCGACTTTAATCCAAATGAGGATAGTCTAAAAGAATGTGTTGAGCTCATAGGCCATCTGACTTTTAATATATACAGTAATGCAAATCATTGTGCCAAAATGAATATTGGATATAGGAATGCAAAGAGCTGGACTTCTGAACTTGGCAAACAATTACTAATAGCTGTCAGCCCACACAATAAAACCAAGTCAGCAGTTTTCTCTTGCAGCATCTGCATTCAGCTGCCTTTTTTTGCCTCCCCCCCACCCCCCCATTCCCGACTCCCACTGTACTCCCATGGGAACATGCTGCATTTATTCATCGTTTACTCAGGAGACATGAGTGGCTGGACCAGAACAAACAAAGGTTGATCAATATGTTTCATGTTTCAAAGGAGCACCCTAAAAATAAAATCACAGTATGCAAACATTACAGGCAAGATTGGCATCTTTCTTCTTAAGGTGATGGTGATAAGATTGCTTCAATCTTTTGCAGGCCCAATGCATAGGTTGTTTGTTTCAGATTTAGAACCTGGCAACAGTTAGAATCTCACAGGCGTTTGCAAATGTATATATAGGTGCGCGCGCGCACACACACACACACACACACACACACACACACACACTCTCTCTCTCTCACTCAGTAAAATACCCGGAATATGGCACCTATGGGCATTGGTATCTGCCAGATAAGTGAGTTTTCTTATTGCTTGAGATTGCATGATCGGTGAACTGACACTTTGGGAGGTGCCAATTTTAAACGTTCGTATTTTTCACCTGTTTATTTTCCATGGCTATTTTGCCAGTTGCTTGAGGCTGCCGGTTGCTTGCTTCCCGGATGACAGGGATTTTACTGCACACCGTATCTACTTGTGCAATAGTTGAGTTTGTTGGACCAATTTTTTTGGGTCAAATTTGGGGGAGTCAAATAAGACCGCAATAAGTACCTGCACCGTTCAAGGGGTTGGGAAGATAGGATGGGTGAGCAGCTGGGGCCTAGGAGAGAGTCTGTGGCCAGGGCATCAGAAGCTCAGATGGGCGGGTGGCCAGGGCTAGGATCCAGGGTTGGGGCATCGTGAATTCTGGCAGGAGGGAGGGCAGTCAGGGCATCAGGAGCTCCGGAGGAAGGACAGGTCAAGGATCCTCGGCCGGAGCTTCAGGAGCTCAGATGAGAGGGCAGCCGAGCCAAGATGCAGGGAGCTAGAATGGGTGGGCAGTCAGGGCCAAAAATAGGGGCTCGACTTTTACACGTGTAATATGGAAAACGCGATTTTTGGATTTTTTGATAAAGAGGGTGTCGACTATTACACAGAATTGACTATTGCACAAGTATGTACGGTAAATACACAAGTCAGGAGGGTATTTAATTGGAAATGATGTTGTTGCCAAGTCATCGCTGTTGTGTTCCTTCTCAAACAGAGATCAGAAGGGAAGGAAGCATTCTTAGGTACTGTAATGTTTTATAGCATGCATCCATGTTGTAAATTTTAAGAAGCACTCCTCTCGTGGATGCCCCAGGTAAATACACATGCAATTGTGGTATTTCAACTGACGAGAAAGCTTCAGATGCTTGCTATTGTTATTGGATGTACATACCTCAATGCTGCAATTGACACATTTGGCATGTAACATGAAAGTGTGCAGTGATTGTAGTAAAAGCATAAGAATGCTGGAGGGACTTGGCAGGTCTCTCAGCGTCCATAGGAATTTTTACTCAAAACATTGGGACTTATTGCTGCCCATTGTGTCAACTAATCCATGCAAACGATGAGTACTAATTGGACAAAGCCTTATGTCTGATTTAGTCAGTGTTCAGATGTTACTTGTATGGAAAGTTTCAAGACCTGATAGCATCCAGAAAGAGAAAAAGAAGACCAAAGAACCTTGTGCAGGGAGGAAGTAAGATGATCTAAATTGCTAATGTACCTCAATAATGATTCTAGTTCTCTTCTATTTGTAGAAGGCGAACCGATAGAAGCCATTGCAAAGTTTGATTACACCGGACGTACAGCCCGGGAGCTCTCCTTTAAGAAGGGTGCGAGTCTGCTTCTTTATCACAGAGCTTCAGATGACTGGTGGGAAGGCCGACATAATGGAATAGATGGACTCGTCCCACATCAATACATTGTGGTCCAAGACACGTAGGTTTTCATCAATACCATAAGCCATAACAAAAGAGCAAATTCTGTCATAACTGTCTGCTAAAGCAATCGAAAGCTGGTCCCAGTGTTCTACTTTCCTCTATAGATTTGTACTCACTTTTGCATTAAATTTGAATTTGCTTTCCTCAAAAAATATAATCGTTTCTGTCTCCATTAGTCCTTGTAAAAACATTGCATGTTTCAACACAGGCCTGTGTCAGGAAATTTCACTCATAGGAGAAAGAGTTGTCATTACATTCTCTCATCAAGGAAATAATCTTTCCTTGTACATAATGTCATATCTTTTATTACTGTAACAAAAGAAATCTCATTTGTTTCCCACTCAACTTCTTTTACTCTTCTGACTATCAACCCAACATCTTTACAAATCTTTCTTTGTAACTGTTATCTACTACCTTAAGTTTTGTTTAAATAGGTCTTTGCTTCATTCTTTCTGTGATGAGATGCCAAAAACCACTCAATGCTCAACTATAGCCTAACTCAAATCTGTACAAATTAACTGTTGCCATTTTTACTTGTGTCCTCCCTGTTTCTAATTATAGTGGCACGGTTAGTGCAATGCTGTTACAGTGCCAGTGACCGGGGTTCGAATCTGGTGCTATCTGTAAAGAGTTTTTACATTATCCCTGGCTTTCCTCCCATCCTCCAAAAATATACAGGGGTTGTTGTTCAATTGATTGAAATTGGGCAACAGGGTTTCGTGGACTGGAAGCGCCTGTTACTGTGCTGTATGTCTAAATTTAAATTTATAAAACCAGAAATGCAGTGTCTGTCAATTTTCCTGCTGCTGTATGTTCAAGATCTTCTATGTTTCAACTGCAGGATCTCTCTGATATGTATATTCTCATTGAGTGCACATACATTCATATGAAGCTCTTTCTGCCCTCACTAATTACACTGGACAATGATTTTTTTTCAAAAGGTTTGCTTCCTGAAAAGAAAATTGGGGATTATGATAGACAGCATCAAGCGGAACACAAAGATAATTTCAGATTTGCTGTATCACGTAGGAAGTTCACTTAAAATTTTTTTAAATTTAATCATTAACAGGCCATTTCGGCCCACGAGTCCAGGCCACGCAATTTACACCTACACCCCTGGTACATTTTGAACTGTGGGAGGAAACCAGAGCCCCCAGGGAAAACCCACTCAGTCACAGGGTGAACAGACAGCGCAGGATTCGACCCCAATCCTAATCACTGTTGCTGTAAAGGTGTTGTGCGAGTGGTTACGCCAACCACGCCACTTCAGTTAGAGAAACATTAAATTAACTTTTATTGAATTTGGCATGTTTAATTGCATAATAATGCGAACACATTGCGTTAGTTCAACTGACCTAAAAATGTTTTGCCCCTGACTTTTGTTGGTACTCAGCATCTGATACCTCTCATGTTAGTATCCAGCAATGGTCGACCAGCATTGATGGATTCCAGTTGCCCTGATACCACTTTTCCAAGGTCACAGTATCCTGGTGAAACTTTTCACCAATGTTTGTTATTGACCTGCACCAAGATCAACAGGGAAGGCGTCTAAGAGCGAATGCAGGAAAAGAATTTTCAAGGACATGTTGCACTTCATAGTTTTGTCTGGCTTGAAGTCGACATAATAGGACTGGAAATCACAAAAATATGTTGCATCTAAAAAATGGTACATGATAGGAAAATGTTAAGTTGATTTTCATGTTCAGCAGCCCAAATTCAATAAAATACACCCAAAAGTGTTCAAGAAGCAAGATCTTTGTTGTCCAGTGTTACCAGCATGCTGTTAGAATTTGTCTGATCGAGCTCATTGTTTGCAAAGTACTGCTACAGGATGCTGACCTAGCATCAAAGTGAAAACTATGTTTCTATCTTGGCATCTACATCCTGACCTGCTGATTACTTCCAACGCTTTGGTTTTTATTTCACATTATCGCTCAATTTTTATTTTGTCTGAACGTTCTCTCTGCTGGGATAACATTCTAAACATGAACATTCTCAACCCACCTTGGAATCTAATAATCTTGTAACTATTGATATATCGAATGCAAGCTCTATTGTACAGTTTCAGAGGTGGGTTTCCAATTGTTTAAATAATTTAAACTTCGCGTCATTATATTAAATTGTTTATGTGCCATGGCAAATTGACTGTTTATTTCTCTCATGCTTTCTCACTAAATATTTTATCCCCTCAACACAAATACTCTTCCCTTTTTTCCCTCCTCTCAAATTCCTTTATCTGTATTACCACGCCACTCAATCCTCCAAAACTCTCCTCTGCACTCAGCATTTTGCCGTCCCTCTTCATCCCTTCTTTTAAACAAAACCCTTCTCATTCCATTCTTGACCCTCACTTTGTTTCACTTCTTTGCCCACTCTCCTCTTTCCCCCTTCCCTCATTCCCCACTAATTTTCCCTCCCTTGCAATTTTCCCTATGCCCTCCTTCACCAACCCCCCCCCCTTCATGCTCCCCTTTCTGTATTTCTCCCCTCCCCCTCTTTCCTTCCTCAGCACCCTCTCTCTTTCACTTGCATTGATTGTCTATCCTTCCCATCTCTCCCTCTCTCTGACCATCCCTTACCCTGTCTTTTTTTTTATCTCCCTTTACCCACCTCTCAGTGATGATACATTCTCCGACCGACTGAGCCCAAAAGGAGACGTTGAGCCAAGCAGCATACCACTCCCTGAGGAGCGTCCCCTATCAAAGATGAGCATCAGTTCACCAACAGGACACGTCGCCGACATTTACTTAGCAAACCTTAGCAGGTCAGAGTCACTATACTGAAACTATTCTGTGTTTAAAGATAAGGGTATACCATCTATTTGTGGCCCCCCTCTCCTGTCAGAAACCTCATGAACAGTCTCGAGTAGAACACCAGTACTTGAATCATTACCTCTCATAGTTCTGGATAATGCAGAGGTCAGTCAGGGCGGTGGGGGGGAGGTGGTGACACTAGGTTTTTAGTTGCTCAGGGCTTTGTTCAGAGATGGTGGTGCCTAGGCTTCATTTGAACACCCAGACTGTTTTTGTCCTCTCTCTGTGAGTGATTCTTTTACATTATCGACCTAGGCAGAACAAGAAACAGGAGACTGGGAGTATTCGGCGATCATTCCGAACCACTGATGGTCACAGTCTCACCGCACATGGACCGGCTTCCTCACCCACAGATGGTGTGCCCCAAGGCTCTGCCAGTCCCAAGAGCTCTCCACAGGTAACCCAAAGCAGTGCCAAAGAAACGTCAGACAAGTGGCCAGCAGTGACACACGGCAGCCTGAACTCGATTACCCGCCGTCCCTCGGCCAACAGGGCAGACAGTCCGCAGATTCGCAAGGTGGTGGCAGCGGGGAGGTCCAAGAGCTTCAGTAACCATAAGCCACTAGACCCAGAGTCTATTGCACAGGTACAGTCCTTTCCCTGAACAATTTTGTGCACGGCTCTGAGGGTGGGGGGGGGGGGGTGCCCTCTTGGCCAGATACCTGTTTTAACTTGAGTATAAAGAGACACCATGAGGTTTTGGGAATGCCTGCACATACTGAGGCCTACCCAGCACGTGCCCAAGAGAAAACATGATTTCTGGAAAAAAAGCAAATATCCTGTTTTTAGGCACCGAGAGGCTTGTTTTGCACCAGGAGCAGAAACTCAGAAGGCAATTCAGCTGCTAGAGTCTGTTTATTGAACAGCATTGAATACCCAGTACAGAAACTACTTAATAACCAAATGAAAGGCAGTGACTGTTAGTTCTTGATCCAAAGCAATGAAGTACAATCTTCACCTCAGCTTCATTTCCTCATTTTGGCTCTGAATGCTTTGAAGCAGTTAACAAAAAAAACAACAAAAATCTATTGAATTTAGTCTTGAAAGCTCTGATTGAATTCCAACAACTGCAGCCTTTTTGGAGAGTCTTAAACTTTACACTGAATGAGAAAAGCAAGCCCATCTAATTTGCAAGTTTTAATATTGACCTCCCCTCCCCCTCCTCAACTTCTCTCTCTGTCATCTTTCCTTTTTACCCCCTCCCCCTCCATCTCCACAGTTTGTAGCCGTCTGTTCCTCATTGTATGAGGAAAGTCTTGGTTATTGATGTGTCTTCAGCGAAGCAATATGATCCTGAGGATAGCATTACTGTCTGGGGCCCTCTGAGTAACTGCCAAATGATTTACAACGATGGGGGTAGCAGGGTGGCTGACGTTGTTGGTCAGCGAGCAAGGACGTGAGGAGTATTACACAAGGTTTGTTAGCTTTCAAGTTGTCAAACAGATCTTTACGCAATTTCCTAACTGAAAAGGAAGGGTGGAATTATGTTTCAGAGAAAATGCAGGTTCAAGGAAAAGTTAGTAATTCTCACCAGGTCGTGTCAGTTGGTAAAGTGTTTGTCTGTCTTCCATATTAAAAGCTATTTCAGCATGGACCAGAAGATCAACTTAGTTTGTTAATGTTCAGAAATCTTTGTTTTGTTGCCGAAGGTTCCTATGGTCAATGTGATATAATCACACATTCTTTCTAACATCAAGTAACCCCTTTTTAAATTACAATAATTGTTTTTTTTTTGGATTAACAAAGAATTTCTAATTTAAGAGTATGGCAGAGTCACAAGATTCTTTGCAGCATTGTACATAATTGGGATGAGTAAATACCGGATATATCAAAGCACAAGCTGATTCTAGTTATTAAGAGGATAACAGTCCATTCTCAGAATTTTTCAGTGATTTATTTTCAATGCACCTGTACTTATGTAATGTAGATCCATTTGATCTTGGATAATTGAAGTAAATGATCAGTTAGTAGGTTTTGCAGTGGGAGCTTTGATTTAAATGGAGATTGTCTGGCATCCACCTGGACTGGTATCCAGGACCTGAGTTTGACTGCCTGAGTGGGTAGTGGAAGCAAGGAATCTTGCCACATTTATGAAGAACCTAATCAAACACTTGAATTGCCAAGGCATAGGTGCCAATGGAACCAGTGCAGTGGGAAACAGGGTCAGCATGGAGACGTAAATGATGATCAGCATTGTCCTGGTGGGCCAACAGCCCTCTTTCTGCACCGTATCAAGGGACTTGAATGTATGTTTTTAAATTGGAGAGTCATAGGAATTTTACAGCAGGTCATTCATCCCAACTTAGTTGACTACATAAGGTTGCCTGAACTTGGCCAATATTCTTCTAAACATTCCCTATCCACATAATGTCTAAATACCTTTGAAATGTTCAGGTTTATAATTATCCTTCAATTGTAAGTACAACTACACAAGTTGTTTTCAAGCATTTTCTTTCCACTCACATACCACTTTAAGTATTCCCTATGCCATCAGTGCTCTGTGATTAGTAAGGGGTTACTTAAGGTGGGATGTGAGTGGGAAGGGAAGGTTGAGAATGACTGCTCTAGACCCAAATGTTACTGAAATATTTTACCTGAGAAAAATTGTCATTGGCCCATTTCCTTTGGAGTTATGAATTCAGGCACATAATGAGTCAACTAGGTACGATTAAAACAATAGTTTTCAAACCCTGGGGAAGCAAAGGACTGGTGAAGAGCACCAGAAAATGGAAAGACCACCCTTTGTCTGAGAAGGAGAAGCAGAGGAGACAACCCTCATGACAGTAACCACAGCAGCACACTAGTGAGTGGTTCTGCATCTTGTGGGTTCCTCGAGGGGAGGAACCCACAAGGGTGTAGGCTGCTGAAGACTGCAGTCAAGGGACTCTCACCAGGCTGTGGACTGCAGGAGTCTGGCTCAGAAATAGCTAAGGGGGTACCAGGTATCAGAACCGGGATGTGAGAGGGTGCCGAAAGGTTCCTAATCTATCGGAGGTTCGGATCTGGAGCTTGGGTTGCCGATGGTTTAGACTGGACTCTATGTAGCTTCAGGAGCGCTGGAGGCGAATTCACAGAAACTCAGTGACTCGTTGGGGAGGGGGGAGTATCTATACTTCTCTTTTTCTCTGACAGTAAGAGATGCTTTAGGCAATTTCTGCCAGTGGCGAATCTGTCTGCCTTACAGCAGACAAAAGCAATTTCACATAATGTGACACAGTTTTATTACATGACAATAAATTGTATCTTGAATCTTGAGCCTCTACTTTTAAACTCCCCAAAACCAGGTAAAAGATTGACTATTTACCTTACCTCAAGATTTTATATTCCTCCATATATCCCCGTCAGTTCCCTCCCCCCCCCCCCCCCCCCCCCCACCCCCACCACACCACAACACCTCCACTCTCCAGGTAGAAAAGTCCCGGCCTATCTACACTCTCTTGAAAATTCAAGCCTGCCTGGTAACAGTCTTATAAATCTTTTTACATCATTTTCCATCTTTTTTTGAAATTTTATTTAAGTTTTCCCTACATGTAATAATATCCAAGAACAAAATATATAAATCAAATATTAATATCCAATCTATTACAGAATTATATAAACCCCAACCCCCTCCCCCACTATACTAACCCCAAAAGAAAAAGAGAAGTGAAATAGTAAGAAAGCACAAGAATAAAAGTAAGAAATTAGAATAGAAACCTGGTTGCTGCGAGTTCCCCCTTACCACACGGAATTAATCATTTATAACAATATTTCAAGGAGATTAATTCCCTCAATTCTTAAGTATGGGCGCCTAATTTTCAAAAATACATCATATTTATTTCTCAACTTATAAGTGATCTTCTCCAAAAGGACACAACTATGCATTCCAACGTTCCATATGCAGGGGGGGGGGGGGTGTCTGATTTCCATGTCACTATACATTTTCTTGCTACTGCTAAGCCAATCTTTAAAAATTGTTTTTGATATGTAGATAGTTTTGGTCTTATCCCCTCAATATTACCTAATAAAAATAACATTGGAGTTTGTGAAAATTTAATTTCCATGACCCATTCTAAATAAAACGCCAAATTTAACCAAAAGGTCCTCACTTTGGAGCAAGACCAAGTGGAATGTAAAAAAGTACCTACCTCCTGAGCACTGATCAGATAAATCTGGTTTCAGTTTATTTAGCTTTCTCAAAGTGAGATATAACTGATGTAAAAAATTGTATTGATCTAGCCTATAATCTAACATTTATAGTATTTGTCATACTGTCCTGACAAGACTCTGACCAATTTACTCCATTAATATTAACATATAAATCTGTCTCCCAACATTCTCTGGACTTATGTATCCCCTGTTTAATAATTCTCTTCTGCAATAAAGTATACATAGCTAAAATAAATTTCTTATTATATCTATTACATATCAACATTTCTTCATCACCACCTTTCAGTAGTGACACTGTTGAACCCAGTTTTATCTCTCAAATAAATCTGAAATGATAATAACAAAAAAGGGTATATTTTGTATCTCATTTATTTTTTAAATGATCAAATGTCATTAAATTTCTACCTACATAACAATCTTCTATATATCTAATTCCTTTCCGAAATCATTTTCCATCTTAATGACAATTTTCAGATAGTTGGGTAAGCAGAAGTGTCCACAATATTCCAAGTGTGTTCACACCATCTTATACATTCATAATATGACACACCAGTTTCTCTCCCTAATGCACTGAATGATGAAGACCAGCATGTCAAACACCTTATTCACCACCCACTATCTGGGTCATCGTTTTCTTGGAACTATATACCTATATCCCTAGTTTCCCCCCCAGGGCCCTACCATTTACTTTTCAAGAACTACCCTGGTTTAATTTTGCACTTGCCAGATTTAAATTTCATCTGCCACTCCTTGACATACTTTCCCAGTTCATCTAGACAATTCATCTAGACATCTGCTGTAATCCCATATAAAATTACATAAGAAACATGAGTAGGCCACCTGTCGAGCCTGCTCTGCCATTTAAAACTCAGTTTCACTTACCCACCATTTAAGATTTATTGTCAGAGAACATACATGACATCACATACAACCCTGAGATTACTTTTCCCTGCAGGCACAGCAGAATTACCACTAATTGGCAGCGCAAAAAAATCAACTGTACACATGCAAAGAACTGTAAACAGATAACAAATGTAAACAAACTGTGCAATACAGAGAGAACAAAAAGAAAATCAATAAAGTGCACAAATAAGTGTCCTTGAATGAGTCTCTTGAGTTTGTTGTCGAGGTGTCTGATGGTGGAGGGGGAGCAGCTGTTCCAGAACCTGGTGGTGCGAGTCTTGTGGCACCGACTCCTCTTTCCTGATGGCAACAGCGTGCGCTGGGTGCTGTGGGTCTTTGCTGCCATCCAACATTCCCCGTTGGTGTACTCAGTAGTGAGGAGGGTTTTACCTGTGATGTCCTGGGCTCTATCCACTACCTTTTGGAGGGCTTTACACTCAGGGGCATTGGTTCCCCATACCAGACCATGATGTAGCCAGTCAGCAGACTTTCCACCACACCTCTGTAGAAATTTGCCAGGGTTTCTGGTGTCATACCAAACCTCTGCAAATTCCTTTTCCCCATAATCCTTAATTTCCCCACTATGCAAAAATATATATCTGTGTCTTAATATATAATATATAACATATATTATTATGCCTGTCCCGCATCGGACTTGTCAGCCACAAACGAGCATGCAGCTGACGTGGACTTTTTACCCCCTCCATAAATCTTCGTCCGCGAAGCCAAGCCAAAGAAAAACATATATAATAATACAGTAATATATAATATATCTATGATTTCAGTGCAGTATTTTTAATGCTCGGGCAGAGAATTCCACAAATTCACTACTTCTTCGCTATTCACTATACCACCAATTTTGGTGTCATTTGCAAACATTATATAACCATGATGACTACATTAGTTGGGGGGGGGGGGGGTTAAATTGAGGAGGCATCCTGTTGGCTACATGTGGGTGAAAGGATGAAACTAGAGGGGGAGGGGGGTGAGAATGTCCTGGGATACGCTAGGTCAGGCCTTTGATGCATTTGAAGATCTTCAGCGCTCCTTTTCTGTAATGTGGACTCTCTTCAAACACCCAAGTTCCTGAGATACCGTGACCTTCTCCACAATAAATACAGATGAGAAGGTGATACGGTTAGCGTAGTAGTCAGTGCAATTCTGTTATGGTGCCAGCGACCCGGGTTCTAATTCCAATGCTGTCAGTAAAGATTTTGTCTGTGTGGGTTTTCCCTGAGTTCTCCAGTTTCCTTCCACCCTTCATAACGTACGGTGATTGTAGGTTAATTGGGGTATTTGGGTGGCATGGGCTTGTGGGCAAGAAGGCCTGTTACTGTGATGTATGCCTGTCTAAATCAGTGGTTCTCAACCTTTTTCTTTCCATGCACATACCACTTTAAGTAATCCCTATGCCATCGGTGCTCTGTGATTAGTAAGGGATTGCTTAAGGTGGTATGTGAGTGGAAATAAAAAGGATGAGAACCACTGGCTAAATTTTTTTTAAATTCCGTTTGGACCTTGTCTTTCTCCTGTGGCTCCACACTGATCCTGAAGGTACCTATTTTCTCCCCAGTTATCTTTATGCCCAAAATGTACTTGTGCAATCTTCCGAAGCTATCCCATGTCCCATTTTTGTTGTCTTAATTTCCCTTTCAAGAATGCTCCAACATCCTCTTTCCTGCATTAAATGTATTTGATCCTAGATGCCTATTATCTGACATACTGTATGTCTTTTTCTTGACCAGAGTTTCAATACCCCTTGCCATCCAGGGTGCTCTACATCTGCCAGCCTTGCCCTTCACTTTAAAAGGAACTGGCTGTACTTGAATACTCACCATCTCTATTTTAAAAACAACCCAGGGCAGCACAGTTGGCATAGTGAGCAGCACGGTTAGCGTAGGGTCAGCAGAGTTAGGAAAGGGAGCGTGCAACGGTTAGTGCAACAGTGTTACAACACCATCGACCCATGTTTGAATTTGGCGCTGTCTGTAAGGTGTTTGTATGTTCTCCCGTGTCCCGTGTCTCTGGTTTCTTCCCACCATTCAAAACGTACTGGGGTTGTTGGTTAATTGGGTGTAATCAGGCAGCATGGACTCGTGGGCCAAAAGGACCTGTTACCATGCTGTATGTCTAAATTTAAAAATTAACCCACTTGCCAGGCACTCTTGATCTGCAGACTGCCTCTCCCAATCAACTTCTGCAATTTCTTGTTTAGTACCATCAGCGATGGCCTTGACCCCAATTCAATATTTTAAACCAGCCCTATCCTTTTCCATAGCTATTTTAAAACTGATATAATTATGCTCACTGGTCCCAAAGTGCTCTCCCACTGACATTTCAGTCATTCATTTTATTTCCCAAGAGGTCAGGAATTAAAAAGACAACCAATTGAGCTGGTTTGTTTTGCTGTGATGTTAATTCGTACTCAAGCTATTAATGAATGTTTTATTGTGAAGCAACACTAAAGCACAAAGGAACAAAAAAATCTGGTTCCTATTTTGTGAGGGGCGTGAAATCTAGGATTTAGGGCCGTGGTTTTCAAACTGCCCCCCTAAACTCACATTCCACCTTTAGTATTCCCTATGCCATAAGTGCTCTGTGATTAGTAAGAGATTGCTTCAGGTGGTATGTGGGCAGAAAGAAAAAGTTTGAAAACCACTGTTTTAATCATACCTGATTGACTCGTTATGTGCACCGTTTCAGAACTCCAAAGGAAATGGGCCAATGACAATTTTTCTCAACCAAAATATTTCAGTAACAATTGGGTCTAGAGCAGCGGTTCTCAACCTTCCCTTCCCACTCACGTACCCCTTACTAATCACAGAGCACCGATAGCAAAGGGATTGCTTATGGTGGAATGTGAATTTAGGGGGGCAGTTTGAAAACCACTGCTTTACGGTGCGCAATGCTGGAATGCCTCAATGGATGTTTTCATTATTATCCTTGACGTTTTCTTTAGACATAAAGCATGGTAACAGGCCCTTATGGCCTATGAGCCCTTGTTAATTATACCCACTTAACCAACAACTCCTGCACATTTTGTAACATGGGAGGAAACCAGAGCACCCGGAGGAAACTCACACAGACACGGGGAAAACATACAAACACCTTACCCAGGTGGCTGGAACTGTAACCACATTGCGCTAATCTCTACACTAACCATGCAGTCATTTCAATGCTCTATTTTAACTCCATTAGTTTCATGCTCCATTTTAATATTTCTGTTAACCTTGGTTCTCTTGCCTTTTATAGTTTTGTTTATCTTAATACTTCCAATTGATTTTGTTCTGCAGGACATTGAGGCAACAATGAATTCAGCACTCAACGAGTTGCGTGAATTGGAGCGTCAGAGCACAGTCAAACATGCCCCGGACGTGGTCCTGGATACTCTGGAACCCATGAAGACATCCCCATCCATGGGGCCCACATCTGAACCTTCCAGCCCACTCCATTCTCGGATTTTGAAAGACTCTGAATGTTCTCTCCAGCGGAGTGCCAGCTCGTCTGGGGACATGCCGTACACCTTTAGGCCTGTGAAATCAGTGAAAATAGCACCTCAGGTGAAGCCACCTGCCCTGAGGCCAAAACCAGTGGTTTTTCCAAAGACCAATCCAACTACTCCCAGCCTGGGATCCCCAACAACACAGCAAGCAACTGACAAGTCTTGCACCGTGTGAGCCCCCCCCTCCCCCCACCCCCCCACAAGGGCTCTGGTAAAGGAAAGGTGAGTGCCACTTGAGTGTTCGAAAGAGGGGAGAAAGAATCAAGATGGCACCTTCAATCATGGTTCAACTCAAGAAATGGTCTTGCTTTAAAGCAGGAGTTTGGTCCAGATCTGCATGCAGAATGCCAATCAGTCCTGTTTCCTGAGGAAATTTTAGATCTTCCTTTAATCTCATCAAACCAGCAAAGTCCAGTATGCTTCAGTGTGTTGGTCTGGTCTTTGCAACATAACTGGAAACCAAAATAAACCAGACTTCAGTCAGCCCTTGCAAACCAGATAGATTTCTGCATTGATAGTTTCCATCTGTCTTCCCAACTTTTGCTCCAAAATCCATTGCTTCCGGCACTTCTGCCAGCTTTCCCAGCAGATTTGATGGTTATCAAAGAGAAACAACAGTCATTTGTTGCCTTGAAAAGAATGCACAAAACTTTTTTGTTGTCGAATCCTTGTGACTGTTACGGTAACTCGGGTATTTTGTTGGGGCCTTTAGTTTGCCTCAGAAAATTACCACCAAAAAAAAGATGAACAACAAATGGGTTATGCAAAACCATCAACTCTTTTAAGAAAGAAATTATAACCAAAACTTGCTATGTGTCATTACTTTTTAAAATTTTATTTTTGAAAGCTGAGTACATTTATAGTACTGTGAAAAGCAAAGCTTTGCCACTTGTGTGTCTGGGGAGCAAGACCTTACTACAGGCTTCAGAGCTTAATGTAAGGAACAAACACAAATAATTTTTAATTTTTCTAATGGACTTTATTGTGAAGAGTTCATTGTAAATTGTGAATTATATTTTGACAGATTCATTGTATTTGAAAACTGGAAATGTTTTGGTAGGGTAGCAAGTTTAAAATAATATTTTAAGGGAGAGATTCTGTGTCAGTCTTGCGCTGTAAAATTCCACAGCAATCTACGAACTGGCGTCTCGTAATCAAATCTTTCGCCCTTTATTTCTTTGTGACCCCAGAGAAATGTTTAAATTAATTTTGTTTCTCCATAGCTCTTTTTTTTTGTCTGCAAAATGCCCCAGATTGTATTTGTACTTGGGGCTTTACTAACCTCTGATGCAATTTCATTAGGGTTTGATTGAGAAGCAGCATTCTCGACTATTGCAATCACTGTAAGATTCAGGCACCGCCCAGATTCCAGACTGAGCCAAGAAGGCCGGAAACACGCTCTTTCCTCCCATACCGCCCAGTCAGTGCTGTGTTAATTGATCTCAGGAACTGCATTTGGGCAAAGTGCCCTGGTTGCAAAAGACAAGAATGCCATCCAAGTTTCCCCTTTAACACTAGCCATCAACACTATTGCCATCTCATCAAATATCAAAATCTGCAGTTGCCAAAAGTCTGTGATCAAAACAGGAAAGAGTGAAAATACTTGCGGAGAGAGAGTCAGCATTTCAGGTTAATGGTACCTCATGAGAACAATTATCTTAGTTCACTCGAGAAGCCTCTGGATGCCCCAATTCAACAGTTGCAATTTGTATTTATACAGAATCTTCCTGTGTATGCATGCAAGAAGTTCACTGGGAAATAGATAAATGCATTTATTTCTGCCCACACAAGGGTATATTAGAACAGCTGACCAAAAGCTTAGTCAAAGATAGATTTTAGACATCCTTAAAAGGGAGAGCAAGGTGGAAAGGTTTAGGAAATAAATTCCTGAGTTTAAGGCCTGGACAGCTGAAACTTCAGCTGCCAGTGATGGAGGGATTAAATCTTGGGGTTGAAGTAGACTGGAGGTAACTCCAATTAAAATACGCATATCCCGCAGAATTTCATTCTTTACCTCAAGTCAGGAGCTTGAATGAAGGCACCTGCTGTTCAAGAAGATAGGAGCGGAAACCAACTAAATTAAACCTTTCCACTGCACCACAGACACACTCACTAGCATTGCCTTCGTCAGGTTAAATGAACTTATGCACTCATATTTTAAATCAAATGGGAAGTGGGAGTAGTCGCGTGATCTTCCTCCTATGACCTCAGAGTACCTAGAGCTAAGCTCTGTAACTCACTTCCTGCCACAAAATGACTTGGGGTTATCAGAAGAATTTGACCAAGGCTATGTCCTGTGTTGGTGAAAGAAGTGATTATTCAGCGTAAGCACAGAATTTCATAACTATCTATCAGTTGGGCACAACACAAAAGCATGCCCGCGCACGCACACGCATTCTCAACACAGACACACTCTCAACACACACACTCAATACACACTCTCCACAAGCACACACATATTCTCAACACACACACACAAAACCTTGAAGGGCTCAAGCTCGAACCATTGATAATGTATATTTATCCTTGCTGTATAAAGTACACTGTTTGACCTGTTGAGTTTCTACAGCAACCTGTTTTTCGTTCACACACATCCCCAAAGTAACACGTACACACTCACACGCGTACATGCATACACACACAAAGTATTTTGGTTGCTTGCTATTCAAATAGCCAGGTCTTCCACTTCACTGATGCTTGTTTGATAGCCAGCTTACTAAAAACCTCATCCAGACCCAATGTTTTTTAAAAAAAGTTGAGCATCAGAGCTAACCACAAATATCCTACCTGATTGTGATTGCTATGGTGAGTGAGCTTCATTTATATTTGAATCCAGTTTTAACAGATGATTTAAAGGAACAAATCCTGCCAGATCTCACGTGGGCAGTGGTAAGGAGAGAAATAACATGGAGAGCAAAAATGGGTTATCAGAAGCTGGAGGCTCTGATTCCCTTACACCAAGGTTTCTCTATCAGGGAAGGGTGATATAATAAGTCCTGATGATCATGGCGAGTAGTTTTTCCTTATTTTAAACATTGCAAGTGCCCATTTGGGTTGTGATACCGTTGAAGGGTTTAGTGTGGGGAAACTATTTAAA
Organism: Narcine bancroftii; assembly: GCF_036971445.1. NCBI lineage: Eukaryota > Metazoa > Chordata > Chondrichthyes > Torpediniformes > Narcinidae > Narcine > Narcine bancroftii. The sequence goes on from NC_091473.1 coordinate 243,574,943, forward strand.
TCAGTCCTTTAATATCAGTAGACTGTACAGTTTGAAGTGAAACACACCAGCACACGTCAAATGCATCACTGGCGGCAATTTATTTACTGGCAATTCAAATCCATCCACTTGTGATATATCTTCATACAGACCGAGCAACCAGCAGGATCTTTTGAAGCTCCCTTCTCCACCACTGTATGATGGACGCAAGTCCTGCAGACTGGGCAGATCCATAGATGTGATCCCAATCTACACTGAGCTGGCCAATCCGAGGCATGGGGTGGAGGAGCACTGGGATTGGTATTCCTTCATACAATGGGCACTACTCCCGGTGCAAACTGCTTTGCAGTTGTTTGGCGTGAAACAACAACTGCATCAAAATGAAACGTGATTTGTGCACGAAGAGTACATCATCATTGTCAAAAAGGGCAGAACTGAAGAATGCTACCTTGAGCAGGATAATGGATGCGGTAAAGCAGATGGAATCCCCAGCTTAGAGAAGGATCATATTTGGTGTTTGACGTAGTCTCATTTTTTCCCATAAACGCTAATGCCAGTGTTCATTATTGTTATTTTGTGCCACTGTGGTTGAGCAGTCAATACCAAATGGTATGAATTCAGACCACTGCATAACTAAGGCTGTAATAATTAATTGTACAGAATATGTGTATATGTAACTACACATCAGTGACTGTAAGGTACAGCATTTCCTGGTACTGTATTGTGTAGAATATTAGATGTTAATCAATGAATAATAAATCTCGTATTGGTCCCCATGTAACGTTTTGAATTGTGCATTATTCTTGGACTGAGATTGCAATGGTGGGATTCCTCACGGAAGAGGGAGAACCCTTTTCCAAGACATCAGATCAACAAGGGAGGAATAATTAATGTCTGGGAAAATCAAGAGAGTGTTAAACTTGGAACTTTCAAGATGAATGCAGGTTATGAAACAGTGTGTCCCTGCTGAACAAAAAATTGCCAGAATTATTTAATTTGATCCATGATCCTCTGGTATTTCTTGTGCTCATTCTCATAGCTTTTATGACTGATGGGGAATTGGGGGGTGGGGGTGGTGGGAAGGATCTGACTCCCTTTCAAAATCTCAGCACTTCGCGGTTTTTCCTGACTTACTCTCAAATCCTCCTTCCAATTAAGTTGATCATTTTAGGTCCTGGATTCAGTGTTGTCTATAGGGCTACTGTTTTTATTGGTGAGTTTGAGAACATGGTCGGCTGGTCAGGCTGCACTGTGAAATATGCCCTGAAGACATGGACAGCTGATGCATAACAGATGCTTTATCCAGAGGTTTTCACGATTCAAAACCGAACTGATCATTGCTAGAGGAGTGGGGAGGGGGATGGAATAAGGGAAAGTACTTTAAATTTTAACTACAGATTATAATCAAGTGCAACAGGTCATTGAAAATTTATTTCTGCATTTGCATTCTGACTTCTTCCCTGCTGATCTTGGTGCAGTCAGTGACAAACATGAAAGGTTTTAACAGGACATTGCGGCCACGGAAAAGTGGTATTAGAGAAACTGGAATCCGATGCTGGCCGACTATTGTTGGACACTGACACAAGAGGCATCAGATGCTGAGTACAAATGAAAATCAGCGGCAAAACATTTTTAGGTCAGTTGAACTAACGCAATGTGTCAGCATCATTATGCAATGAAACATGCTAAATTCAATAAAAGCTCATTTAATGTTTCTCCAATTTCCTTCATGATGCAGCAAATCTGAAATGATCTTTGTGTTGTCTATCATAATCCCCAATTTATTTTCAGGAAGCAAACCTTTTTGGAAAAAAATTGTTAGCCAATGTTATTTAAACTGCGGTCATTTCCAGTGGGACTGGGAAGGGACTGAAGTGGATTGGAGAGATTTACTAAACCTCAGATTGAAGACTCCATCTGTGTTCGTACATTCTTGTGAACATTGTGGATTTGGAGTGACATTTCATTGTAATCGCCCTCTTTTCCTCCGGCAATTGAATCTGAACCAAAATAAATACTTACAGGATGTTGGGAGTGGTGACAGATCCCAACTCCAGGCCAGGCCACATATTACAACCCTTATCTGAACCTAATCCTGGATCTAATAGCAAATCAAGTACTCTATAGCAAACACCCATTGGGAATGATATAACAATGCAAATTTTTCCTCTTAGAATTGTGGAATGGGATCACCAACCCCTAGCATCCTGTTTAATGAGAAAATAAGATAAAATTTATTCAAACTTCCACAATAGTCAGAAACTGTGTTGATCCTGGTTGGAATCAGAAAGTAGTTCTGAAACTGTGAAGAGTAATGCATGAAAGTCTGCAGTCACTATGATTGAAGTAAAAACACAAGGCTGGAGATACTCAGCAGGTCAAACTGTCCTTTATATAGCAAAGCTAAAGATACAGAACCAACATTTCAGGCCTAAGTCCTTTATCAAGGTAGGCTCAGGCCTGAAAAGTTAGCTTTGCTATATAGAGCTTGAACTGCTCCCTGCTCAATTCACCATCATACAATGGTTTGATTATTCCGTTCACTTAAACCAAGAGTTATTCTTGTTATCTGAAGATGTCTCTCGCTCCAATGCTGTTTTGCAAAGAAATGTGTTGGACTCAAAGATCTATTGTTTATTTAGTCACAGACTGATAAATGTGCATATGGATACATGAACAAGCACAGATTATTATCAAGCATAACCCTGACAGACACTGATACATCACACAGACACAAAGAGTGAGTGGTCCTTTGTGTCATGAGACATCAATTTGAGGGATGTCCATCTTGCAGTGAATTCCTTCATGTGAGGTGGTGAGTTCAGTATTGAGTTACTTACTTGTGACCAATACACACCCAATTTTCTTATAATTTAACTCAGTTAATGGCATCTTTGCCTGAGAACAGTAGTTCTCAACCAGTGGGCCACAGCATGTTTCCATGAGGATCTTTAAATATGTTAAATATAATACTTTAAATTTGTTAAAGATGTATTTCTTTGACTTGAAAATATTGCTTAGTCATTGCCATGTCATGTCAGGCCAGAAGCTAGGTGGGCCTTCGAATGAAAAAGATTGAGAACCACTGCCTTCGAATCTGATTGGGCTTGAGCCCATTACAGGGTGTGTCAAGAGAATGTTCTATGAGTGAGGAGGGCAGCTTTGTCAGAGATTAAGCAGGGGCATTGTTATCGTGTTATTGGAATACAACAGATCCCTAGGAAGAGTAGATCAACCATTAATAGTTAAGAATTATAACTCTACAACTTAATGCATTTACCTACTTAACAGCGGGAAGTTATTTATTGGTCTTAAAACATTTGGAATGTTCCCAAGGATGAGATAGATAACCAGATAACAATTACAGTACGGAAACAGGCCATATCGGCCCTTCTAGTCCGCACCGATCCAAGTGAACTCCACCTACCTTCTCCCTGCCCATAACCCTCCAATGCACTTTTTGTTTTCTCTTCTTCTTTGGCTTGGCTTCACGGACGAAGATTTATGGAGGGGTAATGTCCACGTCAGCTGAAGGCTCGTTTGTGGCTGACAAGTCCGATGCGGGACAGGCAGACACGGTTGCACTCTAGTGAGGTTGTATAACCCCAGCTGGCTCCTATCTGATGTGGATTGACTATTCCATAGTTCTTTGGTTAGTGTACCACATTCTAGAGTCTCAAAGGAACATTTTGTTTATGCCATTGTGTGATGATGAATTGAGCATCGAGCAGAGCTTAAAGCTTTTGAAGTCCAGCAACAGAATAGTAGTGGGCAAGGTGCCAGCGAATAGCCAGCACAGATGGAGCTGTACTGAAGCCTGATCTATGAATCTGCAACAACTTTGATGGCTATTTGGAATGTCAGTAGGATCACAGCTGGAAAAAGGAAGGTGGGCAGCTCTTAGTACCAGGAATAGTATCATTGCCAAGATTTATGTGGGTCCTGGTATACAGGTGCTTCATTGACTGTATGACACCTGGCCTTCCGTTGGAAAAGTTCTTTGAACTAAAGATGCGGTTTGTGTCTGGTTTGTCAGATGTTGATGTTTAAGATGCTTTTTGTAGCTGCTTTTATTCTGCAGTGTGTAGAGCTCGCCCTTGTCAGAATTGTGAGAAAACAACATCAAAGTGATCCATCATGACAGACAGATGATGGGAACAGAGATGGGTCGGCTGGAAATGTACTATTAAGGAGTTTCTAGTCAAATCCTAATGTCAAAAGTGTGCAATGATTCTGTCAATTTGAGGAGAAGCATTCAAGTTTATTATCATCTGACTGCATATATACAACCAGACAAAACAGCATTTCTCCAGACCACAGTGTATACACATGATACATAGCACATATTGATCACACACAAGATAAACTATGTATAAATATTTCAGAATAATTTACTCATTTCACTTTGCATCTTGCTTATCCAGTTTCAACTTCAACTACTGACTGTCATACTTAATTGAAGAACACTGAATTTACCAAACACTGGAAACCCCTGGACAATTGGTCAAAGCCCAAGTACAGGACAAGAAAATGTCTGGGTTAATAAAGAGATTTAATCATATAGAAAGGTAAAAACAAAAAATGATTTGATGAAAGAATTCTGAAGGGGTTAAGTGGGGTAAGAGTTGAATGGATTCCAAGTATCTTGAGCATTGCATGTTAAGGGGGCTGGTAATTAAAGGGGTGTTAAGGACCCTCATCACCCCAGTCCATGCCCTCTTCTCATGGCTACCATGAGGAGGAGATACAGGAGCCCAAAGACAAGCACACAGTGGCACAAGGACAGCTTCTTCCCCTCTGCCATCGGATTTCTGAATGGACAATGAACCACAGACACTACCTCACTTTCTCTTATATTTTTGCACTAATTTATTTTTTTAATGTAATTTATTAGCATTATTTTGCATTGTCACGCTGCTGCAAAACAATGAATTTCATAACATCTTCAGGTCAATAAATTCTGATATGATCCTGGCAAATCAGTTGCCAATGAACCAGAGGTGAGAGGATAATAGGCAACTGATAGAACACTATTTGTGGCAATGTTGTGTAGTGTTACTTTAAAATAAATGTTACATCTTACAGAGTCTTCCTTAATGTTTGGGACAGACACTTTGTTTTCCTTTATTTGCCCCTCAGTTCCACAGTTTTAAATTTGTAATCAAACAATTCACATGTGATTAAAGAGCACATTCCAGATTTTATTTAAGGTTATTTGTGTACATTTTGGTTTGACCATGTAGAAATTACATCACTTTTTATACATATACCCCTCATTTCAGGCCACCATAATATATGGGACATGTTATGCATATAAAAGTGGTCATGTTTATTTCTTTGTTGCATATCCCTTGCATGCAATGACTGCTTGAAGTTTGTGATTCACTGACATCACCAGGTGCTGAGTATCTTCTCTGGTGATGCTCTGCCAGGCCTCTGCTGCAGCCATCTTCAGCTCCTGCTTTCTTCGGGGCTTGTCCCCTTCCATTTTCTCTTCAACATATGGAAAGCAAAGGGGAGTCACGTGATGGAGTAGTGGCCGGACGGTGAACTCCAGCCCTCTCCAGAAAAGTCGGGAAAAACAAAGGAAAACACAAAGGCACAGAAATAAAAGTTACAGAAAAGTGAGTATAAAGGTGGAAAGAAGATGGCGACAAAAAAAGAAAAATCGAAAGCAACGGTAAGAAGAGAGGAAGAGAAGACAAAGGAGGAAAAAGGTGAAGGCCTTACCTGTCCGAAGAGGCCCGCTGCGGAGAGAGAAACCCGCTCCCTCAGGTCGGTAAATAATGGACTACAAAAATGGCTCGCAGAGCCGAGTAAAAGTGCACAACCGCGCATGCGCGATGCGAATGAAAAAAAACACACCGACGGGAGGGGGGACCAGCTGGGGAGTCGATCTCCACAGCCGGCAACGACAGCTGCAGAACACCTGCAGCAAGAAGAGACCACAGAAGACAATAGAAACAAGAAAGAAGAGGAGGAAAGGGCACCAAAGAAACAACAGATGGTCAACCCAGAGGAAGAAGAAGAGGAAGAGGAAGAGTACAGTGAAATAGAAGAAGAAAAGAAAGGCAAGGTAAAGGATATACTTGCTCTTATTAAAGGATACATGGAGTCATTTAAAGAATGGCAAACACAGGAATTTAAGGATTTAAGAAAAAGAATAAACAACACAGAAGAGAAAATAAATAAAATGGAGATGACCTTAACAGAAATGGGAAAGAAAATGGACAAGATGGAAGAGCGGGCAGTAGCAGCAGAAATGGAGGTAGAAGACTTAAAAAAGAAATTGGAGAAATCTAATAAAAAAACTAAAGAGACACAAGAACTACTAGCTCAAAAAATAGATACAATGGAAAACCATAACAGAAGAAATAACATAAAGATAGTGGGCCTTAAGGAAGATGAAGAAGGCAAGAATATGAGGGAGTTTATAAAAGAGTGGATCCCTAAGACCCTAGGATGTCCAGAACTACAGCAAGAAATGGAAATAGAAAGGGCACATAGAGTATTGGCCTCTAAACCACAACCACAACAAAAACCAAGATCTATTGTAGTAAAATTCCTAAGATATACTACAAGAGAAAAGGTACTGGAGAAGACAATGGAAAAAGTAAGAGAGGGCAACAAACCACTGGAGTATAAAGGGCAAAAAATCTTCATTTATCCAGATATAAGTTTTGAACTCCTAAAGAAGAGAAAAGAGTTCAAAACAGCAAAGGCGATTTTATGGAAGAAAGGGTATAAATTTATACTAAAGCATCCAGCGGTATTGAAAATATTTATTCCAGGACAACAAAACAGACTATTCTCGGATCCAGAAGAAGCACGAAAATTTGCAGAACAATTACAAAAATAGACTGAGGGAGGAAGACGGGTAATGAGAGTTAAAATGATCACGATTGATATGTATGTGGGTAAAGACAAAAATAGACTGAGGGATGAAGACGGGTAATGAGAGTAAAAATGATCACGATTGATATGTATGCGGGTAAAGAGGTATAAGAGTGAATAGAGACAAGGAGCATACGTGAATGTATCTGTACTTAGAGGAAAATATAGATAGTATAGACAAGAATTAATAAGGGAAGGTAATGGAATAGAGAGAATAAGGAGGGAATTAAAAGAGTGACCTTTGTGACATATGAAAAGTGAAATCTTTTCTGGGGGAGGCGGGGTGGGGGGAAATAGCGGTCACTGCAAAATCAGTTGACGCTTGCGAGTGGATTCGCAAATCCAAATGGAGAGGGGAGATGTGGTTGTCCGACAAGGGATAAAGGACAACTCAGGAGGTGAAGGGGAGATTGGGGATAAATAAGATAGAAATAGGAGAATAAGGAAAATGTTGGATGTTGTAGGAATGTTGTCTTATAAAGAGTTGAAAATAAGAAAACAGAAATGGAAAAGGAGGAAAGGTAATGATGGAAAAACGGAAAGAGAAGATAAACAAAATATAAAAGGGCTACGCTGAACTATATGTCTTTAAATATTAATGGAATACATAACCAAATTAAAAGGAAGAAACTACTAAATTTAAATGAATAAATGTATTCCATTAGAAAAAATAACAGATAGGTTAAGAAATAATATTGAAATATTCGAACAAGTATAGGAGCCTTACATTAAATACAATAGCGAAAACCTACCGGGGACAAACAGTACCTAAGTTGATGGAAGGAGAAGGAAAGAAAAGAATGGACTCAGTAGAATTTCTGGTGTAATTTTGTTGAATGACAACATTGTCTGACTGGCTTAATGCAACCTAGATTGTATACCTAAAATGGATGAGAGGGGGGGGGGGGGGTGGGAGGGTGGTTTGGGAGGAAAGGGGGGGGGGAGAAAAAGTCACTGTATATGTGTGAAAAAGAAATAGTGTATATCATGGCTGATGTGATTTATGGTGTGAAAAATAAAAAATTTAAAAAAAAACATATGGAAAGCATAAAGGGAAATAGCAAGTACAGAAAAAGAATTAGCAATAAGGGAAGATACAACAAAAAGAAGAGAATTGGTGGACAACAAAATAAAATATGAAACACTACAAACATATAAGGTGGAGAAGAACATAATGAAGACAAAACAGAAGTATTGTGAGCTAGGAGAAAAAAACACACAAAATACTAGGTTGGCAACTGAAGACAGAGCAAACTAAAAGAACGGTATTGGCATCAAGGAAAAAGGACAAACAAATTACATATAACCCAACGGAAATCAATGAAAACTTCAAGGAATTCTACGAGCAATTATATCGAACTGAGAACGAAGGGAAAGAAGACAAAATAGATGAGTTTCTAGCTAAAATTGAACTACTGAAATTGCAAGGAGGAGCAAAACAAATTAATAAAATCATTTGAAACAGAGGAAATACAGGATATATTAAAAAAACTACCGAACAATAAAATGCCGGGAGAGGACGGACTCCCAATAGAATTCTATGAAACATTTAAAGACTTATTAATTCCTCCTCTCCTGGAAGTAATGAACCAGATTGAAAAAACACAAAACATGCCAGATTCATGCAAAACAGCAATAATTACAGTAATACCAAAGACAGGGAAAGATCCACTAACACCAGCATTGAATAGAGCAATATCTCTACTCAACACAGATTTATGAAGAAAAGACGAACAATGGACAATATCTGTAAGTTCATTAACTTAATCCATGCAGTTCAATCCAACAAGGAAACAAGACGCCAACAGTGGCGGTGGCGGTTGCCTTAGACACAGCGAAAGCCTTTTACAGAGTAGAATGGAATTATTTATTCAAAGTACTACAGAGGTTCAACCTACCAGAGAAATATATTAATTGGATTAAAGCATTATATAAGGGACCATTGGCAAAGGTGACAGTAAATGGATATATATCAAACCAATTTAAATTAAGCAGGTCAACTAGGCAGGGATGTCCACTATCTCCCTCACTGTTTGCGTTAGCTATAGAACCATTGGCAGAACTGATAAGAACAGAAAATAAAATAAGAGGGATAAAAATAAAAGAGAAGGAATATAAAAATCAGTCTATTTGCAGATGAAGCCATAGTATACTTAACAGAACCAGAATTATCAATAAAAGAATTACATAAGAAATTGAAGGAATGTGGAGAAGTATCGGGGTACAAGATCAATGCAAATAAAAGTGAAGCAATGCCAATGAATAATGCGGATTTCACAAAGTTTAAGAAAGAATCACCATTTAAATGCAAAACACAAGCAATCCGATACCTAGGTATTCAACTAGATAATAATCTAGGCCATCTATACAAATTAAATTATCAGCCATTAATGAAGAAATTACAAGACGACTTAGAACATTGGAAAGACTTACCACTAACACTGATAGGAAGGGTAAATTGCATTAAAATGAATATCTTCCCAAGGATACAATACCTATTCCAATCGTTACCAATTCACCTAACAGAGAAATTCTTCAAGGAGCTAAAGAAAATAATAAGGAAATTCTTATGGAAAGGGGGGAAACCACTAGATAAATTAATAGAATGGTACAAACAAGGGGGCTTACAGCTATCAAACTTTAAGAATTATTATAGAGCAGCACAATTAAGATACCTATCAGATTTTTATCAAACAAGGGAAAAACCAGATTGGACCAGATTAGAGCTAGATAAAATAGGGAAGATGGTACCTGAACATGTACTATATAAGTGGGATGAAACGCTGGTGCAACAGGAGAATTCACCAGTACTGCGCCATCTGCTCAACATTTGGAAGAAGATTCACATAGAAAGGAAAAAAATAAATTATCAACTACAAAATTAATATTGATGCAAAATCAACTAATCCCCTTCACAATAGATAACCTTTCCTTTAGAGAATGGGAGAGAAAAGGGATGAAAAGAATAGAAGATTGTTTTTCGGGAAATAAATTATTACCTTTTGAACAAATGAAGTGCAAATATGGTATAAGTCACAGTACAATGTTTGCATACCACCAACTGAAAACCTACTTGAAGGACAAATTGGGAAGCAGGCTGAGGTTACCAGAAGGAAGCAGTTTTGAATATGTGATTACAGACACAATGATAATTAAAAGATTTATAACAAACGTGTACATCAAACTGCAAGAGAAAGAGAATGAGGAAACAAGCTGTAAACCCAAACAAAAATGGGAACAAGATCTAAACATAAAGATAAAGAATGAAACATGGGAAAAGCTATGCTCCGGAAATAGGAGAAATACAATAAGCACGAGGTTACGCATGATACAATATAATTGGTTACACAGGCTATACACCATGCCCCAAAAGTTAAATAAATGGGACCCATCAGTATCAGATAGATGTTTTCGCTGTAAGATGGAGACGGGAACAACAGTACATGCAATCTGGGCACGTGAGAAAGTGGAAAAGTTTTGGGAAGATCTAAACCAGGTATTAAATAAAATCACAAAAAGCAACATTCCAAAAAATCCAGAGATCTTTCTTCTAAGTAATATAAGAAGTAAAGAACTTGGACTCGATTTGAATGGAGCACAAAAAAGATTTATTATGATTGCCTTAGCTGTAGCAAAAAAGTGTATTATGTCAACCTGGAAATCAGAAGATAGCCGAGAATACTGCAATGGTACATAGAAATGAATAAATGTATTCCATTGGAAAAAATAACATATAATTTAAGAAATAACATCACAGTATTCGAACAAATTTGGGAACTGTACATGGAACACAACAGAGAAGTCCTACCGCAGACCTCCACCACCTAAAATGACAGGAGAGGACGAAATGAACTGATCCAGTATGTAAAAGTAGATGACACTATTTTCTTGTTTATTTTCATTGTGTGATAACATTGTTTAATGGGTTTAATGTATCATATATGTTGAACATTGAGTGGGTAGGGACGGGGGGTGAAGGAGGGAGGGAAGGGAGGGGGGAAAGGGGAGAAAATGACACTGTGTATATTCAAGAGGGAAATGTTTATGTATTTTGGCCAGTATGGTTCATAGTGTGAAAAATAAAAAAAAAACATATGGAAAGCATGCTCAATTGGATTTAGATTGGGTGACTGACTTGGCCATTCAAGAATTTTCCCATTTTTAGCCTTGAAAAACTCCTTAGTTGATTTAGCAGTATGTTTGAAGCATTGTCTTGCTGTAGGATGAACCACTGTCCAATGAGTTTTCGAACTTGAGCAAACATTTCTATACTCCTCAGAATTCATTTTGCTACAGCCATCAGCAGTTATATCATCAATGAAGATCAGTGCAACCGTAGCTGTGGGAGCCATACATGTCCAGGCCATAACACCCCCATCATGTTTCACAGATGAGGTGATATGCTTTGGATTTTGGACATCTCCTTTACACCTCCACACATTGCTCTTGCCATCACTCTGATGCAGGTCTTATCTATCCACAAAACCTTTTTCCAGAATTCTGCAAGCTCATTTAACTACTTGGTAAACTGCAATCTGGCCATTCTGTTTATGTGGCTAACTCATGGTTTGCATCTTGCAGTGAAGCCTCTGCATTTCTGTTCATCAAGTCTTCTCCCGACAGTAGTCATTGACGCATCCACACCTACCTCTTGAGGAGTATTCCTGATCTGTCCGACGGGCATTTGGAAAATTTTCTTCATTATGATGAGAAATCTTCTGTTATCAGCAGTGAAGTCTTCCTTGGTGCACCAGTCCCTTTGTGGTTACTGAGCTCACCAGTACGCTCTTTCTTCTTAATGATGCTCCAAACAGTTTATTTTGGTAATCCAAAGGTTTGGCCAATGTCTGTTACTGTTTTATTCTTGCTTTTCAGCCTCATAATGGCTCTTTGATTTTCATTGATGCAATTCTGGTCTTCATGTAGAAAAATGGCAGCTACAGACTCCAAAGGTGATCAAAAGCTTAGAAGTAAGCTCAGCCCTCTCCTGCCTGCACCAATGAAGCAATTAAACATACCTGAACAACCACAAACACCTGTGAAGCCAAATATGCCAAACATTATGATGCCCTGAAATGGGGGAACTATGTATAAAATGTGCCATAAATTCTCTATGGTCAATCCAAAATGAATACAAATAACCTTGAATAAAATCTGGAATGTGCACATGTGAATTGCTTGATTACAACTTTAAAACCATGTAGCACAGGGGCAAATAAAGGGAAAAAAAATAAATGTCTGGTCCAAACATGGAGAGCACTGTATGCTCCCAGTAGGGGTTCAACAGTACTGGAAGAATTGAACAGGTTTTTTTTTTAATTGCAAATTCCATTTCAATTCAAATAAGCAGCCGTTACCTGAAATTCCAGGTATGTTTCTAAAAGTAGTGTCTTAAGTTAACAAATAATTCTTCCAACCTTTGAGCTTGAATTGTCAGGAGTACCCTCTTGACTCAGATGCATTTATTTTCCTGTGTAATTTCCGAAATTGGTGTGCCAGTATTGCCAGGAGTTACCTGCATTTCTAGGATTACATTCCCTGCAGGTATATCTGAATTTCCAGATGTAAGACTCTAAGGTAAAAACATCATGAGATGGGACCGGAGAAGGAGTCACCCAGTACTAAGGAGTAACAGAATGCAGATGTGACCTTGTCCACTCAAGATAAGCTTTGCACTAACAAGAATGATGTGCAGCATACTAACAGAGAAGGATAGCAACAGTTTATTCATTGGACAATGTAATGGTATGATCATTTACTAAGTACGTATCCTGAGGTATAAAAAAACACCACTTGCTGATAACGGCAGAATGCGCCTTCTCCAACTAACACTGTTAGTTGCAAGTGTTACAATCCGGTAATAAAGAACCTTGATTTCGACTCAGTCTGGTGTTTGATTCACTCATTCATGAACAAAGCAGACCTAACAAAGACCCAAGGTGGCAAGTCTATATGTCCAGCCGTACAATTTAAGATACACTCGTGTTTTCCATACCTGTGTACTGCATCAAGCAAGGATTCGAGTTTATCTGTACATTGTACTGATATGGCATAACAGTAAAAATTCTTACTCACACATTCGTACAAAGCATGAATACATAAAGCTTAATTCCGTCCAGTAGGACTACCGGTAATTTATAAAATTACTCATTCTTTACTTTTTCCATTTCTCGTTGACCTGTTAACTCTCCTTTTGCCAGGGTGGTGGATTTCCATGATGTTAGTGGGGCTATGACTCAGCACCCACTTCCAAGTTTTCTGCTTGTACCCCTCAAATGTAGCTCAAGGCAAAGGTGGTGTTGCCACCTGAAGGGCTGTTTAAAAACTACAGACACACTTCTATGAATTGCACAAGACCTTGTGCCTTTTCTGGCATGGACTTGCCTACTGGTCTTCACAGAGTGGCAAGGAGCAAGAAGAATATATTTGTAATATTATTGACCAAAACTATACCCATTTTAATTGGAGCTGTGGTTATGTTCGGGGTGGAGAAGGGAAAGAATTCCTGTAGTTCATTCAGAACTTATTATCAGTATCCTTTCCACTTAGGGAAACAAATCAAGAGGTGAGTGTCACAGAGCAGGAGGATTTCAAACAATATAAATGCTCTAGGGTGAGTGACTAAAACCACTCTAGAATAAAACTAACTTCATGTAGCTAGCCAGTGGATTAAAGGAGGATCTGATTTGGGTGGATTTGAGTCCTTTGGTTGATAGAAACATAGTGGTAGACGATAAAGAGTGAAGTTTAGATGCATTCCTAGAGAGATCCCTTGACACAAAAATGAGAAAGAATACTTGGTGAAAAGAAAGGTAATGGTGCAAATGACAGAGTCCTGCTTGATAATGTAAGGATAAAATGCAAATTGAGGAAAGCTAATTAAGGCCAAGAGAATAGATTGGTGATTAACTGAAGGGATCCCAAGACAAATTAACAATGAAAGATTGCTTGAGGCGGGGCTGATTGTAAAATAAACGGATATCTACAGGTGGCGGCAGAATGTATGGTTTCTAAGGAAGAGGACTTTGCCAAGTCCATGACAAGCAAGAAGATTGTTAGAGTATTTGATGAAATCAGAATTGATATAGGCATCAAAAAAGCTTGGGTTCCCATTTTTTCCACCCCACTCACATACCACTTTCTTCTTTGGCTTGGCTTCGCGGATGAAGATTTATGGAGGGGTAATGTCCACGTCAGCTGCAGGCTCGTTTGTGGCTGACAAGTCCGATGCGGGACAGGCAGACACGGTGGCAGCGGTTGCAAGTGAAAATTGGTGGGTTGGGGTTGGGTGTTGGGTTTTTCCTCCTTTGTCTTTTGTCAGTGAGCTCTGCGGTCTTCTTCAAAGGAGGTTGCTGCCTGCCGAACTGTGAGGCGCCAAGATGCACGGTTTGAGGCGAGATCAGCCCACTGGCGGTGGTCAATGGGGCAGGCACCAAGAGATTTCTTTAGGCAGTCCTTGTACCTCTTCTTTGGTGCACCTCTGTCACGGTGGCCAGTGGAGAGCTCACCATATAACATGATCTTGGGAAGGCGATTCTGGAGACGCGACCTACCCAGCGCAGTTGGATCTTCAGCAGCGTGGTTTCGATGCTGTCGACCTCTGCCATCTCGAGTACTTCGATGTTAGGGATGAAGTTGCTCCAATGAATGTTGAGGATGGAGCGGAGTCAACGCTGGTGGAAGCGTTCTAGGAGCCGTAGGTGACCCCTTACTAACCACAGAGCACCTATGGAATCCTAAGGTTGTATGTGAGTGGAAATAAAAGCATTGAGAACCACTGGCTTAGGGTATCTAAAGTTCATGTTATATGATCTAGATGGGATTGGATTGAAATGATTTTCGTCACTTTGGTTTGTGCATTATTCAGTCAAGTAAACCCTCATTTGTGATTCGATAATAAAACCAAAGGACAGGGTATCGTGTTAGTGTGCAGGATACAGGGTAAAAAAAAGTACAGGTAAAACATTGCAGGGGCACCATCATTTACCCATGAGAGGTCTATTCAAGAAGCTGATAACAGCAGGAAAGACTGTCCTTGACTCTAGATGTTTGCCTTTTCAAGTCCACGCATCTTCAGTCTGATAGAAGTGGGGCGAGATGGGTCCTTTCCCAAGGCAGCGAAAGGTCAATGAAAGAGAAGTTGGTTTGTGTTATGGCCTGAGTTGCATTCACAGCTCTGCAGTTTCTCATGGTCTTGGGTAGTTTAGAAGGGGGGGGGGGGGGGCATTTGAAAACTACTGCTCTGAACTTTTTTTTCCCAACTAGTACTGCTTTAAGGACTAACCTATCACATAGGTGATCTGTTGTTGGTTACTTAAAATGGCATGGGGGGGGGGGAAGGTTGAGAACCACTGCTCTAAACCTCTCCTATCCTTGTACCTATGTAAGTCTTTTATCTACACAATTGTATATAAAACCTACCTCGACGACTAACCAATGGAACCTCTTCCATTTACATAAGCACTGCAAACTGTTAGTTGCCCCTTCCATACCTTCAGCCATTGAAAAAAACTGTTTGCTGACAGTCAAGGGGTTCTTCATGACTCCAATAGGATGGGGGTCTGAGAGTGAAACAGCCTTTTCATTCACACCCCCCTCCCCCCGCCCCGGGAAGTTAGCACTTAAACTACAGGGTATTTCGAATGTTTGCAGACACGGTTGTAGTGAAAAGGCAAAGCTGGAGAAACTTAGCAGGTCAGTGTCCTTTGCATAGCAAAGCTAAAGATCCATAACCAACGTTGCGGATCAAGGACAAAGCGACATAACCAAGGTCCTCGGAGTTCCTTGCTCCTATGTTCCTGCGATCACCCACCCCCGGGGGTTGCATGGAAGATGATGCATCAGGTTCCTGCTCCCATTTCTGGATGGCCCGGCCAGGGCGACCGCAGCGACTGGGCGACTGGCCCCGACTCGCCGGAGAACCCTGGGCCCTGAGCGGCGGCTCTCGGACGCGGAAGGAGGAGCGGCTGAAGATGCGGAAGGAGCGAAGCCCGGGGCTCAGTTCCCATCTTTGCGCTGCTGCTCCGAGGGAGAAGAGGGAGGGAGCGGAAAGGTCGCGAGTCCCTGCTGCCGCGGCCAAAGGCAGCGCGGAGGTGAGTGGCAGGGGACCCACCGAGGACCGGTCGGCGAGCCCGGACCCTCCGCCCCGCTTGCGAACCCCAGCGCCGGTTGGGCTCCAGGCGCCCTCCCTTCCCAGCCCCCAGAAGAACAGCTGAGCTTGAAGGGGGGCTGCTTTTGCACAGAGCTGGGGCATGATTTGGGAGAGAGGGGCCGGCTTGTGGCCACTAACTTCCCACCAGGTGAGAATGGCTTTGGTCGTGATGGAGGAGAGAAATATGGTGGAGGGTCCCTGGAGTGTGTTTGGAAGATCACTTATGGATACTTGATAAGGTGGGCACTCCAACAAGAGGACATGGTCACAGATAGACACACACACATCCGACACACACATATATATACGCACACATATACTACACATATAGATACACATATACACACACATATATAGATACACACACATATACTACACATATATCTTTTCTTCTTTGGCTTGGCTTCGCGGACGAAGATTTATGGAGGGGGTAAAAAGTCCACGTCAGCTGCAGGCTCGTTTGTGGCTGACCAGTCCGATGCGGGACAGGCAGACACGATTGCAGCGGTTGCAAGGGAGAATTGGTTGGTTGGGGTTGGGTGTTGGGTTTTTCCTCCTTTGCCTTTTGTCAGTGAGGTGGGCTCTGCGGTCTTCTTCAAAGGAGGCTGCTGCCCGCCAAACTGTGAGGCGCCAAGATGCACGGTTTGAGGCGTTATCAGCCCACTGGCGGTGGTCAATGTGGCAGGCACCAAGAGATTTCTTTAGGCAGTCCTTGTACCTTTTCTTTGGTGCACCTCTGTCACGGTGGCCAGTGGAGAGCTCGCCATATAATACGATCTTGGGAAGGCGATGGTCCTCCATTCTGGAGACGTGACCCATCCAGCGCAGCTGGATCTTCAGCAGCGTGGACTCGATGCTGTCGACCTCTGCCATCTCGAGTACCTCGACGTTAGGGGTGTGAGCGCTCCAATGGATGTTGAGGATGGAGCGGAGACAACGCTGGTGGAAGCGTTCTAGGAGCCGTAGGTGGTGCCGGTAAAGGACCCATGATTCGGAGCCGAACAGGAGTGTGGGTATGACAACGGCTCTGTATACGCTTATCTTTGTGAGGTTTTTCAGTTGGTTGTTTTTCCAGACTCTTTTGTGTAGTCTTCCAAAGGCGCTATTTGCCTTGGCGAGTCTGTTGTCTATCTCATTGTCGATCCTTGCATCTGATGAAATGGTGCAGCCGAGATAGGTAAACTGGTTGACCGTTTTGAGTTTTGTGTGCCCGATGGAGATGTGGGGGGGCTGGTAGTCATGGTGGGGAGCTGGCTGATGGAGGACCTCAGTTTTCTTCAGGCTGACTTCCAGGCCAAACATTTTGGCAGTTTCCGCAAAGCAGGACGTCAAGCGCTGAAGAGCTGGCTCTGAATGGGCAACTAAAGCGGCATCATCTGCAAAGAGTAGTTCACGGACAAGTTTCTCTTGTGTCTTGGTGTGAGCTTGCAGGCGCCTCAGATTGAAGAGACTGCCATCCGTGCGGTACCGGATGTAAACAGCGTCTTCATTGTTGGGGTCTTTCATGGCTTGGTTCAGCATCATGCTGAAGAAGATTGAAAAGAGGGTTGGTGCGAGAACACGGCCTTGCTTCACGCCATTGTTAATGGAGAAGGGTTCAGAGAGCTCATTGCTGTATCTGACCCGACCTTAACACACACATATATATACACACACAAACACACACACACACATATATATATATATATACACATACACATATATATAGATACACATACTACACACATATATAGATACACACACATATACTACACACACATATATACACATACACATATATAGACACACACACACATATATATACACATACACACACATACTACACACATATAGATACACACACATATACTACACACACATATATAGATACACATATACACACACATACTACACATATATATAGATACACATGTACACACACATACTACACATATATATAGATACACATACTGTTAGGTCTGCTTTGTTCATGAATGAGTGAGACAAACACCAGGCTGAGTCGAAATCAGGGTTCTTTGTTCTTTATTACCGGATTGTAACACTTGCGACTAAACATGTTAGTCGGAGAATGCATTCTGCCGTTATCAGCAAAATGGTGATTTTTTATACCCTTGGATATGTGCTTAGAACATCATCATATCATTACTTGTCCAATGACTAAAACTGTTGCTATCCTTTCCCTGCTAGCTTCCTGCCTCTCAATCCATCAATGTCTCTCTTATCTTGTAAGTACAAGGATGCATTTACATCTTGTTACAGCCCTGTACAGGGCAGGGTAACTCCCTACACATTCCCATCTCATGATGTTTTACCTTACAATACACACACATACTACACACATATATAGATACACACACATATACTACACACACATATACTACACACACAATATATACACATACACACATATATATAGACACACACACATATATATATACACATACACACATGCTACACACATATATAGATACACATACACACATACTACACACATATATAGATACACACACATATACTACACACATATATAGATACACATACACACACATACTACACACATAGATACACACACATATTTTCTTTGGCTTGGCTTCGCGGACGAAGATTTATCGAGGGGGTAAAAGTCCACGTCAGCTGCAGGCTCGTTTGTGGCTGACAAGTCCGATGCGGGACAGGCAGACACGGTTGCAGCGGCTGCAGGGGAAAATTGGTGGGTTGGGGTTGGGTGTTGGGTTTTTCCTCCTTTGCCTTTTGTCAGTGAGGTGGGCTCTGCGGTCTTCTTCAAAGGAGGTTGCTGCCCGCCAAACTGTGAGGCGCCAAGATGCACGGTTTGAGGCGAGATCAGCCCACTGGCGGTGGTCAATGTGGCAGGCACCAAGAGATGTCTTTAGGCAGTCCTTGTACCTTTTCTTTGGTGCACCTCTGTCACGGTGGCCAGTGGAGAGCTCGCCATATAACACGATCTTGGGAAGGCGATGGTCCTCCATTCTGGAGACGTGACCCATCCAGCGCAGCTGGATCTTCAGCAGCATGGACTCGATGCTGTCGACCTCTGCCATCTCGAGTACTTCGACGTTAGGGATGTAAGCGCTCCAATGGATGTTGAGGATGGAGCGGAGACAACGCTGGTGGAAGCGTTCTAGGAGCCGTAGGTGATGCCGGTAGAGGACCCATGATTCGGAGCCGAACAGGAGTGTGGGTATGACAACGGCTCTGTATACGCTTATCTTTGTGAGGTTTTTCAGTTGGTTGTTTTTCCAGACTCTTTTGTGTAGTCTTCCAAAGGCGCTATTTGCCTTGGCGAGTCTGTTGTCTATCTCCTACATATATAAGAAGAAGAAGAAGAATATATATACATACACACATACTACACATATATATAGATACACATACACACACATACTACACACATATATAGATACACATATACTACACACACATATATATACACATACACACATATATAGACACACACACATATATACACATACACACACATACTACACACATATATAGATACACACACATATACTACACACACATGTACACACACATACTACACATATATATAGATACACACATATACTACACACACATATACTACATGCACATATATATAGATACACATACACACATATATATACATACACACATACTACACATATATATAGATACACATACATACACATACTACACACATATATTGATACACACACATATACTACACACACATATATATACACATACACACACATATATAGACACACATATATATATATACATACACACACATACTACACACATATATAGATACACACACATACACTACACACACATATACTACACACACATATATAGATACACATATACACACACATACTACACATATATATAGATACACACACACATATACTACACACACATATATATATATACACATACACACACATATATAGACACACACACATATATATATAGATACACACACACATACTACACATACATATATAGATACACATACACACACATACTACATATATATATAGATACACACACATATATAGATACAGATATACACACACATATATATACACACATACTACACACATACTACACACATATATAGATACAGATACACACACACATATATACGCACACATATACTACACACACATATATAGATACACACACACACACACACACACACACACACACATATATATATATATATATATATATATATATATATATATCTTTGGCTTGGCTTCGCGGACGAAGATTTATCGAGGGGGTAAAAGTCCACGTCAGCTGCAGGCTCGTTTGTGGCTGACAAGTCCGATGCGGGACAGGCAGACACGGTTGCAGCGGCTGCAGGGGAAAATTGGTGGGTTGGGGTTGGGTGTTGGGTTTTTCCTCCTTTGCCTTTTGTCAGTGAGGTGGGCTCTGCGGTCTTCTTCAAAGGAGGTTGCTGCCCGCCAAACTGTGAGGCGCCAAGATGCACGGTTTGAGGCGTTATCAGCCCACTGGCGGTGGTCAATGTGGCAGGCACCAAGAGATTTCTTTAGGCAGTCCTTGTACCTTTTCTTTGGTGCACCTCTGTCACGGTGGCCAGTGGAGAGCTCGCCATATAACACGATCTTGGGAAGGCGATGGTCCTCCATTCTGGAGACGTGACCCATCCAGCGCAGCTGGATCTTCAGCAGCGTGGACTCGATGCTGTCGACCTCTGCCATCTCGAGTACTTCGACGTTAGGGATGAAAGCGCTCCAATGGATGTTGAGGATGGAGCGGAGACAACGCTGGTGGAAGCGTTCTAGGAGCCGTAGGTGATGCCAGTAGAGGACCCATGATTCGGAGCCGAACAGGAGCGTGGGTATGACAACGGCTCTGTATACGCTTATCTTTGTGAGGTTTTTCAGTTGGTTGTTTTTCCAGACTCTTTTGTGTAGTCTTCCAAAGGCGCTATTTGCCTTGGCGAGTCTGTTGTCTATCTCATTGTCGATCCTTGCATCTGATGAAATGGTGCAGCCGAGATAGGTAAACACAGTGTGTTTGCATTCATTGTTTTTGCAAAACAGTTTAAATTTTATTTTAAAAATTTCAACACGATATATAGGAGGCATCCTTCTGTCTGGAGGACACTGTGGATTGTCAGCTGATTTTAGAGCAGCGTCTGAAATGGCTCATAAGGCCCACTCTGGTGTGACAGTCTCTGCCCCACTTGCTGCAGATGAAGTTGGAACGCTGGGTTGTGGTCGACTGGCTCTGTTGTCTCTGCTTCCTTCCACGTCCTCTTGTCCTTCAGCTGGTGTGTCAGCTTTTCCTCATCTATGACCATGTCCTTCTTTTTTGGAAATGGCCACCGGTCTGTTTAACTTGGCCCCATGGGGCTGCTTTGGAGTAGCAGGCTAGAATTTTGAGCTCAAGTCTCTGGACTGAGACCCATATCTTTGACCTTTAATATTGAGAGGAACCAATGGATGAAGTTTATCTGATTTTACAAAAGGCAATCAGTCAAAGGTCACGTAAAAGGAGACTGCATCGGTTGAAGGCTCAGAGAGTGAGGGTGACCTTTCTGCCGAAGGATGGCAACCAAATTAAAGACAAGTGGTCAGAAATAAGTCATAAGAAATAGAAATTCATATTCATATTTATTGTAACGTGTATTGAAGTTCAATGTGAAAGCTTTCATTGCGAATAATCTGGCCACATATATTGCAGTAGAGTTATAGAGAGGTCAGTTAATATAGAGCAAAAGCCTCAATATTTTACTAACTTTACATCTAAAACATAACCGTGTTTGTACATCATTTGGTATATTTTGGTGCCCTGCTGTACCTCTGAAATTAAAATTAAATTAATCCTCAAGCTAGCTCAGTGTTCACTGAGATCATGGGTCATTTTCAAGTGGGAATACCTAAAAGTGTGAGCTGCCTCTGGGACCAATACTGGAGCATTCGCCATGAACGACCCCCATTAATGACTCAGACAAAGGGGTAAATATATTGAGGGCTGATGATATACAGGCAGGTTGGGAGGAAAGTTCTGAGGTCACATAACTGAAATTAGTCACAGAACATGGAACATTTCAACACAGTACAGGCTCCAGCCCACAATGTAAACCTGCTCCTCAACAATCCAACCCTTCCCTTACTCACACCTATAACCCTCTATTTTTCTGACTCACCTATTACTTTTACCTGGTCCTCCCTGAATGTGCATTAGAAGCGGCCTGACTACCAGTATGTTCTGATATTTCCTGCTCTTTCACTGGTGGATGGCAAACCCAAAATTCGAGAAGCATATCAGCTATCCCCAAAATTATACTGTCCACAAAAGTATATACAATTATGAGGGATATGGATAGAGTAACCTTCTTCCATGGAGGTTGTTTGAGACAAGAGCGAGAGGACAGGGGTTAAGGGTGAAAGGTGAGATGTTAAGAGGGAACATAAGGGGAATAAACCATTGCAAGGGACAACTAAAAATTATTTCAGTCACAGAGCCCTTACCACAAACTTCAACAGCTTCAAGCACAACTGAAAAAACATTGTAATTCTGCGTAAAACAAAATGCGTTACTCAAGACTCGGTTTGGGGTCCACAGAAGGGAAGGGGAAAGTCTGAATCTCTGGATGTGGTCAAAGGTTGCTAAGGAAGGAAGTGTGAGTGGGAATAGTGTATTCTCCTTACCCCTCTCCCCCCCCCCCCCCTTCCCTAGAGAGAACTTTGCTTAGTCACCTGTTAATCCTTTGACCAATTACTTTCTATTTTCATGCCCCTTGAATCTTCACCTAAGGGAAATAGTTTATTCCACTGATAATTCTTTGCACTCATTTGAGCACCTCCTCATCTTTCAAAGAAAACAATGCTGATTTATCCAATCTCACAGCTAAAAAGTTATAATTCTGACATTTCTACATCCACCTCAATGCAATTATATCTTAAATTACATCACTATTATTTTCATTTTCCAATAATTCATTTGAGAAAATTATTAAAACATTGGCTTTTAAAAAAACGAAATGTAATAATAGCAGCAATAAACAAAAAGTAGAGTGTAAATGAGAAAAAGTGCAGAGCAAAGGGGAAGGATGAGATAGACTAATTTAAAAAATGGGCTGACCAGCCTCGTTTGGTATCTTTATGAATTCATTAACAAACAGAATTGAGCCAGTAGGCTGGTGAGGGGAGTTTGACCAAGAATTCAACATCCCATAATTTAGAAAGCTCACCATCTGGTTATTTTCTCCCATTTACCAAGATTGAGTGAATGGTGATTCTGTCATTGAATACACTTTCAAAATATTTTCAAGATTTGTATCAGGATCATTGATCTCCATCCTCATCTCCTTCCCTCTACCTTCATTCCCATTTTCTTCAATTTTCCAATAACCCATGTGCACATACCAGAGACAACAATCCATTCCCATCTCCTTCCATTTAGTCCATTCAAAATTTCTTCCCCAAGCCACTGAGATTAAATCATGTTGGACTGTTAGAAATTACTTTTCTTTAGATTTTTCAATACAATGCAATGAGCTTCTCATCTTCTGATCTGGCACGTTACTGCCATTAAAATGCAACACTGAATTTAACTATTTCAGTGAACAGCCACTCCATGTTGTATTGGAACTGTTGTCTTCTGTATTTCACATCTCCACTTCCAATGTTTATTTCCTTTTGAATCTGTCCTCATTCATCTCTCAATACCTCCACTGACTCCAGACAAATCAGTTGTAATTAACAAGCTTTCACCGCTCTCTCTTTGCACAGACTTTTTAATCCCCTTGGTCTTCAACCCCTCCCCTGCCTCCGCAACTTAAAATGTGCTTGCTTTCTAACTTTTCCTGGTTCTGATAAAAAGTCACTGACCTGAAAGTTTAATTCTGTTTCCCTGTTACCAGATGCTACCTGAGCTGTCATGTTTTTAATTTTAGGTTTTAATTATCTGTCGTTCTTTTTTTTTGCTTTTTGTTTAACTTTGTTAGATTTTCTGCCCAATTCTGCCCAAATAGGAGAATGTCCAAATATTTTATTTTTGTTTGTGTATGGGATTCGAAGATATAAACAAAATTTTGCACTTTTTTCAAAATCTTCACATCTGAGCTGAGAAGAGAGTTGGATAGTTAATAACCTGTGGGGAGTATCAGAACTGAATTTAATTTTATCTCTGCCATATGAAACATTGCCAAAGCGCTTCGAATGCTTGTCCCTTATTTTTTATATCTTTCAAGATCTTGAGAAATTAGTTTGAGTGCCAAATCACATTTTCACTGAGATCAGAGATCTCAATATACATTGACTGGGGTCAGACTTTGGTATGTTTCTAATCAATTTTATTCATTCACACATGATTGGGGGGGGGGGGGGGGGAGGGGGTTACATGGTATGAGTAAAATTATTCAAATCTTTGTATCAGCCCAAGGGACTGAAAAACAATCTCAGCAGGTTGAACCCTCTTTTTTTTCCAAACCAGAGATGCAGAGCACTTCCAATTACCTTTGGCTGCTCAGTGACATCCTGGGTCAGGGAGCAACTGCAAGTGTGTTCAAAGCACGTCGCAAGGTACAGTCACTTTCCTCTCAGATAAATGGTTCAAGCGTCAACCATCTGGTTATGGATTGGACAGTTGATAAAGCAAGGGAAGTTATAGAGAGTTTATCTTCACACACATGGTAATCAAGTCATCAAGTCACCTTTAATGATAAAGGGACTCATGCTATGCTCGAACAATAAAGACGAGATAGCCGTTCTCCAGGGCAACAGAGCATATTTACATAAATATGTTAGAATAGAAGTTAAATACATTAAAATATTAAGACAAATACAGTAAAAGTAAATTATTTGGAATGAACATATGAAGAGAGTATAAATGCAAGTGTACTTCTGGAGTTGAGAGAGAATATGGTTAAGTAGGTGGAGTTGAGAGAGTAGAGTTGGTATTAAGGCGAGTAGGTGTAGTTGGGAACAGAGTGGGAGGATATAGTTGAGTGAATCAGTAGGTGTCAGGCAGCAAGTCACTAGTTCTGTGAGATTCTCTGTGAGGAGAGGGCACACCAAGAGCAGTTTGGAAAGAGATTCTCTAACTAATATCAGCTTGTCCAACCTTCTCCGATGGACATCCACTCTGGCTCTTTGTCGAACATGCCTGTAAGGACTTGTCGCTATCTGAAGAGGAGAAAATAAAAAGTGAATGTGAAATTATTAGTATTTGTGGGTCATATCTCAGAAAATTAGGGATTAGAATATACTGTATATACTCGTGTAATTGTCGATACCGTGTAATAGTCATAATTTTGGCCCAATAGTTGAGTGTTTTCGTATGACTTGTGTAAAAGTCGACCCTCCCACCCCTTTTCTGGCCCTAATCAACCACCCATCTGAGCTCCCGATGCCTTGACAGTGGATCCTTGCCCTGGCCACTCACCCACCAGGGTTCACAACACCCCAACCGCGGACCATCGCCCTGGCCGCCTGCCCATCCGAGTTCCCGACACCCTGGCCATAAACCCTCTCCTAGGGTCCAGTCACCTGCTCACCAGGTTCCCGACACCTTGACCACAGACTCTCTCCTAGGCCCCGGCTATCTGCCCACCAGAGCTCCTGACGCCCCAGCCACAGACTCTCTTCTAGGTCCCGGTTGCCCATCTATCTGAGCTCCCGATGCCCTAAACACGGACTCACCACCGGGTCCCGGCCATCCGAGCTCCCAGCACCTTGAATAACACAGGTACTTATTGCGGACAAAAGTATGATCTGTGTAAAATTTGACTTGAAATTTTGGTCCAAAAATATTCAATGATTACACAAGAATATGCAGTAAGACCAAAGATTGGAGGATCAATTTTATCTAAACAGTAGTGGACACAAGAAATAAGTTATCAAGCAAGACATTTGTATAAAAAAAAAGTCATAAATTTCGACATGTTTTGGGAGAGAGCCTGAAGGGCTTGGTGAAGAGGTAAAATGGTGGCAACTGATAGATGATGCAAAAGATTGGCCTTCTTTCCCTGTTCTAATACAACTTGAAATAATTTCAACATTTACTTCACAGCAAACTGGAGATCATTATGCTGTCAAAGTGTTTAATCACATCAGTTATTTGCGTCCTTATGAAGTACAGATGAGGGAGTTTGAAATGTTGCGTAAATTAAACCACAAGAATATTGTGAAGCTGTTTGGGGTGGAGGAACTGGTGAGTACTGTGCTCTGTTACTAACTCTCTCGGTAGATCACATCAAAATGGAAATGGAAGGCCTCCAAAGACAAAGCCCACTCTCCCCTCTCAGTGAAACGCAAAAGTCTGTCGTAAAAATGCACCAAAATGCTGGAGGAGCTCAGCTGGTCTTGTCACCGTCCATAAAAAGCAAAGATATGTTACTGACCTTTCACTCCTGAGCCCTTCTTCAAGGAATAAGCAGAATGAGCCAGAAGCAGGAAATCTCGGAATTTGAACAATTGCCGGCTGGGCAATCAAAAGTGTTCATTGGATGTGAGGTAAGAATTGATCGTGTTTGTGCAAAAGGAGACAAGGAAGGGAGAGATGGAGCTGGGGGGAAAGCGACAGGAAGAAGTGAGGAAGGGGTCTTTTTTAACGAAAGCCGGAGAAGTCAATGTTAATGCCATCCGATTGGAGGGTGCCCAGTCAGAAGATGAGGTGTGCTTCTCATATAATGTGTTACACCTCATCCTCTGACTGGGCACCCTCCAACCGGATAGCATTAACATTGACTTCTCTGACTTTCGTTAAACCCCGTCTCGTCCCCCCCGCCCCCTCACCTTTCCCTGTTGCCTTCCCCCAGCTCAGTCTCTCCCTTCTTTCTCCTTTCACACAAACATGATAAATTCTTATCTCTTCCCTTATCCCTTATCATATCCAATTAACATCTTTTGTTGGTCTGGATGCCTCTCCCACCCTACATTGTCTCTGAGACTTTGCTCCTGGCTCTATTTTGCTTATTCCTTGAAGATGGGTTCAGGACCAAAGAAACGTTGGCAGCACATCTTTGCTTTTTATGAATGCTGAAAATACTGGCTGAGTTCCTCCAGCATCTCGATGTGTGTTTACCATATTCCCCTCTCACCCACCTCTTTCCCCTCTCACCCACTTCCTCCCCTTCTCCCACCATCTGCATGTATAATTCGGATTATACAAGCAACACACAGTGAAGAAATCAGTATTCCAGCTATCCACTCTGAACTGTCCACAGATCAGCTCCCTGAACCCCTTGACTCTCAGAACCTCAGCAAATATTCACCCCCCATCCTCTAAGAAATACCTTAGGGCAGAGATTATTTTAGAATTAGTTAAGAAAAGACATGGTAGGAGGAACAGATTAAAGGAAATAATGCTCCTTCCTATTCCTTAAACCACAGACAAGTCCCAAGAGTCACTAGATGTACTCTTTCCATAGCTTCCCAGCCCCTGGTTGTTCTGAACTTAGTTATTGCAAGTGGGCAGCAGCCAAATGCGATGTGGACACCATTCCAGCTATCTTATCTTAAGTGCTGGGCCCACAGCGTGGATAGAGAAACTTGCACATTTCTCTGTGTGCCTGTCCACCAGGGAAGCACCAAGCAGAAGGTCCTCGTGATGGAGTACTGCGCCGGTGGAAGTCTGCTCAATGTTTTGGAAAAATCGGAAAATGCTTTTGGTCTTTCGGAATTGGAGTTCCTGATTGTGATGGAGTGTGTTGGTAAGGCTCCACCAATGTAGCTCTGTTTGATGACATTTGGGGTGGGGGTGGGGTGGGCATCTGTAAAATAAGTGGTGGGACAGGGAGAAGCTAAAAGAATTGGAAAAGCATCTTCTCTTGGGCAGTGAGGCGTCATCAAAAATGGCGCAGCACTGCACCAGGGAGGGCAGGAGTGATCAGTCAGTTCTCTCTGGGAATTTTCCCCTGGTTCCTGCTTCTTGTGGGTAGGAGGGGAATCAAGGGAGGGGCAAAGTTGATAAGCGTATGAGAGAAATAAAAACACACAGATCGCTTTGCTCAGCACCTCCTCTCTGCCTGCAACCACAGCGACCTCCGGGTGGCCAATCACTTCAATTCTGGGTCGCACTCCTGCCCTCACACTTCTATCCATGGCCTTATGTACTGTTCCACCCTGGCCACCCGCAGATTGGAGGAACATCACCTTATTTTCCATCTGGGCACCCTCCAGCCAGATGGAATGAACATCAACTTCACTGCTTTCCATTAAACCTGCTCGCCTTTTCTTCCCCCTCCCCCATTTCCTCCATTTCCTGCCTTTCCAGTTCTTTCACCTTCACAGCTCTGCCTTTCCACCCCCCCCAGTGCTGCTGTCCCTTCCCTCCCTCCTCCACATCATCTCCTGCCCTGCCACCCCCCCTCCGACTCTTTTATTCTGAAGCTCACCAGCATTTTTTCATGCTTTGATGAAGGTCTCAAGCCCGAAACACCAGTTATGTATCTTTGCCTTTGTTCCATAAAGGACACTGTTTGACCTGCTGAGTCTCTCCAGCTTTGTGTGTTTTTATTTCATCCACAGTGTCCATAGAATTCTGTGTTTTATCCCTAAAAACACACAGAAATGCTGGAGGAACTTTGTCCAATTCACAGCGACACGTAGGAAGTAAAGATATATTACCGATGTTTTAGGCCTTCTTCAAGGTATGAGCATAGAACAGGAAGGTGTCAGAATAAAGACCGAAGAATGGCAGGGGAGGAGGAGTCCAGACCAACAAAAGGTATTAATTGGATATGTTAAGAGGAGAGGTGAGAATTGATTTTGGCTCTGTGAAAGGAGAGAAAGAGAGAGAGATAGAGATAGAGCTGGGGGAAAGATGACAGTGGGAAGAAGAAGGGGGAGAGGTGTTTAACGGAAACTTGAGGTCGATGTTAACGCCATCCAGTTAGAGAATGCCCAGATGGAGAATAAGGTATTGATTCTCCAATTTGTGGTAGTCTCAGTCAGGCAGTGCATGAGACCATAGACAGGCATAGACAGGCAAGGGAATGGGGCAGGGAACTCTCCATCTTGGCCTTGGTGACCTACAGGACAGAAAAATATTCGAAAGGCATATAAGAGAGATTAAGTTACAAGGAAATAAATGGGTGCCAAAAGCATGCAGTGAGAGCTGGCATGGAGACAAAGGGCAGAATGACCTCTTTATGTGTGGTAAGAACATGTGAAAATGTTTATTATAAAGGATGACTTGTTACAGTTTGCTTTTTGTCAGCTCTAAGGTGGCAGATGAGGCTAAAGTGAGAACTGCAGTTGGGAGAGTGGATGTTTTGTGTGGATTTTTACCTCCGTCACTGCTTTTGCAGAGAGTCTTTGTACTCCCGTCGCCAACCGCAACTCTCCATTCTGCTTTGGGCCAGCGATCTCCATGTGTTTGCGGGGAGGTTTCAGGAGGCTTTGAGAATAACGTCCCCTTTCTCCACCTGGTAACCTCTCCCCTTAACAGAATATGGAACAGAGTGTCTGTTTCAGGAGTTTGGCATAAGGATGTGACCTACCTGATGAAACTGACTGGGAGTAACTTGGGTTTCCATCCTGCAGATGTCAACTTGGGAGAGGGCACTGGTATTGGGTGGTTATCCTTCCAATTGATTTGGAGGATTTTGCTGAGGCAGCATAGGTGCATCTTAAGGTGCCTTGGAGAAACATAAAACATGGCACACTGCAGTTTGGAGGTCCTGGCACGATACAGATTGTCAAGGGGCTGGCTTATCAGGCATATGAAGAAGAACTTTGCAACTGGTAAGGTGTGCCCAATGTAATGAGGGAGGCAGTAAGGTGGAAGCTGAGGTAGATCAAAATGGAACAAGTGGAGAAGCATGAAGCTATAACATTGAAGGGAATTGCCCATGTTGGCCAAAAGTTGGTGGTTGTATAAAAATGTTTCTACAGTCCTACAAACCCCTTATCATTAAGTTATGCAACATATTGTCATTTTGGGTCAAACCCAGCTTCAACAAAATGAAGCAATTAAGAGACGGCATGGAAATATATTCACATCATCAGAAAACTGAGACCTGTTTTATGCACTACACATGGATTCAGTGTGGAAGTAGTCCATGTTATTTTCAGTTTGGATACCTCAAAGTGGGCAAGCAGCTGTCTCATTCAGTAATGGCAGGATTATGGCCCATTCCAAAATTGAAAGCCCCAGAATTCTATCTTGACTGGAGATTTATTTCTCCTCCTCTGTGAACACTTTTTTTTCTCTGTACTAGTTGCTGGCATGAACCAGTTGAGAGAGAATGGAGTAGTGCATCGGGATATTAAGCCAGGGAACATCATGAGGGTGGTCGGAGAAGAAGGTCAATCAGTCTATAAACTGACTGACTTCGGAGCAGCCCGAGTACTGGAAGATGACGAACAGTTCATGTCGCTGTATGGCACTGAAGAATATTTGGTTAGTACCATTCCAATAACATTATTAAGATATCATTGTGCCCTATAAAAGAGAAGAGCGTGCAAATTATAAAAAAATCTATATGGTTAAAACATTCTCCACATGGCAAGCCTTCTCACATTGTCTGCCACTGGTGTAGCAGAAGACCTGACTAGTGGTGATTAAATTAAAAACAAAATGTATTGAATAGATGGGCAAATGCAAGTCATTGCAGCCCAATGTGGCATCATCCACTTTGAACTAAAAAGAGTTCTCTCTGAGTGATGGGGAGATAGTATGAGATTCATACAGCCTCTTGGGGCCAAGTACATCAATCTTTAAGTACATCAGGAGAACTGGAACAAACAAGAGGGCAGAAGCTGTGGTTTAACTGTACAAGTCCTGGTTACACCAGATCTGGAGAACTGTGAGTAGATCTGGACACTATATTCCTGAAGAAGACACGTTTGCCTTCAAGGGCATAGACTTTGTATGTGTTTTGACTCCAAGGATTATGCTATAACAGAAACTAGGACTGTATTTCCTGGAATTTAGCAAGATGAGGCTTAATTTGATTGGTTTTACTCAATTACTGCTCGATGAATCATATTTTGTGCCAAGCATTAAAGTCATACGGACAGAATGAGACGAAGAGGAGTGTGTTCACATTTCCATTGGAAGCTCTTTCGGAAGATGAAACAATCCATATCTGGACAACGTTCAGATGTGGGCTGATAAAGGCCCATATGTGGTCGTCAGGTAAAATGAGGGTCAGTCTCGTGTGTGACCGTCCAAAGTTGGCCTGCTTGTTGACATCATCCACCTCAACTTAGTCATAAAGAACAATACCAGAATTATTCCACCTTCCGTCGGGTAGCCCCTCAGCCGAGAGTAAGTCCTGAGCAGAAAAGACAAACTGGATGGTGTATGTTGGTGGGGAGGGAGGATGATGGTGATCGAGGAAGGGGGGGGGTGAGAAGGCCCAGGTGTGTTGTAGGGTTCTCTTCCCTCCGCATGCTCAAGCTGTTAACTCGTTTGCCCTTGTGTTTTGGCAGCACCCGGATATGTATGAGCGCGCTGTGCTTCATAAACCACAGACCAAGAAGTACGGGGTCACAGTGGATCTCTGGAGCATTGGTGTAACGTTTTACCAAGCAGCTTCTGGCAGGCTTCCTTTCATTCCATTCGGAGGACCCCGCAAGAATAAGGAGATGATGTATGCCAATTGCAGCCAACATTTTTGAATATTGTCTATGGTACTCAATGCAATTCCCCAAAGTATTAAGAAGCTGTCAAAGCCCAAGGAATTTTGCTCATTGTCCTGGAGCAAATACCTGGTTCCCAGGAGCTGGTCACCAGGAGCCCATGGCCTGGTATAGGGCCTTCAACCGCGAAGGCCCAAGCTGGAGCCTGGTCAGCTTGGGGCCTCACCTAGGCTTCTCTTCTTCGAAGAGGGGTGAGGGGAAGCGATCTTCTGCTCTGTTATCCTACACTGTTTCTTCAGAGCTTGCAACCCTCAAAGTCTGGCCTGTCAAACATGGGTGCCACCATCTTGGATCTTGACTTCCTTGGACATCAACATTGAAACCTCCGTCAGCCTTGTGCCAGAGGCAATTTAAATCTGCCTGGAGCTGTCAGGCAGTTCAGCCAGGCAGTAGGACCCCGTGCAGGAGTGCTGAAAGGCCTTGGCCTCATTTCCCACTATTCCCTCTGAAGGAGTAACCCTCTGTGTCAGCTGCCATCCCAGATGTGCTGTTGACAAGGCTAAGGGCTGCCCACTGCTTGAAGAGATGACACGAGGTGGGAACACTGGTTCACCAAATGTCCATTAAGGGTTGGAAGCTTGTGTCCCTAGAGTCTGCTGCCTTGATGTCTTCTCACGCGGCTCTCCACTCTGGCCCTGGCAAGTTACAGGACCAAGCTCCTGATTCATGGCTCTATTTTGGTCTCTTTGACCTATAGGATTGAGCCTTGGAAATATATGCTACAATCATCACCTCAGAAGTTGCTCAGCCCTTCACAATCTTGAATTTATTTTATTCCAGGCACAAAATCACAACAGAAAAGCCAAAGGGAATGATTGCAGGAGTTCAGCACAGAGAAAATGGCCCAGTGGAGTGGAGTGAGGAGCTGCCAGTTACCTGCAGGCTCTCTGAGTAAGTCCTCCGAGGGCAGGTTTTAAAGCAGCAGATCCACCCACGGCTTTCGACCATTGTAGAGAGGAGAATGGAGTCCTGTACTTTTGACTCTGGGTTTATTTTGTTGTTCTAAATTCCCAAAAGCAATTGTGGAAATTATTCTCAGATAGACACAAATTACACAAATATGATTGTATGATTGGTTACCATCGATTGAGAAGTGATATCTACATGCAAAGAGCTTTCAATCTTTGGAATTAACTCACCCAGAGAGATATTGCCTAAGTTAGCATCAAGCAGATTCAAGAACAAGCATGATGGATTTTTTTGTAGTTAAAAGATGTGTGGTTATTGTGGGAAATAGAATTGCATTGGGACAGCTGTAATCTTATGAACAGTGGAGCAGGTGCATGAGATCCCCTGACCTAATCTTCAGAATCAGAATCAGGTTTATTATCTTGAACATTTCATGAAATTTGTTGTTTTGCGGTAGCAGTGTTGTGCATTACAGATGCAAAAATTGCTGTAAGTTACATTTCCATAAACACAGCTATTTAAAAGTAAATAAATTAGTGCAAAAGAAGAAAAC
Source organism: Narcine bancroftii (assembly GCF_036971445.1). NCBI lineage: Eukaryota > Metazoa > Chordata > Chondrichthyes > Torpediniformes > Narcinidae > Narcine > Narcine bancroftii. The sequence continues at coordinate 243,608,064 of NC_091473.1, forward strand.
AAAAAGCGGGTTATTGTCTGTGGTTCCTTTTCCATTCAGAAATCTGGCAGCAGAGGGGAGCTAAACTATTTTTGTATCGATGGGTGCATGTCTTCAGGCTCCTGTACCTCCTTCCTGATGGTAGCCTGGGTGGCGAGGCTGCTTTCTTGAGACACCGCATCTGATAGATCTCCTCAATGAAGTGAAGACTAATGCCCATAATGACGCTGGCCAAGTTTTCAAACCTCTGTAGCCTTTTCCTTCCTGGCACCTCCATCTTTCTGTAAATTACTTTTATAACCTTCTCCTGATTCTATTTTCAGATTTAGATTTCAGATTTATTGTCAGAGTGCATACATTACATTGCATACAACCCTGAGATATTTTTCCCTGTGAGTGAGACAGAATTACCGCTTATTGTCAGTGCTTAAAAAAAACTGACTCAATATACACCTGTAAACAAATAAAGAAATGTAAATATATTAGCTGTGCAATGGAAAGATAGAAAAAAATAAAGTGCAAAAGAAAGTCCTTAAATGAGTCCCTGATTGTGTTTGTTGTTGAGAAGTCTGATGGTGGGGGTAGCACCTGTTCCTGAACCTGGAAGTGCGAGTCTTGTGGCACCTGTACCTCTTTCCTAATGGTAGCAATGAGATCAGAGCATGTGCTGGGTGGTGTAGATCCTTGATGATTGCTGCTGCTCTCTGGTGACAGTGTTTGTTATAGATGTTCTTGGGCTGTGTCCACTACCTTTTGCAGGGCTTTATGCTCAGGGGCATTGGTGTTACCATACTAGACAATGATGTAGCCGGTCAGCAGACTTTCCATCACACCTCTGTAGAAATTTGCCAGGGTTTCCGATATCATACCAAACCTCTGCAAACTCCCAAGGAAGTAGAGGTGCCATGTTTTCTTCACGATGCCATTGGTGTGTTGGGTCCAGGAAAGATCCTCTGAGGTGGTGACTCCCAAGAACTTAAATTTGCTCACCCTCTCCACCTCTGATCCCTCAATGATCACTGAATTGTACACATCTGGTTTTCCCTTCCTGAAATCAACAAGTGAGGTTGTTGTTAGTGCACCATTCAGTTAAGTTTTCAGTCTCCCTCCTGTACGCTGACTCATCCCCCTCCTTTATACAACCCACTACTGTGGTATTGTCGGCAAATTTGTGCATGATTTTGTTGTCGTACCAAGCCACACAGTCATAGGTATATAGTGAGTAGAGCAGGAGGCTAAGAACACAGCTCTGTGGTTCTCCGGCACTGATGGAGTTTGTGGAGGAGATGTTCTTACCCAACCTCACTGATTGTGGTCTGGAGGTGAGAAAATCCAGGATCTATTTACATAGTGGGGTGTTGAGTCCCAGGTCTTGGTCAGTTTTGAAGGGATGATGGTTATCCAGGTGTTCCAGGGCTTTGTGTAGAGTTACTGAACCATTACACATAGATAGCTTCTCCAGCGCACATTGTTCAGTATCGCTAACCTGCCTTGACTTTCCTCCTCTGTAATCTACCTCCAGAGGCTTGAAGTTGCTGTTGGTTCCCATCCTTGCAAATATCCTGGAGGCCGATCAATCCAGATGCTGGGGATTTGACCAGTTCTTTGCAGAAGCTAATGACATCCTCCACAGAACTGTGATCCACATCTTCTCACTGCAGCAAGCAGTGATACATAAAGTTTACATCCACTCCTATAACACGTAAGCATTGCAATTTATTTGGATCTTTTTAAGAAAATTATCCAGTTGATCCAGTTAGTCTTTAGATCTACCAGGAAAAGATGTCGTCAAAAAGATTGCAGATAATTGATGCAATGGCATTATTAGTCACTTTCAAACCCAAAACAGCTCCTGATGGAAGAAAGGGAATATGAATGTTCATTCTATTTAATGAATAAATTTATATCATACTATGATGTATTTTCCCCAACCAGCTTTTGAGAGAAGAAAATCTTGTTTATAATTCTATTTTTTCTTGCACAGCAAAATGAGCTATGACTGATTTATTAAGATTGGAATGAATACTAAAACAAGACTTACGAATATTGAATATTGGGGAACCCAAGGGTGCAGTAAAGTTTTGTGAGAGTGAAACATAAAAGTCTGCAGATGCTGTGATTGTAGTAAAAACACATAGAAAAGGTACAATAGCGTGGATCTCCCATTTCAATTCCCCATCCCATTCCCTTGCTGACAGGTAAGTCCGTGGTCTCATGCACTGTCAGACTGAGTCCGTCCACAAATTTGAGGAATCACACCTCATTATGTCTGAGCACCCTCCAACCGGATGGTATTAACGTCGACTTCTCCGGTTTCCATTGAACCATCTCTCCCAACTTCTTCCTGCTGTTGCCTTTCCCCACCTCTCTCTCTCTCTCCCCTTTTCCCTCTGTCTCCTTTCACAGAGCCAAAATCAATGATCACCTTTCCTCTTATCATATCCTATTCAAACCTTTGTTGGTCTGGTCTCCTCCCCCTCCCATTCTTCAGTCTTTATTCTGACACTTTCCTGTTCTTTGCTTATACCTTGAAGAAGGCCTAGGCCCGAAACGTCAGTGATATATCTTTACCTCTAACGATGCTGCAAGTCCCTCCCACATTTCTGTGTGATTTTAGTAAATCCTATATTGATTAAGTTGTAAATTTGGCAGAACATTAAAAGAAGGCTTTTAATCCGAGTGATTGTGGTGTGATGTGTTATAAGAGCAGGATATAGATGATAAATGGTAGACCCTTAAAGAGTATTCAGGTACAGTAGCCTCTAGTCCTTAGATCCCTAAAGGTGGCAGAACAGGTATGAAAGTATTTGAAGAACCCTGATTTAGTAGCTAAAAAATAATCATTCTCTAACCTGCAGCAATATCACCAATTTACCTCACATGTCGCTGGGTGTTCGGCAGTTCATTGGACCAATGATTATTTGTGCTTCTGCTTCTCAACTTCCCCATTTCTGTCCCTCTCCCCGCCCCGTGCCTGTGAGATTAAATACTCTCCATTCTACATTCACTCCTGCTACTGATTGTGCAGCCAATCAGTCCAGTCCAGAATGCTTCTCGTCATCTCTCTACAGCGTTCCAATGTTGAGCCTCCACATTTTCAGGGTTTCCATCCTCCTATTTTTGTTATTTTTCCCAACTTGCTACATGCCATTTTAGGCTGTGGTTATGAACCTGTTAGTAAATGGTAGGTAGGTGGAGCTGAGTCCTCAGGACAGATCAGCTGTGTGTCCTATTGAATGGTGGGACAGGCTCAACTGGCCAGATGGCTGACCCCTGCTCCTATTTCTTATGTTGTTTATGGTGCCTCCATCCACATAAAAGCCAATAGATAAGAACTGGCAAACAATATAAAAAAAGATCATTGTGTTTTCTACCACCAACTGATACAGCAGTAATGAGGTTGTTGACCAATTGTTCTCCAAATGGGCAGAGGTCATGACAGCCCGTGGCTAACACTGAAATGTGCTTGAAGCTAGTGAGCAAAAATAAATGTCCAAACAATTGCAATTTTTAACACATCTTTCGGGATGCTACCATCAAAGCAATTTGCATCGGAAAGGGAAACGCCAATGGCAGAGTTGAACAGAGGAGGTTAAGTGAATGTTGATTGGAGAATTCATATTTTGTAGAGACCAGGAAGAAGATAAGGTCATGGGAAAGAATGAACTAAAATTTTGAAGCTGCAATGTTATGATTTTAATAGGAGTGAGTCGGCAGAGAAGAGGAAAAAGGGGCAGGTTGATTTGTCTGCCAGAAGATGCAATAAGAACTGAGACTCTCATATGTACAAAACTATCAATAAATTTATTTATTTATTTGTATTGATTAAATACTTGTCCTGCATATATATTGTTTGTCTGTATGTGTGTTATGTCTGGTTGTGTGTCTGCGTGATTTGCACCGAAGATTGGAGAACGCAGTTTCGTTGGGTTGTACTTGTGCAATCAGTTGACGATAAACTTGACTTGAATAACAATAATAAAATTGATGTAAAGAAATGAATAGATGATATGGATGTTGGATAGCTCATCTCCTCCACAATAAATTCTTCCCATCGATTTTCACAGAATCAATGTCTTCATGGACGCTATTTCCCAACAGACTAACATACCTGCTCCAGGTCATGAGCTCATTTATGAAGGGCATTCCTTGGAACTGGATTTGGTCCAACAGGTGAATGTGGTACCGAAAACAACAGAGGAGAGACCAATCATTCTGGTGAGCAAGGATCCGATGACCCCCATTGGAATCACGTACAAGGAGCGTAAGTGGCCTGTGTGAATGAGATGGAATTCTTGATGCAATTGATCCGGGTGAAGTCAATACTCAGGTATTTTTTCATTATAGTTCACAAGGTATATGGGTGGAAGTCAGCTGAATGAGCTAATCCATCCTCCCACTCAGCCCTACTTTGTGGCCTCCTCCCTGTCATCCTTGATATCCTGACTAATCAAATCCCCTTCAATTTATGCCTTAAATACACACAACAACCTCGCTTAAAAAAAATGCACATCTCTGTTTTAAGTTGTGCCCTTTTATCCTGAAGGTGTGCCCTAGACACCCCTGCCATAGATTTAATAAGCTCACCAGTCAGCCTTTTTCTACTACGCCTTTGGAAGAATGTGAAATGCCTGCGTTTTGCTACTTTGGTGCACATCTCACTGCTCACGTTTGGTGTATAATGTGATGCTTCCATACAGCATTGTAAATTATCCCCAGCATGCAGGCGAGTGATATCAATTCCAAGGAGAGTTGATGGGGATGTGAAGAGATCAATGGCATTAGTGTAGGATTGGTGCAAATTAGGGCTTGATAGTCAGCGCAGACTTTGCCCTTTATCTGGGTTGCATGACTCGATGGCATTGCACACCATCTGAGGATCAATCCTGGTTCAGAAACTAGACAAGGTGACATGCTTCTGAAATGGAAGACTTGGCCACAGTTTAACATAATTGAAATATGGTATCTCTGATAGTTTAGCACTCCCTCTATAGTGGCAAACTGACAACGAGGCACTCTCAGGGGAAACCCCACTGACAGTGCTGAGCTCCTTCAGTGGACAAATGGTAGAATGGACCAATGGGCTTGATAGACTGGACCAGATAGATGTGGTTTACTTGGATTTCCAGAAAGTGTTCAATAAGGCGCCACATTCAAAGATAAGGGTGCATAGAGTTGGGGATTATGTATTAGCCTGGATAGAGGATTCATTAGCCAATAGAAAGCAGAGTTAGGATATAGGGGTGTTTTTCTGGTTGGCAATTGGTAGTGAGCGGGGTGTCACAGGGGTTGGTGCTGGGCCCACAAATGTTCATGACATATGTAAACGATCTGGAAGAGGGGGATAGAGTGTAGTGTATCTAAGTTTGCTGAGAACACTAAATTGAGTGGAAAAGCAAATTGTGCAAAGGATACAGAGAGTCTGTAGCGAGATAAAGATAGTTAAGTGAGTGCCAAAGGTCTGGCAGATGGAATACAATGCTGGTAAATGTGAGGTTATCCACTTTGGGAGGAAAAATGGAAGATCAGATTATTATTTAAATGGAAAGTGATTACAACAAGCTGTAATGCAGAAGGACTTGGGAGTACAAAAGGTTGGTTTACAGGTGCAGCAGGCTATCAAGAAGGCAAATGAAATGTGGCCTTCATTGCTAGATGGATTGCTGCAACTGTACGAGGTACTGGTGAGGCCGTATCTGGAGTGCCACGTGCAGTACTGATCTCCTTACTTGAGGAAGGATATATTGCCTTTTGAGAGGAAGTGGGACCTCAGGCTCAGTGGTGTTCCCTCCCCTCCCAACCTGGCACACCAGAGCTCCTGATGGCGACTGCAAACCCTCCCCTTGGCCTACTACCACACATACGCACTAGGGAGTCCAATGTGCATGTGCAGTAATAGGCTGAGGGGAGGATTCAGAGGCGGGACTTGGGCATTGGGAGCTCCGGTGATCGGGGAGACAGGAACCCACTGACCCAGAAAGCCTCCCGGGGATCAATGGGAGTGGTGGGGACGGCGGCAATCAGATGCAGCGATAGGGAGGTCTCGGTGATTGGCAGTGGCATTGCGGCCAGCATTTTTTGGTGAGAATTAAATATTATTTTAATGCTTAAAAAGCCTTCCCTTTTTGTTTTTTGTTGTTTAAACATTGATACAAGTGATTTGCTGTTCCTACTGGGCTGTTTTAAAAAAAAACGTTTATCCAACACAGGCCCAGTCCCAACTATTTCAGATAATTGGAGTTGTTCTGTCATTTAAATTGGAAGGTTTACTGGTCTAATAACACTGGACTTTTTTTCTTTCTAAACATTTTTGGGTGTATTTTACAGATTTTTCTGGTTGCTGATCACAAAAATCACCTTAAAGTGTTCCTACCACGTACCATTTTTTAGATATAAATTATTTTTATGATTTCCTGTCATTTTTTAAGTCTACTAGTGTTTTGCCAACAAAGCAAGCTGTTTTGGCCAGTCCAAGCATACCTGGGCATGCAGGCAGTGCAGGTGCTAAGCAAATGTCTTAGATCTGGACACGCTTTGTCAGGATAGATGCAGACAAGCTATAAAGCAGCTCACATATACAGATGGTGTGTATTACATTGATTATAGATTGTGCGCATATTGATGCACATGTTCTTCACCCAGTAGCATAGTGAGTGTATTTAACATAGCATTATTATCTTCAGGATGATTCAATACAGCAGAAATATCTCGCCATCTGTGATACATTCTGTTACATTTGTGGTGACCATACACTTAAGACTCAAAGACACAGCATGACTGCACTTATTAAGAAAGCCTATGAGCTCTACTTTGGTGGTAAATTTGGTTACCAAGATAACCCTGGGCTCCCTCAGATGTATTGTGTAACATGTGCAGTCAACCTGAGAGCTTAGCTCAGAGGAACTCAAAAGTCGATGTCATCTGCAGTCCCAATGATCTGGCGAGAACAGAAGGATCATCTGGCTGACTGTTATTCTGTCTAACCAATGGATCTGGCTTCTCTGCTAAAAATAGGAAATCTTTTGAATACCCCAGTCTGCCTTCAGCCATGACGACAGTTTGCCAGTTCTGAAGTCACCAGAGGCATGAAGCCTAGATGAGGCACATGAAGATGCCTCAATGCATGAACCAGATGTGGAAAACGACACTGATCCACATGTTGAACTGCTTATGCTTTAAAAACCATGAAGTGCAACATCTCATTGAAAATTCATTTCTTCCATTCGCACGTCTTCCCGGCTGATCTTCGTGCAGTCAGTGACGAACATGGCGAAAGGTTTCACCAGGACATTGCGACCATGGAAAAGCGGTATCAGGACAACTGGAATCCATCAATACTAGCCGACTACTGTTGGACACTGACATGAGGGGCATAGGATGCTGAGTACAAACAAAAATCAGCGGCCAAACAATTTTAGGTCAGTTGAGCTAACGCAATGAGTCAGCAACATTATGCGATTAACATGCTAAATTCAATAAAAGTTAATTTAATGTTTCTCCAGTTTCCTACGTGATACAGCAAATCTGACGTTGTTGTTCAGCTTGAAGTTCTCTATCTTTTTTTTCAGGAAGCAAACCTTTTTGAAATAAAATATTGTTGTCCAGTGTAATGAGAATTACTCAGGAAATTTTGGACAGATGGTGCTTTTATCACTGGAATTTGGAAGGGTAAGAGGCAGCTTGATTGATATTGATGGGATGTGAGACTGAGGAAAGGAACTGAAGGACACGGATTTAAGACAAAAAATGAGGCAATTTTTTTTCTCACATCTAGTCTTTCGAACTCTCTCAAATGGCAGTATCGGCAGAGTTGATAGTTTTAAAGCAGACATAGATAACTACTCAGAGACTTAAAGACTGCAGATGATGAATCTGGAGTAAAAAATCCAATTGATGGAAGAACTTTACAAGCCGAGCAGCATTTGTGAACACAATGGAATGGTCAGCATTTCGGGTTGAGACACCCACCATCCCCTGTCGCCACTCCTGAAGCTGAGTTCCTTCAGCAGTCTGTAAATGATTACTTCACTAATGGGTGGGGGAGGGGGGGTAGTAAATATTTTCTGCAGGTACTCGGAAATGTCGAGTTGAGGGTACAATCAGATCTGCTCAGATCAGCTGAGCTGGGCCCAAGTCCTGTGTCTAATTTGTATGTCAGTTATCTGGGAGCAAACAAGAATTTGAAACAAAAAGTCAGATCTTTTTTCTGTCTTAACTGAATCGCTTTGTTAGCTGTCAAACAACTCCACGTGCATCCAATGTTTTCTTCCGTCTCTTCACACCCTTCCTCCAGCCCCGTGCCCCAGGCTTGCCCAGAACTCTGTCCCTTCTCCAGGCCTCCATAAGCCGGAGCCCTCTGTCACTCAGAGGACAACCTACGCTGAGGAAATCTCAGCAGAGCTGGATCATTGAATGGTGGGTGCCTTGGAGACTGGAGGATCTCAGCACCCGGGTGGGTAGGGGGTAGGGGTGCATTTTGCCAGTGAGGTAACAAGTGGCAGGCTCAGCAGTCGCCAATTCACTCTGCAAACCTGGCCACCATCCAACCAGGAACAATGGACAAATGAGAGCAGGATTATGTCAATCAGACTCTCAACCCTCAGCTGTGAGCCATGTTGCCCTCAACACCTATGCCCATTCCACATAACCCTCAATTCCCCGATCTTTCAACTTTTTACAAAGCTACAGCCTGTCAGTTTAGATAATAAACTGGAAGATGTCTCAGGCAATCTGACCATTATAAGGGAGAACATGGTCGGGAAGGCAAATTTTTACTTGCTCACTTAGACCGTCTGATTATGTGGAAATTCTTCACCTGTGTGATTTTAAAAAAATATATACTTTGAACGATACAACCTTGTAAAGGCCTTTCCAGCCCATGAAACCCCAAATGAATTTTGGAGAGTGAGAGGAAGCACCTGGAGAAAAAACACGTCACGGGGATAAAATTCAAACTATTTCCAAAAGTCAGTGAATTAAAACCCATGACACTGGCTCTATAATAGTTCTGTGCCAGCCGCTACACTAACCATGCTGGTTATCTGTAAATAAGGTCCTTCATTGGAGTGTGTTAGTCTGCAGCAGACTTCCTGATGCTTCTAAGCCTAATTTTTTTTCCAATATTGATTTCTCTTCACAGCTGATATACCAATGTTTCCGCCAAAGTTCGACTTAATCAATGACGCTAACCTTGCCAAGGTAATGCTTAATCTGTAAAAGGGGGTGGTGAGGATTTGGGGTCGAGAGTAGATTGAGGGGATGGATGTGAGTGGAGGGAGTGGTAATGGTTTTAGTCAACTGTTTTACAAGGGAGAGATAAAACTAAAAGCCCGCTCAAATTAAATGGCTGCATCTAAGAAAACTCTTTTCCCAGCTCACTGAAAATATGTTTGGATCTATTTGTTAAATTTACATTTAGGCATACAGACCATTTCAGCCCATCCAATTGACCTACAACCCCCAGTACGTTTCAAACAGTGGGAGGAAGCCAGAGCCCCCTGGGAAAAACCCACGTAGACACGGGGAGAATGTACAGACTCCTTGCAGACAGCATGGGATTTAAACCCTGCTCCCAATCGCTGGCGCTGCTAAGGCGTTGCACTAATCGCTACGCCAACCATTGTTTGAGAGTGTCAGGTTGTAAAAAGGCAGTAAAATCATTGCTGGTGTAAAATATTAAATTCAACTGCTGGTTCAGAGTCTGCACATTTCCTGAGGCTGAGGCCCATCCCTAGCACAATGTTATTTTTTTTTGTTGGCCTTATCCCAGGCCTGCAGTTTGAGTATATTTTGTTTTAAAATAACTTCAACAAATGAGCTTCAGTTAAAAGATTTTTCACAGCAAGCAGGATGCATTCCATTCTCCTGTAATTGAAGCATTTGAAGGGACAGTATAACAAGATCCTTACTCTCTATCTCACCTAATTCTCTTCATGCCCTGGGATTGTTTGGTATTTTTTTCTTATTCAGAATGAACTTATCTAGGAGTTAGTAAAAGTGATCTTGCACCAAGGATGCATTCTTCTCCCTGCAGTGTCCAGGAAAACATGGACTGGACCAGAATCTCAAAAGAGGGACAGGGTTTGAGGTTGGCCCTTCAATGGCCAACTGGCTGAACCTTGGACCTGCTTTTTTTTTTTTTTTTTTATTTTTCACACCATAAATCACATTAGCCATGATATACACTATTTCTTTTTCACACATATACAGTGACTTTTTCTCCCCCCCCCCTTTCCTCCCAAACCACCCCCCCACCCCCCTCTCTCATCCATTTTAGGTATACAATCTAGGTTGCATTAAGCCAGTCAGACAATGTTGTCATTCAACAAAATTATACCAGAAATTCTACTGAGTCCATTCTTTTCTTTCCTTCTCCTTCCATCAACTTAGGTAATGTTTGTCCCCGGTAGGTTTTCGCTATTGTATTTAATGTAAGGCTCCTATACTTGTTCGAATATTTCAATATTATTTCTTAACCTATATGTTATTTTTTCTAATGGAATACATTTATTCATTTAAATTTAGTAGTTTCTTCCTTTTTAATTTGGTTATGTATTCCATTAATATTTAAAGACATATAGTTCAGCGTAGCCCTTTTATATTTTGTTTATCTTCTCTTTCCGTTTTTCCATCATTACCTTTCCTCCTTTTCCATTTCTGTTTTCTTATTTTCAACTCTTTATAAGACAACATTCCTACAACATCCAACATTTTCCTTATTCTCCTATTTCTATCTTATTTATCCCCAATCTCCCCTTCACCTCCTGAGTTGTCCTTTATCCCTTGTTGGACAACCGCATCTCCCCTCTCCATTTGGATTTGCGAATCCACTCGCAAGCGTCAACTGATTTTGCAGTGACCGCTATTTCCCCCCACCCCGCCTCCCCCAGAAAAGATTTCACTTTTCATATGTCCCAAAGGTTACTCTTTTAATTCCCTCCTTATTCTCTCTATTCCATTACCTTCCCTTATTAATTCTTGTCTATACTATCTATATTTTCCTCTAAGTACAGATACATTCATGTATGCTCATTGTCTCTATTCACTCTTATACCTCTTTACCCGCATACATATCAATCGTGATCATTTTTACTCTCATTACCCGTCTTCATCCCTCAGTCTATTTTTGTCTTTACCCACATACATATCAATCGTGATCATTTTAACTCTCATTACCCGTCTTCCTCCCTCAGTCTATTTTTGTAATTGTTCTGCAAATTTTCGTGCTTCTTCTGGATCCGAGAATAGTCTGTTTTGTGGTCCTGGAATAAATATTTTCAATACCGCTGGATGCTTTAGTATAAATTTATACCCTATCTTCCATAAAATCGCCTTTGCTGTATTGAACTCTTTTCTCTTCTTTAGGAGTTCAAAACTTATATCTGGATAAATGAAGATTTTTTGCCCTTTATACTCCAGTGGTTTGTTGCCCTCTCTTACTTTTTCCATTGTCTTCTCCAGTACCTTTTCTCTTGTAGTATATCTTAGGAATTTTACTACAATAGATCTTGGTTTTTGTTGTGGTTGTGGTTTAGAGGCCAATACTCTATGTGCCCTTTCTATTTCCATTTCTTGCTGTAGTTCTGGACATCCTAGGGTCTTAGGGATCCACTCTTTTATAAACTCCCTCATATTCTTGCCTTCTTCATCTTCCTTAAGGCCCACTATCTTTATGTTATTTCTTCTGTTATGGTTTTCCATTGTATCTATTTTTTGAGCTAGTAGTTCTTGTGTCTCTTTAGTTTTTTTATTAGATTTCTCCAATTTCTTTTTTAAGTCTTCTACCTCCATTTCTGCTGCTACTGCCCGCTCTTCCATCTTGTCCATTTTCTTTCCCATTTCTGTTAAGGTCATCTCCATTTTATTTATTTTCTCTTCTGTGTTGTTTATTCTTTTTCTTAAATCCTTAAATTCCTGTGTTTGCCATTCTTTAAATGACTCCATGTATCCTTTAATAAGAGCAAGTATATCCTTTACCTTGCCTTTCTTTTCTTCTTCTATTTCCCTGTACTCTTCCACTTCCTCTTCTTCTTCCTCTGGGTTGACCATCTGTTGTTTCTTTGGTGCCCTTTCCTCCTCTTCTTTCTTGTTTCTATTGTCTTCTGTGGTCTCTTCTTGCTGCAGGTGTTCTGCAGCTGTCGTTGCCGGCTGTGGAGATCGACTCCCCAGCTGGTCCCCCCTCCCGTCGGTGTGTTTTTTTTCATTCGCATCGCGCATGCGCGGTTGTGCACTTTTACTCGGCTCTGCGAGCCATTTTTGTAGTCCATTATTTACCGACCTGAGGGAGCGGGTTTCTCTCTCCGCAGCGGGCCTCTTCGGACAGGTAAGGCCTTCACCTTTTTCCTCCTTTGTCTTCTCTTCCTCTCTTCTTACCGTTGCTTTCGATTTTTCTTTTTTTGTCGCCATCTTTCCACCTTTATACTCACTTTTCTGTAACTTTTATTTCTGTGCCTTTGTGTTTTCCTTTGTTTTTCCCGACTTTTCTGGAGAGGGCTGGAGTTCACCGTCCGGCCACTACTCCATCACGTGACTCCTCGATCAACCTTGGACCTGCTTGAGGAGAAGCCCATTGAGATGGGTCTTTAGTCCACTTCCATCCTGCACTGTACTTCTTCAGGAGGGTACAGAGGACAACTTACTCTGTATCAAACCTGTGTGCTGTGTGATCTGAGGGCTTGCTCAATGGGGATTAATTGATCCAAATTCACCACAAATTACTCCCATTTTAGTGAATATATGTTTTTTTTTTAAATTTAGGGACACAGCAGGATAACAGGCCCTTCTGCCCCATGACTCCCACGTCGCCAAAAAAAAACCTAAATAACCTACTAACCCTGTAAACCTTTGGAACATGGGAGGAAACCGGAGCACCCGGGGAAACCCACATGGACACCGGGAAAATAAACAAACTCTTTACAGACAGGGTCGTTTTTTAACCTGGGGCACTGGTGCTGTAATAGCATTGTACTAACAATTATAGTTTGAATCATACAATTCCCTTTGCATATTAAGTGTATCAATGGGTGTAGGGCTCAATCCAGGAAATGACCAGGCATGATCTTACACAATGGCAGAAGGCACAAGGGGCTGAATGGCCTTCTCTGCTTTCTGGCATCCTTATGTTTGTCCACCATACAAATGCTACCTGGTGCTGAATGAACTAAATGCAACCCACAAAAGTGATGGAAAAACAGCCTCTATAGGAAGAAAAGGGTGGCCAATGCTTCAGGCCTGAGCCCTCCGACAAGGACAAGTCACCTTTATTTATTGTTCATACCATGCTCAAACAGTGAAGATGAGATAGCATTTCTCCAGGACTACGGAGCATATTTACATCAATATAAGTTAGACAAGAGAAGTTAAACACTATAAAATATTAAGACGGAGACAGTAAAAGTACATGGTACACTATCCTGGGAATTCAAGAGCCTGTTGGCTTGGGGTATAAGCAAAAAGCAAGCAGGCGCCTGAGTAAAATGGTGGGGCAGGAGAGGAAAGGAGGTGGAAGGGGCGGTGAGGTGGGGGGTGGTGGGGGAAGCACAGGTTAACAGGTAAGAGATCATAGGTATGAGGGTGGGAGGGTAGATGGGGGAGGGTTAGTTCTCTGAATGGAGAGGGAAGGTGATGGGGAGCTGAAGGAGTGGAGACTGAGCGATATTTAACTGAACCTACTGAGGGCCTGATTTTCCTTTCCAGGTTGTGACGAGTGCTGTTCACCAACTGCTGAGGATCACCAACTCCCTAATGAAATGCCAGGACTTCATCCTGCGAGGAGTATATTGGATGCTGTGAGTATCTGCAGAAAATGAAAAGCTAATTCACCACGATGGTCCTTCCTGTAACTGCATTCCTGCAATATCATTTCAATAATTCGTTCCCCCTCTCTCATCCAAATATGGGCACTACACCTCTTGTGAAAGCCAATTTCCACAGATTGGAACTGTCACAAGCTGTTATTTATTTGGAGCTTTTCTTTTAAGTTGGCTTTTAGTATGAAGATAACAGCAGCAACACTAAGTCTAATGCAGTCCTTTTAATGGTACTTAACCTTTGGAAGGCACCCAACAGGAGTTTAAGCAAATATTATCCAGGGGATATACTGGGTGAAATCTTAAGCAAAGGGATGGAACAGCACAGTTCCAGGCAGCTGAAGACCCAATTCCAGTGGTGGTGTTGTAGCTAGCTGCTACAAGCTATGGCTCTGCGGAGCTTATAGCACAGGAGAGCTTAGAGCTACATGCAGGTTAGCTCAAAAAGAACACGCTGTCCCCAGAAAGTATGATACGAACCTAGTTGAGTGCAGTTAACACACTTTGTTTTATTGGGCTCACAGCCCTGCTTTTATTCTCAAGCTGAGGGCCGTGGTCAAAGCCCTCTCAGCACTGAATGGTGTGATTGTGATCTGCTTTCCCTGATAGGCCAGTTAAGCTCTTTTGGTTGCGGCCAAATTGGAGGTCAGTGCTGCAGGCCTCGTGCAGCCTGCTGGATCGTCGCGCTCGTCCTTCATTTTGTGAGGTCGCATGGGGGAGCTGCGAAGGACCGCCACAGTGTGATCATTATCAAAAATGGACAAAGGGCCAGGACCAGAGGAGTGCAAAGATCTTGAATAATTGTAAAGCCGGAGGAGGCCCCAGAATGGGGAGACCCAAGACCACAGAATGATTTGTTAACAAGCATGAAAACATCAAATGCAATTCAAACAATGCCTCTGAGTAACACTTTTGCACGTGCTCCTGATGTGAACCTGGTGTCAGCTCCTGAGCAGTCAGCCCAAACAGGATACTCAGTCCGTGCTGACTTGTCAGTTGTTATTAGGATCAGACACCCCCCACCCCCTGAGGGTGAAAATTAGCCAGAGTGGACGACATGGTTGGCGTAGCGATTAGCGTAATACCTTTACAGCGGCAGCGATTGGGGTGGGGGTTCAAATCCCACGCAGTCTGTAAGGAGTTTGTATGGGTTTTCTCTGGGGGCATTGGTTTCCTCCCACTGTTTGAAATGTTCCAAGAGTGTAGGTTAATTAGGTGTAACTTGTTTTGCACCGACTCGTGGAGTGAAATGGCCTGTTACCATGCTGTATGTCTCAAATTTAAATTTAAATTCATGAATTTGCCATGACCCATTGATTTTATATTTGAGACATCTTGAATGTAAATCTCTAGTGGGAGACCTGTGTTTGACGGCTGTGCCACCCTAACTTTAAATCCACTGTTGAGACTCATATGCTAGACCTGGGCCATACATGCCATGAAATGGGATCAAACACTTCAGTGTTGTGACTTGGATCTTCACTTTATAGGTTGTGCTGCTCTGAGACCAGAGAGGGAGCAGGCAACCGAGGTTCCTGCCAGTGTTGGGTGAGAGGATGAGAGAAAGCTGAAGATGTACAATCTGGACAGGAAGTCTGAGAAATGATTCTGTTGAGGTGCATAATTTAGTTAGGTGATAATGACTTTATTTTAAATTGAACAGTAGAAGAAGACCAGCGCAAACCACTTAAAAAATACTAGTTTTGGCACTAATATCAGAAATGTGGAATTATCATCTCAAAGACCGGACCTGGGTCACAAAGACCGGACCTGGGTTCGAATCCCGTGCTGTCTGTAAGGAGTTTTCTCCGGGAGCTTCCGTTTCCACCCACCCTTCAAAAATGTACTGGGTGTAAATTGAGTAGCATGGACTCATAGGGCCAAATTGGCCTGTTACAGTGCGGGATGTCTAAATATAAAATTTTTTAAAAGTTAAAAAAAAAAAGCTCCCACGTCGTTAAACAGGAAAGTCTACGGACATTGGGGTTGTTGTGCAATACACAAAAATGCTGGAGAGACACAGTAGGTCATGCAGCATTTATACAAAGTAAAGGGTAACCAATGTTTCAGGGCCGAGCCTTCCGTTAAGGGATGACGTTAGGTATGAGAACTGGGCAACATGTTGTGGGAGGGAGATGACCGGAAGTGGTGAGGTCAGTGAGAGAGTGTGAGATGGTGG
Organism: Narcine bancroftii; assembly: GCF_036971445.1. Taxonomy (NCBI): domain Eukaryota; kingdom Metazoa; phylum Chordata; class Chondrichthyes; order Torpediniformes; family Narcinidae; genus Narcine; species Narcine bancroftii. The sequence goes on from NC_091473.1 coordinate 243,624,030, forward strand.
CTTGATGTTCCTTGGTGAGGTCCTGATCAAGGGGTAAGTATGAGGAAGTGTCCGAGATAAAAATGTAAAAACACAATGCTGGAGAAACTCAGCAGGTTACTGAGAGCTACCGTCTGGCCTTGGCAAGGAAGAGGTCAGTATACCAGACCACAACCTCACCGCCTTGAAAAAGTGCCCAAAACAATGATTTCCCTTTCCTTCCTATGGATCCTGTGTGACCTGCTGAGTTTATCCAGCACTTTTATATATTGCAAACTCCCAGGTAGAGTTCTGAAGGCATAAATAATTTAAGAGACCATGTAATAAAAAGGGTTATTGGGCCAATGCAAAGAGATGAATAAAAATTAGACAAAATGCCTTTATCAAGACCTACAGTACCTTGTATCTCACAATGTACGTACATGATTTGGGGCCCCAGATATTTTTTGAAACCTATTTCAAAATGTTCATCAGACAAATTTTTTAAAATGTTCTATTTTATGTTTGTCACATTATATCAAGTATTGTGAGGATGGTACTTCTAAAAGCAGTCTAACAGATTACCTCCAACATTCATAGTCATATAAAGTAGAAAAGCACAAATTATAGAGGTACAATGAAATAAAAAGATCAATTTGTACGAAACAAGGGCATCATAACAGCATTGTTGAGGGATTCATTCAGGAACCTGATGGCTACAGGAAAAAACTGTCTTTAAGCTCGTTGGTGCATGATTTTACACATTTTAGCCTTTTTCCTGAAGGGAAGTGAGAGAAGAGAGTGTGTCAAATGATGTGATGGGTCGTTCAGTAAATTGGCTGCTTTTCCTAGTCAGTGGGAGGTGTAGATGGAGATCATGGAAGTGATGGAAGTTTGCATGATGTTCCGAGCTTGATCTTTGGGAAATGACACAAACTCAGACTGGCTAACTTTGTTCTTTAACCTATTGCTGAGTGAAGGAAGAGCTTATCGATTTACATTTTGATGAGGTTAGTCAGAGACCAGCCGAGCTTGATTAATGACAAACTACGGTAAAATCCCCGTTATCCGGAATTCAAGCAGCCAGCAGCCTTGAACAATCGGCAAAAGAATCACGGGGGAAAAAAAAGGTAAAAAAATACAAAAGTTTAGATTTAGCGCCTCTAGTGGTCAGTTTGCCAATCAAGCAGCACACAATCTCAAACAACCAGAAAATTCACTTAACCGGCATCTAGCAATCCCCATAGATGCCAGACTCTGGTGGGGTGGGGGGGGGGGGGGTGCGTGGTTTAACTGTATTTGGCAGAGAAATTGATTGACAATTCTAATAAATTGATTATTTTCCCAGGGCAATTTTGAAAGAGGAATGTAGAAAAACTACTCAGCAAGTTACAGCTTTGAACGTGAAGCTGAATTTCTGCAAGGACACCTGGATGATAATTCAGAAGATGTGAGTAGTGCCTTCAGTTACATTCATGATCACAGAGACCACTTAACAAAGAAAGGTCCATGGCGCCTTCTTTCCTTCCACGGATAATGGAAACATAGAGATGAGGTTACAGTCTGATCAGCCCGAAGCTGGTTAGATGGTGAAGCAGACTTGAATGATCCACTCCTGCTCCTCATTTGTATGCACGTGTATTTTATTCACTTTCTCTCACCCTTATAAAAAGCCTTATTTTAATTTAGACAAGCAGCATGGTTACAAGCCCTTTCGGCCCACGAGCCTGTGCCGCTCAATTACACCCAATTAACCTACAACCCCCAGTACGTTTTGAATGGCATGAGGAAAACAGATGATCCGGAGGAAACCCACACAGACACGGGGAGAATGTACACGCTCCTTACAGACAGCGCCGGATTCAAACCTGGGTCGCCGGCACTGTGACAGCATGGCGCGAACCGTGACACCCCTGATCATTCAAAGATAATGGGGTCACGAATAATCGCGGCAGTCAATGTCCAACAGCTAGTCAATAACAGACTCAGATGTAAAAGCAAGAAAGCCTCCATGGATAGAGATCTCTGGGACCTCTCGGCCCAAAGACCCATCTTCTTCCATCGTCACACTCCACTCACCACTCATCTTTTATCAAATGTCACGTACAATTTTCCAAGCTATGACTGTCCCACCCAGAATATGATATACCCATCAACCACAGCCATGGAGTGCAGTGGCCTTAATCTAGCGGCTGCATCTACCTAACGTCTGGGTGGTAATGTTTTTCTCTCCTGACTGTGGTCTAAATTTTAATTTTACTAACATTCCTGACCTGTCACTTAAAAAAAATGAATAGCTGAATTGTAACAATTTTAATATTTTAATTTTAATTTTTAATTTATTTTAATTTAGACATATATCATGGCAACAGGCCATTTCGACCCATGCCTCCCAATTTACACCCAATTAACCTACACTCGGTTATGTTTTAATGCTGGAGGAAACCAGAGACACCCCCCTCCATCCCCACCCACCCCCCCCCCCCCGCCTTGTGGAAAATCCATGCAGACATGAAATGCGGGTCAGTGGGACTAGGTGTGAGAGATGATGGCCGGCACGGACTAGTAGGGCCAAACTGGCCTGTTTCTGTGCTGTAAATGGTTATTTTTTTTTAAACTTTATTTAAGATTTTATAACATGAATAAAATATAAAGTTACAGTAAAAAGATTAAACATAAGGTAATAAAAATTTCAGTACTACATCAGCAGACTAAATAAAGTAAACCCCCCCCCAATAATTAGTACACAACATTAATGACCTAGCTTAAAGTTAATCTACCCCCCAAGATAAAGAGTGAAGAGTTAATAAAATTAACAATATTATATAAAAAAAAGGCCCACTTACACAAAAAAAAGATAAAACATAACAAATAAAGATACTAACAACAAAAAAAGTTATCAATACTAAAATATCAGACTTAAAAATATATTTAAATCAAACTTAAATGCATATTAAAGATAAGTTGAAATGGGAAAAAGATTTAGGACATAAAATAGCTGAAGAAGCTTGGATGGAAATTTGTCAGAATAGTATTCGGAAATTAATTAATGCTAGACTAGCGATGATTAATTATAATTTTATTCATCAGCTATATTTAACGCCGGAGAAATTAAAAAAATTTGGTCTTAGTAAGTTGGATTCTTGTTTTCAATGTGATCAGACGGCCAATACTTTTTTGCATACTGTTTGGCTCTGTGATCGATTGCAACAGTTTTAGAAAGGTATTCAATCTATTTTTAACAGTTTATATAATATCCATCTTGTATTAGATCCTGATATATTTTTATTAGGGAACATGCAATCATTAATTGATTTAGGTTTAGAGGATTATCAGATTTCATTTATCTATTTAGCTTTAGTCGTGGCTAAGAAATGTATAGCACTTACTTGGAAAGATAGAAACTTTAGATAAGTGGTATTTGGAAATGAAATTTTGTTTGACTATGGAAAGAATATCTTTTTCAATTCAGGATAAGATGTCTTTTTATAAGTTAAAGTGGACTCCGTTTGCTAATTATATGCATTTAAGTTTGATTTAAATATATGTTTAATCGTGATATTTTAGTATTGACAATTTTTGTTGTTAGAATTTTTTTTTAGGTTAAGTTTTATCTCTTTTTTTGTAAGTGGGTATTTTTTTTCCATATATAATATTGTTAATTTTATTAACTCATCACTCTTTATTTTCGGGGAGGAGGGTTGGAGTAATTTTAAGTTAGACTATTAATATTGTGTTATAATTAACGGGGGGGGGTATTTTGTGTAGTTTTCTGATGTAATATTGTAATCATACCATTTTAATTTTTTTTATTTAAATGTAATTCTCTATTGTATTCATGTTATAAAATTTTAAATAAAGTCTTCAAAAAAAAACTTAAATGCATATATTTAGCAAACGGAGTCCACTTTAACCTATAAAAAGACATCTTATCCTGAATTGAAAAAGATATCCTTTCCATAGTCAAACAGGATTTCATCTCCAAATACCACCTATCTAAAGTTAATATATTTCTGTCTTTCCAAGTAAGAGCTATACATTTCTTGGCCACAGCTAGAGCTAAATAGATAAAGGAAATCTGATAATCCTCTAAACCTAAATCAATTAATGATTGCATATTCCCTAATAAAAATATACCAGGATCTAATACAAGACAGATATTATATAAACTATTAAATATAGATTGAATACCCTTCCAAAACTGTTGCAATCGATCACAAAGCCAAACAGTGTGCAAAAAAGTATTAGCCGTCTGGTCACAGCGAAAACAACAATCCGACTTACTAAGGCCAAACTTTTTTAGTTTCTCCGGTGTTAAATATAACTGATGTATAAAATTATAATTAATCATCGCTAATCTAGCATTAACCAATTTCCGAATACTATTCTGGCAAATTTCCATCCAGGCTTCTTCAGCTATTGTAAAACCTAAATCTTTTTCCCATTTCAACTTATCTTTATCCCAATCTTTTTTACTATCAGTTTCTTGTAAAATACAATACAAATCAGATATATATCCCTTTTGTGGCATTGAAAGTACGTATACATCAAAATTAGAATCAGGCAATAAAATCATATGTCGACCACATATCTGTTTTACGAAAGATCTTAATTGATAATACACAAATACAGAGTTTCCACTAATACCAAATTTCCTTTGTAATTCATCAAAAGAACAAAAACATCCCTCAGAAAAACAATCGGATAAATTTTTTATTCCCTTCCTTTCCCATTGTTTCAGCTGTAAATGGTTATATGGCTATACCAATTCCTTACAGACAGCATGGGATTTGAACCCTGGTCCCGATCACTGGTGTTGCACTAACCACTATGCCAACGATGCCGCTCAGACAAGTTGTCTAAGCCCTGAAATGTCACCATTAACCATATATCCATTTACGGAGCGGAAACAGGCCATGTTGGCCTTTCGAGTTTGCACCGGTTCACATTGTTACATGATCATTTCACAGCCTTCAATGTCACATACTATTGGCTCAATGCTCATTCAAATCTACTTCAGCCTTTATTTCAATGGCAGAGAACTCAAATATACACAATGAAGTACTGCTGGCTAGGATGCAGGGACAGGAGTAGGAGGCAGAATTAAGCCATACACCACACTCTTCCATAAAAGTCTTTGACAGCCAGTAACACACCATTCTCAGAACTTGTTGGTGTCAAAAACTGCTCGGAGAGGGAGGTGCTTAAATGTTTCTGAATGACTGACATTTAAAAATTGATCAAACATGACATCTTGAATGTAAAAAACTAAGAATTGGTATAAAAAAAAAAATCTCGTTTCTGTAGGGCACGTCGAAAGAACCAAAGACTTGTTGATCCAAACCAAGGCTTTTATTAACTAAAAGACTGGAGCATATCACAAATAGGTTGACCAGTCCAGAATGACCTGGTCTGGCTAGGAGCAATCCTTTAAGGCCTGCCACTAGGTGTGGCTACACTCTCAGCCAATCACAGTCATCCCACACTACAATCTGTACATAGACACATTGGTGATAGAATCTGTACTCTCACGGTTTCTTTTTCTTAAACATTAACAAGCTATAAAACATACAGCGGCTGACAGGCCTTTTCGGCCCATGAACCTGTGCCACCCAAAAACACCTAATTAACCTACAGTTAATCTCCAGTATATTTTGAAGGGTGGAAGATCCTGCTACACTCCCCTTTCCGACTAGTTCCTGTACAGTGATGTTTGGAACCGGAGTATAATTCTGTCTTTATGGGGGATGGAGCATTCACTAAGAAGTTGGATTTTAATGAGATTGTTGAGTATGTTTGTCTTTGTCAGCGCAACATCATAGGCCTGTACTGTGCAGTCATATTCCACATTCTAGGAATAAATCCTTTCCTTTGAGAACCAGGTCAGTGGTTACTCAACAGGAGTGGCCAAACTTTTAATTTTTAATTTAGACATTCAGCAAAGTTACATGCCATTTTGGCCCATGAGTGTAGGTTACACCCAGGGGTGTAGGTTAATTGGGCGGCACAGGCTCGTGGGCCGAAATAGCGTGTTACTGTGCTGTATGTCAAAATTAAAAATTAAAATATTGGCCATCCTTCACTAGAGTAACCTGTGCTGTAGTCTCCAATTCATTTGAGATTTTTTTCTGCACCACATATAAAAATTGTATTTCCTAATTTTAGATCAGCTTGTTGACTAATTCCAGCAATCATTTTGGTAGGTCCTAAAGTTATTGTTTAAGGAACAAAAGGGACAAGTTTGGAACACACCTAGAATATATCGGAACATCAAATGTTTAACATTTTCTTGCAGAAACAGCCTTCTGCCTCAAATGAACCTGACTGAAGTAGGTGATGTCCATGTTAAGTTGCAGTCGGTAAGTCATTCCTTTCTGGTGTTGGTTGTCACTGAACCTCTGGCCACAGGCACAATTTTCTCACATATCATAACTAGAGATGTTTCCAGATCTCTCACGCAACTTTTCAGAAGTGAAACACCTCCTCATGCAAAGGGTCAAAGCCTTCAGAGAAAATAATTTTATGGTTTGATGGACTAAGCAGACATTTTCAATTAAATATCTAAAGTTTGCATGGTAGCGCTTTGATGGTCAATGTTGCTTTTGTGATATTGGGCCCAAGGTGTGTAACTAGAATAAGGATAAGCTTTGCCAATATTTCATTAAATGACAGACAGACGTTCTCTTTTTGCTATGACTAGAAAGAGTGCATAATATTTTACAAAGAGGGATCAAAACATTAAACTGGATAGTGGAAGTAACCACACTATCGTAGAATTTGCAAATAGCTCTTTTTGGGCTCCCTAGATTGGCGCTATATTAAAATTTTATTTACAACAGTTCCAGCCATTTAAAATCATGCCGCCCAATTACACCCAATTAACCTTCAACCCCGTATGTTTTGGAGGGTGGGAGGAAACTGGAGCATCTGGGGAAAACCCACGCAGGTCATGTGCAGAGCGTACAAACTCCTTACGGACACAAACCTGGGTTGAGCTAACCACTAAGCTAACTGTATCACCCATATTTCACCTGAAGCCAAATTTGGGGTCACCAGAAGAATTGCCAACGTGGTTTCTTTTTGTTTCAAAGCCTTGGAAGTTCTCTCACGTGTTCATTGGAGGCCGTTGCTGCCTGAGCTCTCAGCTGCTACCTATTTCAAGCCTTTCCCATGGGAAATATTGCAATGGAACAGAAAAAAAAAATCGGGGAAATCAAGGGGGACAGACAGATTGCAGGGAATGGGAGGAGACCAGACAGTGGGGAAATATAGGGCTGGAAATAATTGAATGATGGGATGTTGAGTACTGGAACACCCTATGACATAATGGAGCTTGAGTAGATCCTGTGCACTGAGTGCACAGAGACCGCAGTCTCTCTCCATCAAAATAGAGATGATCAAAAATAAACTTTAGTCACAATAAATTATTTACAAAAACAATAAATTATTTACAAAAGGAAAGCCTTTCAAAGTCTCTTCCCACCCTTAGTTTCGTCCCCATATATTTCCATCACTGTACATTGTCACTCAAGTTTATTGTCATCTGATTACACAAGTACAACCTGACGAAACAGTGTTCTCTGGTCCTCGATGCAAAACACTCAGACACACAACCAGACATAATGCACGTACAGACAAGCAATACGTATGCAGGACAAATATTCATCCTTAGAAATAAATAAATAAACAAATAAGGTTTTTATAAATATGAGAGTGTCAGATGGTTAGTGCGAGCAGTTCCTTTGGTTATTCAGCGTTCTCGTTGCCCATGGGAAGAAGCTGTTCCTCAGCCTGGTGGTGCTGGCTCGACACTCTTGCATCACTTTCCCAACGGGCATTTGAAAGATGCTGTGTGCAGGGTGGAAGGGGACCTCAATGATTTTGCGAGCCCTCTTCAGACAAATATCCCAGTAAGTCTCGTTGATGGAGAGGGGGGGTGGAAGGGAAACTCCACTGATCCTCTCTGCCACTTTCATTGTCCTGTGGATTGACCTCCGATCCCTTTCTCTGCAGCAACTGTACCACACTGTGATGCAGCTGGCCAGGACGCTCTCAGTGGAGCTCCTGTAGAAAGTTGACATAATGGTGGCCAGTAGCCATGCCTGCTTCAGTCTTCTCGGGAAATACAGTCGCCATAGCCACTGTGGCATCTTACTCCCCTCTCTTTTGTTTGAGCAGTCTCCCTCCATGTGTTTAGCCTGCAAAAGCACGACACAAAAATCCATAAGGGATCATCAATAAACGTAAAACCTTAAGCCCAGAGAAGACCCTTTTTCATTCATACCTGGTTCCTGGTCCATGATTGAACATTAAGATGGTCATTGAAAATCTTTTGAACCAATTTAAGTGTCTAAATCACATGCACAAAATGAAACTGGCCTTGGGAGAAATTGTGAGGGGAAGTGCCTGATGCAATTTCCTGATGCAAGGGACTTTGGTTAAAAAAAATAGGTGGAACCACTTCTAAGCATAAATGTGTCTTTTATGAACAACGTAAGTTTGAGAAAAAGACCCAAGTGAATTTTCTCCTCCAATTTTAAGGCTACAATTAAATTGCAAAGCCTGATGTAAATACAGTTGAAACAATAATTAATGAATAGGAGAAAATTCTTTCAAGTCACGGTTGGTGTAGCAGTACCCACAATGCCTTAACAGCGCCAGCGATCGGGACCTGAGCAGGATTCGAATCCGACACTGAAAAGAGTTTATATGTTGGTTTTCTCCAGGGGCTCTGGTTTCCTCCCACCGTTCAAATACGTACCAGGGGTGTAGGTTAATTGGGGGTAAATTGGGAGGTACAGACTGGTGGGCTGAAATGGCCTGTTACCATGCTGCATGTGTAAATTTTAAAAAAAATTAAACTCAGTGGGAAAGGAAATTTTTCCAACCTGAGGCAAAAAAGAGTGAGGTGCACAACACTGGAAGATGAAAGGATGATGGGTAAGTGCGGTGGGAGTTGGGTATATGGTGTAAATGGCCTGGATTATTCATTGGTTTATTGCAGAAGGACTTTTATTCTGTATCTGAAGCATTGTACTTGTGCATCAGTCTATTCTGCATTTAACCAATACTGTATCCCCGAAAAATGGAGCACAGCAGAGGGGTCTTTACTTTGTGCCTAACCTGTGTTCTATGTGCACTGGATAACTGAGATGTAATAGTCTCTTTAGCAGGGATGATGTCTGATGTTAGTTTCAATATATTGTCTTGCAGACCGAGGATTTCCTGATGAGCATCTCCCAGAATGTTCAAAAGAGCCAAAAGCAACTGGATCTGATCACAGCAGAATGGTCCAAAAGCAATGACATCCATCATAAAGATAATATGTGAGCACAGGTTAACTTGAGGAGCTGCATCATTCAGCCCATTTTATCTGGGCTTGACTTTTGCTGGAGCAGTCTTTGGGTATTCCAACTCTCCCCATGACCATAAACCTTTCCATTTTAGTTAATTTCTCTTCTTTCCCTCCACAAAGCATTTATGACAAAGCCTTTCCAATTTTAAGAATGCTCTGTCAAGATATTTATTTCCCTTTACTCTCTTGGTGACAACTTTAAATTCATGACTGCTCGATTCTGATTCTCCAACCGCCAGGAAAAAGTCCCTCATTGCCTGCTCTCAGATTCCTTTCAGCGCCACATAGATTTCTATGTTCTTAGTAACATATCATTCCTCAAGACCCCTACTATATTCATATTTCAGGGTGTGGACAGTACTGGTAAGGCCAACATTTATTACCTGTCCTTCAGTTGCCCTTGAGAAGGTTGTGACAAACCCTCTTTTGTACCATTTCTCATTCTTGATGTGTTGAAACTAAATCGTCAGCCTGGTCTGGGTCTTGAATATCTTTTCTACAATGGGATGTGAAAGGTGAGAGTTAAGTTGGGAAGTCCAGAGGGAAGAAGTGTGGCGACTCAACGGGATGCATGTGCGCCACACCAAATGAGCTGCGTCTTGAGGAGACGATCTGGAAGGCCAGCCCAATGAATAAGAATTAATATATACGTTTGTACTCTTTGTAGAATTGGAAAAGTGCAAGTCTTACTCGACAAAGTGTCTGCTATTTACCACCAGCTCAAAAAGGACCGCATGAGAATGAGTAAGGAAACTGTTTCATTCCTGATGTTATACAAGAGCTTGGATGAGAAATGGGACATGTGGTCAGTAATTGAGTAGGTCCACAAAGTCAAGTGTTGCCCTGCTGCAAAGCCGCATTGGAGGCACTCTCGTCTGAGTCTCAAAGGCACGTTCATGTTCCATTCCAAACACAAATTCCAGACTTGCATACCGGTGCTGGGGGTGCGCTGCACTGTCAGGGATGCTATTTTTTTTGTCAAGGTATCAAACCTCTCGGGTGGATATAATAGATCCCATGGCTCTATATCTAAGAGCAAATAATTATCTCTAAATCTCTTAGCTAATACTGTCGGATATCACAAAAATAACTGAAATAAAACGTGAAAGTCTGCAGACACGCTGATTGAAGTAAAAACACAATGTTGGAGAAGCTCAGCGGGTCTAAACAGTACTTGATGCAGCAAAGGTAAATGTACATGACCAATGGTTCAAGCTTGAGCCATTCATCAAGATAGGAACAAAATGTGGACAGGGGCCAAAAAAAAATAGTGGTGAGAGGGGCAGGTGAGGAGCTCAGTCTTGCTGGCAGGAGGTAATAGGTGGATAAGGGCCCTAGGGCACACCAACAAACAGGGGAAGGGGGGTGGCTCTGTGAATGGAGGGGGAAGGGAGGTGGAGAGCTGGAGGAAAGAAGACAGAGGGATTGGAAAGGAAGGGGAAAGGGGGAGTGGGGTAGCAGAAACTAGAGAAGTTGATGTTAAAGACATCTGATTGGAGAGTGTCCAGAGGGAAAATTATCACATAAAAATAATTATCTGGCCATTGTGATTGTGGGAGTTTGCTGTAGCTAAATTCTTCATCCAAATGTCTCTATTACAGAAATAACATTTCAAAAGTCCTTCATTGGCTATAAAGTGCCTTGGGACATTATAATTCTGAAAAATACAATTGAAATACAAACTTCCTTTTAATTCATCATTACTCGTTTGAATTTATGCAAGAAAGCATTGTTCTGCTCCTCAGCCTGCACCTGCGGAATATAGCTGTGACTGATATTTGCTGCTTTTCCTTGATTTCATCCATGTGACACTTGAAGGAGATCAATATGTTGCAGGCTATTTGGTTGTCAGGTCAAGTCAGACTGGCACACCCAGCAGAGATGCTCCTTCCCAGCTCCGACAACCCACTTCAATTCCTGACTTGGGAGCTGTCTACTTGGAACAGGCACATTCTCCCTGTGATCATGTGCATTTCCTCTGGGTCTTCCCACATCCCAAACATTGGCCTCTATAAATTGCTTTGAATGTGTACATGAATGGTGGATTGTGGGGTAGAGGGGGTGGGGGTGAGGAGGGAGGAAGAGTTCAAATTTATTGTTAGAGAACATACATGACATCACAAACAGAAGTAAAACACAAAGGTCTGCAGACACTGTGGTTGAAGTAAAAATATAATCCTGGAGAAACTCAGTGGTGTACTTTATATAGCAAAGATATTTCCAACTTGAGCCCTTCATCAAGGTTTGACTTGCTGAGTTTCTCTAGCATTGTGTTTTCACTTTGACATCACGTAAAACCCTGAGATTTTTTTGTTGATGGAAATATGGAAAGAATAAAATGGTTGACCAACGTGGACACGGGGAGCTGAAAGGGCATTTTCCATAGCCTCTAACCCTACAACCTGTGGGACATGGGAATCAAATGCGCATTTTGGGTGGAATACCAGCTCACTCATTCCTATAGACCACAAAATAAAATTGCTTGAGGATTGGATGTTACATGGGCCTAATTTTCCTTTCAGAGCTTCAATATAATGAGGAGCAGATCCATAAATTTGAGAAGTAAGTTTGGTTTATTTGATTTATTCATCCTGTTTTTTAAGTTTGCCACAGGTAGAGATCCCTCTGAATATGAGGGTCTCTGGGTTAAGGCCCACAATCAGTCCTGGGCACATTAAGATTGATTCCACATGATTGCATTGTCAGAAGTGCTGGCCTGCAAATGAGGCAATAAATAAGAGGCTCCTCTGACAACTTGAAGCACATTAAAGATTGGAGAGAGTTGCTGGAATTACATTCCTCTGTATAAACAGAAAAACCTGATAATTTATTGCAGCATCTAATGGAATCTTGCTGTGTGCAATATTATTGCTAAATTTGTCCATTTAACCTTATACATTTTTTTTCATTGCCTGCCAAGGGCTTTGGGAGAGATGCAGTGAAGTGCTGTTTGAATCCAAACACCTTATTTTCATGTAAAAACCAAGGTAACCCCTGGCAACCTTACTGTCACCTGTGACTGCAGTGTCACTGACAAGTTGATGGAACCTCCCCTCCCTCAATTCCACCTCCCACTGCCTCGGGAAACTAGCCAACACATTTGAGTGGAACACAATGACATCCTCTTACCATTGGGCACCAGATACACATGTTTGAAAACACACACCTCCAGGATCAAGGACTGCATTTTTCTTGCCCTTATCAGACTCTTAAAGGAGGGTCCTATTTGTACAAGATGATGCCCTGCACTATTTAACTACCCTGATCTCTACATGCTGCATATTTGTGTATTCTGACACTAAATGCTGTATTTTGATTTTGCTGACTCCCTGCTGTGTTATGCACAGGTGGATCTGCCTGGATAGCCCACAAAGCAGAATTTTTCATTATATCTTGATAGATGTAACTATAAGCAATTCAGTTCAATTCATAGTAGAGGAGGACACAACCCAATTGCTTGAAACTGCCATGAGAACAAGCTATCTGATTAGGCCCTCTGTATTCTCCCAAGACTCCTGCAATTCATTTTTCACTTATTATTCCAATTCACTTCTAAGGGTTATTATTATTTGAATCTGCTTGTACTGACCTCACAGGGTGTGTGTTCCAGATTCAAATGATTCGCTCCATTAAATAAAATTGGCTTGATTCTTTGTTGGAGTTTTGATATTAACCTTGCCCTCCTGCCAGTGGAAATAGATAGCTCCACTCCGTCAGAATCTCTCATCGTTCTGAACATGGTAAATCTTTTCCATCTCTGTTCCACTTTAAAAAAAGAACCATCCCGATCTTTGATGTCCTCCACTATATTGAAGTCCCTCATTACTGGTACACTCTGATTAATCTTCTCTGCACTCTCCAGAGTCAGGAATTTGTATCTTTTTTTTTTGTGTTTTCTGCCCAGTTGGTTCCCTGATGATTAACCAGTAAGATTATGAAAGGTTGGCTTAGCTTGCATTATCTGGTCTTTCTGGTGTAGCGCGTAAAGGATAAATGGGTTTAGATTAAATAAAGTGGCAAAGATTGTAAGAAAATTATCTTATGAAATCCAGCCCTTGTGCAACATTTTCTTTGCATTTCCACTTACCTTCCACCCTTTACAATCTTCCCGGTGTTCTGGACCTTTGACCTGCAATTGCATTATCCATCCTCAGGATAGAATAACTTCTGTTTTTCGTATTTCTTTGATGTTCCAGAATCAAAATGGGAATTCATGCCAAGAAAGTGTTGGTGCTCGTTAGAGACGATTGTGTACAGAAATATCACAAGCTGCTAACTTCAGTAAAAGACTGGATGAGGTACGTAACAAAATGCTGTCACTGGGCGCTGGCTTGTGAAGGCATGGAAACCATGAAAGATGTGTTGGGAAAGTTGGTTTTCACAGATGAGATTAGAGTTGTGTGGGTAAAGATAGGCATAAGCAACTGAACACTTGTGGTCACAGAGAACCACTTGAGGTTAGGTTAGTGATTAAAGATTAATTTAAAGCTGGTACCAATATATTAAAGTTAATATCCCACTAATGACCAGTTACAGTGACTTCTTGTAGGCTTTTATGTCCTCAACATTTTTCCTGAGCATACTGTGTAGAAGGAAGGGCCTTTCTGGTTTAGATTGATGTTGATTAATACATGAAATACATCAGCACATTAACCAAAATATCAATACATAAATACAATTTGGTTGATGCTTATGCTGGGACAGTTACAAATAACTATGGACAGTGAAGGGGTCCCAGGATGTGTGTTGCCTGGCAGTGACAGCCAAACTGAAATTTCACTAACCCTGACCAAGGATAGCAAGAGGCTCTGAGATGTGTGTTATCTGGCAACAGTAGCCTGACATAAATTTCCAACAGTCCCATTTCTCCCAGGATTTAGGGGAATGAAAACTGTAAAAAGACCTTGGAGGATGGGGATACATCTGTGCGATTGGTCCACAATACAGTGCATTATGTAGATGGACTTTGCATTTCTCAATGCTGATAAATTAATGCTTGCCATCTAGGAGTTGAGATTGGTTAAAATGACATAGCATTGGAGAACTTAAACCCATGCATTTGAATGTTCGGAGAGCTCAGTGGTCCTTGATAGAGGAGACAGACCTCCCACAGGCTTGTATGTCAAATAAAGGGAATTGGGTAAAGAACAGTCTGCGCCCTTCATTTCTCAGGACAGTACAGTACTGATTAGGACATCACCCCAGAGCCTGGATTGAGGATAGACTCCTATCCTCCAGTATTGGGAGTTTTTGGTACCCCCATCTGATCTCTCAGCAACTGTACAACCGAAACAGTGCATCAGCAATCTACTTGATAATGGAGAGCATTGCTTGAGTTTATCCCAAACTGATGTTCCAATGGTGCCATTGGGCGCCAGGATTGCAACAAAACAAGACGCTAAATCCAGTTGTAGAGCTTCTGCTGATGCCTTGGAAATTGATGATCTCCCTCATGGAAGTAGCTTCATTCATCCTCTGTCTTGATGGGATTTGAAATATTATTTCACCACAGCAGTTTGAAAATTTAATTTTTAAAATCTGGAAACGAAAAGCTGAGAAACCAAAATAATGATTCTTTTCTTTGCATAAAAACTGAATCTGTTGATTGATGATGCTTAAGAGAAGAAAAAAGAAGGTTTTTTCCTAGCTCGAGACTGGTAGATAATTGTGGTTCCACAGTAGTACAAGTGAGTCTTCAAAGTGTTGAGAATTCACTCCTATTTGTGCCAGTCTATCTCATTTGTTTAAAATGATGTTTACCATAATCTGAATCCAAAATCAGAATTTTGTTGTCATGAACATGTTGTTTTGTGGCAGTGTCACAGTGCAAACATTTATATAAACCTCCTTACAAAATAAATATAAAATAGTGCAAGCAAAAAAAAAAGACTAAGTGAGGTAGTATCTATGGTTCATTGTTCATTCAGGAATCTGATGGCAGAGGGTAGAAGCTGTCCTTGTGCCACTGGGTGCTCGTCTTCAGGCTCCTGTACCTTTTCCCCAATGGTAACAGAGTGAAGAGGGCATGGCCTGGGTAGTGGGGGTCCTTGAGGACCCACCTCTTGTATATTTCCTGATAGAGTGAAGACTGGGGCCTGTGATGACGCAGGCCGAGTTAACAACCCTCTGGAGATTTTTCTTGTTCTGAGCTTTGGCACCTCTGTACCAGATAATGATGCAACCAGCCAGAATGCTCACTAGGCTACACTGTAGAGGTTTCCGAATCTCCTCAAACTTCTTACAAAGTATAGCCGTTGGCGAGCCTTCTTCATGATTGCTTCAATATGTAGGCGCCAGGACAGATCTTCAGAGATATTAACACCCAGGAATTTGCAGTTCTTGGCCCGCTCCACTGCTGACACCCTCAATGAGGACTGATTCGTAATCTGATTTCCTCCTGAAGTCTCCATACTTTGGAGAATAAAACTTGGCAGTTTTACCAGGAACATCACCATCCGGAGAACATTTAAAATAAATCTGCCTCAGCTAACAATAGGAGTTTGACAAAGTGCAAGGCAGAATAAAAAGGAAAAAAGAAAAGAGTTAATGAAATCCAAGTCCAGTGGGAATTTGAAGATATTACTACTTTTGCAGGACTGCCTGTGACATCAGGAAGCTACTGGGACCCATTGGCGAACAGGTCAAGAATCTCAACCAGAATCTGGAGAACTGTGAAGCTTCATTGAACAAGGTATGTTTTTCAAATCAATTGACTGAACCAATCTAAAAGCAGATCAGTGAAGGTGGGAATTGCAAAGAGAGGAAAGTCCAGGATTCAGACATAATATCAAACAGTGCAGAATGGCAGCAAAAAAGTGTTGGGATATGACAGAAATTGAATTTTAGAAGTCAAAATGTTATGCTTGAATTGGACCATTTGTGCTATGGGAAGTATTTGAGCCAGTTGGAATTTCAAAGTGAAGCCGGATTTATCCTTGGCTCAGCAGTATTTATTTGGAAACCAGATTTGGACACCGATTAGTTCAACGTGAAAATATTTGCTTGAGACAGCCATAGCTTCCACATAACACAAATAAATTACTCCAATCTATGAAACTTAAAATTTAATAGAACTCCCTGTTCTAAAAGTGGAGGGGCTTTCAGTGATGGAATGACCAGAATGCTTCCCCTATAAAATTTTAACACATTTTTCTTAAAAAGAAATCATGAATCTCATGCCAAGCTGTTGGTTATAGAAATGCCCTGAAGGGAAAGCCCAGCTGCTTCCTGCCTTAATGTCAAGTCGGTCTCTTTATTTTGTGTTGGAGAGTGAATGAGTAATACCACTATCCTAGTCTAAAGTATCCCTTTACTCTTCATTGGACTCAAAGTTACAACTAAAGACTTCCTCCTTCCTTTCGGACAACAAAGATTGCCACCTTCATTAGCTGTTAAATTCCAATACTCCTCTAGATCTTTTTCCAGCTTCACTTTCCTCTGTTCCATTCTCTACCCAGTCCCAATGCCTCACTGTATTTTTACTATTCCTTCCAATCTTCCCTGCTCTGACCCCAAATGATCAATCTTCAGCATAGGCCGCAAATATTTCCCCCTGTGTTTAAACCTCGATGAATTCTGAGCCTGGAATGATAGTGAACACTTCTCCTGAGGCTTCTGTGGCCTGAAACATTAAACGCACTTCCCATTCCATCAATGCTGCTTGCCCTGATGAGAATTTCCAGCAGTTTAGTTAAAAACCTTCACATTCAATTGACAATCCCTGTGTTACCTCTCACCTGTAATCTCTTCCCCCTTCTACCCCAAACATCCTTGTTTCCAACATTATTCCATTGAAAATCATAGAATTCAAGGCACCTTGTCCTCTTCTCTCTCTTTTCCTTTAATCTCCAAATAATCAATTATCCTTTATCACGTTGTTATGAGATAGATGGTGTAAGAAAGTACTGTGCGAATAAATTTATATTTCACTGCATGTTCAACATAAATGAAGAATAATGTTGAAGAATATGATTGTTTTACAGACTTGATACCATTTGGTTTAATAACCTGGTTTGCACAATCCTCCCCAACCTGTATTTTCTTTCTTGATTGCAGACATTAGACCACTGTTCTTCGAAGCTCCATGATGAAGAACAAATCGTGACTAAATTAACAGCTTCGACTGCCCACCTTGACCAGAAATGCTTCGAAATGGTCATCGGGTAAGGACCATCTGTCTGGAGGCAATCCCTGACTAAAGGCAGTCATGAAATTTTGGACTAAATGTCCTGATTTAATACTGCCCAGAATTATTAGCTAACATTATTTCAGTAGTTTATTAATAACTTTGCTCAAGTTTTAATTGCCACTCCCTAGAATTCCTTGGGGATCCACAGAAGCCTGAAAATTCAAATATGTAAGGTTATTTTATTTCAGTATCCCCTCTTCACCAAGTGTAACACAATTAAGACCATTCCCTGGTTAAATTGCATCCGCTGGAAATTCTACCATGCTCCTGTGGTGTGACTGAACCAAATGAACTGTAAACGTGAGGATGCAAAGATACCTCAGGGTTATTTGGACAAGCCAACTGAATGTTCTGCAGCATTACAAATGAATCGCAGTTTGGAAACATATAGGGTTATCCACTTTGGAAGAAAAAATATTCAGTATTATGTAAATATTGAGAGATTGAGAGGTGCTGATATTCAAAGGGTTTTTGATCCTTGTGCACAAGTCATTGAAAGTTCTATGCAGGCACGCCAGGCAGTTGGGAAAGTAAGTGATATATGAACCTGAAATTAAACATTTGGATGTGCCGAAAATCTGAAATAAAAACAGATTCCCCCCTGGGGGGGGGGGAAAAATCACATTTCAGGCAGAATCTATGGAAGGAGAAACAGTCACTGGTTTCTGGACCAGCAGCCTGTTGTCAGAACTGAGAGAAGTGCAAGTATTGTATATGCTGTTGTATAGAATGATCCGCAAAACGTAAAATCAGTCGTCCCATAACACAGGGTCTAAAATTCTTACCTTGACTATGAAGTCGCAACGCCACCGCCATCTTCCTGCCAGCTCCGATGCAATCTTGCACATGCCCTGTTAGATATTTGCGAAGTTTCAGCACTCCTGTGTGGGATCCATTTGCCTGGTCCAACTGCTGTTGGCTATGTACAGGCTTTAAACAGCCTGTTACAGGAACTGACAGTGGTTTATTTTAAAATATTCAAATTAAATTTAAACTTTTAAATGATCATTTGTTATTAAAATATTGTGATTTGTCTTTAACAGCATCCACTGGTCAGCGGTAATTTGGGTGGCGGGGGGGATCATCTTATTCAAAGGGTATTACTCAAAACCAATATTTTAGGTGGAAATTCCGGTGTTGTCCTATATAAGAATCATCCTATACAATGGCATGTACGGTAGGTTTCCAGTACGCAGTGAGATCCAAAGAGACTTCGCAGTGTAGCAGTAAAGTGAAGATATTAAAGGCTGCAGATGCGAGGATGTGGAGTGAGAAACAAACTACTGGAGGAACTCAGTGGATCAAGCAACATTGGTGGGTGGGAAAAGGCAGTGTCCATTTCGGGTTGAGATCCTGCAAGCAGCATCAGTGGGAGGGAAAGAGAATAGTCGACGTTTCATATCGAGATCCTTCATGAAGACTTGATGGTCTTTTGCCCAAAGCCTCAACAATTCCTTTTTCCTCAATTGATGCTGCTGGATCCGCTGAGTTCCTCCAGCAGATTCTTATTGCCTTTGCAATTAGTCCACCGTATTTGAAGGAACACCTACAAATGGGTTCTCCCAGAATAACTAGATAATAATACTGCTCCCATGACTTGGAACCAAGCTTGAGTAGACCCCATTGCATTGCTCCTCTCATCAACCACATTACATCCTTATTTCACCCCCTCACCTCCCTCATTGAAACATTTCAAATGTTGAAAGGCATGAACAGAGGAGATGTGGAAAGGTTGGTTCCCATGGTGAGAGAGTCAAAGACAAGCGTGCAGAACTTCAAGGTTGAAAGGCATCTCCATAGAACCGAGGTACGGAAGAATTTCTTTAGCCAGATGGTGATGAATGTGTGGAATTTGTTGCCACAGATGGTGGCAGAGGCCATGTCAATGGTTATATTTAAGGCATCTGAATAGTTAGGGTATCAAAGGTTATGGGGAGAAGGCACATTAGGCTGAGTGGGAGGATGGATCAGCTAATGATGGAATGGCTTAGTGGGCTGAATGGCCTACTTGTGCACACTAACCCAAATGCGTGCCTTCGAAATCAGATTCTTAGCCTGTAGAAAAGTCATGTAGCAGAGTAGGAGTTGTTCAGTCCATTATGCCCAGGTGGTCTCTTTAACGGTTGAATCTATCCAATTCATCCTTGGTGCCCTGCTCCTCCCCATTCTTTGCCAGTTTTTCTTCTAATTCTCTTTTAAAAGTTATTGTTGAACCCAATTGCAATTGATTACAGTGTTGATGTGAGCTCTACAGAAGAGGGGTCACTCTTGGCATGCTTCATTGACGTTCTGATGGTTGAGATGCAGAGCTTTGAAGATGTTCATTTTCCCAACAGAATGAAGCAGCTCAAGCAGGAGATGGAAGACATTTCACAGGAACTCCAGAAAAACAATATGATCATCCAAAGGTGAACAAGAACATTCAATCTTCACGCTGAAACCATAGAATCGATTCCAATCTGTGACATTGATTCCATCGCCATTTTCCCGCCATAGTTGGGCTTAGCAGGAGTTTTTGCTTTTGGCATCGATTGAACCCAAGCCAGGTTTTTGATACCGTGACTGTTCCTTTATAAAGGTCAATCTTTTCCACCACTAGCAATACCACCTCTTTCTATCTGTGATGGTTCTTCAGCATCTCAAACCGTCTCTCGGCTTAAATATCCCCATGCGTCCTGGCCAGATTATTTTCAACAACCTGCAAACTTAAACTCATCAAAATCTCTGCTGCTTGCATGCAATCCTGCACCTAGTCCTGTCAATCCTTTAATAACTTCCAGTCCCAGTTTTAAAAAATGATAGAACATGGAAGAGGCTTTTCATTCCATTACATCCATAATAGCCCTTTGAAAGAGCTAATTGTTTGCTCCCATTGCTGTGCATCTTACAGACTTGGCAATGATTAGAGCCGTTTTCCAAACGTCTCACTCATATTTTCTTTTTAAACTTTATTTAAAATTTTATGACATGAATAAAATAAAAATTACATTTAAAGAAATAATAAAAAATAAGATAATAAAAATTAGAATACTGCATCATTAAACTACACAGATTAACCCCCCCCAATAATTATAACACATTAATCATCTAATTTAAAATTAATCCAACCCTCCCCCCAAAATAAAGAGTGAAGCATTAATTAACAATGTAAATAAAATAGAAAAAACCCCACTTACGAAAAAAAAGGATAAAACTTAACAACAAAAAAAAATATCAATACTAAAATAATACCCTTAAACATATATTTAAATCAAACATAATTCAGTATTTAACAAATGAAATCCACTTTAAAACTAAGTTCAGATATTAAAATCATATATCAACCACATATCTGTTATACAAAAAATCATAATTAATAATACATAAATACAGAATTTCCATTAATACCAAGTTTCCTTTATAATTCATCGAGAGAACAAAAACATCCCTTAGAGAAACAATCAGATAAACTTTTTATTCCCTTCCCCTCCCCTTGTATAAAAAAAAGAAAAAAAAGTTCAAACTCTTATAAAATTCTCCATATTCTTCATTTATAACATCTTCAAAATTCTCTATCAAAATTAACTTAATTTTATTAAACTCTTCTCCCTCAGTGTATTTGTACTTAATTTTCTTCTTCTTCTTATCACCTTTCCCCTCATCTTCCTCTTCATCTAATTCAACATCCTCAATTTTTGACTTATTATCTTCTGTGACATCATCCTCTTAAAAAAGAAAGAAAAAAGAGAACCCCCCCAAAAAAAAGAGAAAAAAAAGGAGAGAAACAAAAACCTCCTA
Source organism: Narcine bancroftii (assembly GCF_036971445.1). Taxonomy (NCBI): domain Eukaryota; kingdom Metazoa; phylum Chordata; class Chondrichthyes; order Torpediniformes; family Narcinidae; genus Narcine; species Narcine bancroftii. The sequence goes on from NC_091473.1 coordinate 243,645,308, forward strand.
ATTCCCTCTCAATTACAATCAAAACAAAAAGAGTTAAAAAAAATTATTTATTTAAAAAAAAAATAAAAAGAAAACCTTCACTTCTTAACCCAAAAATTAAAAAGAAAAAAAAAACAGGTCGGAGGTCACAACTACCTCCTCCTGTTTAAACCGCCCAAAGCGGTAACTCCCCCAAAATATTGGGTGTGAGATAACTCACAGGTAGCTGATGACTTCTGGAAACTAGTGCCCACCCAGTTCCCTCTCCCAACTCCCATTTCATTAAACTATCATCATTATTTAAACTATTTAAACTCTTTTCAAAAAAAAGATAAAAGATTTATTTTTTTTAAATCAACGTTACCACTTCGATCACCATTGTTTCCATTTCTTTTAAAAATCTGGATCCCACCTTACATCTCTACTCTCTTTAGAGACCTTGAAGGACTACATCGTTCCTGAAACTGCATGATTGGTAGAGACTGAGCAAAGTCCATAACCTCTTTAGGATTGTCAAAGAATTTTGGCTAATTTCCATCCTAAAAAATGTTCAGTACCGCAGAATACCTGAATGTTGCCCTATGCCTTTTTTTCCACAACTGTTCTTTCACAGAATTAAATTCGCGTCGTAATAGCATAGTATTAAATCTCCATCTTGAAGCTTCCTGAACATCTTGTGAACTCAAATATTCTAATAATAATAATGATTGATCCGAAACCAATCTAGCCTTATACTCCACAGATGTAACCCTATCCTGCAAATGTGCTGATATTAAAAAATAATCAGTTCTAGAAAAAGAATTATATCGCGAGGAATAAAAAGAAAAATCTTTCTGTAGGATTAACTCTTCGCCAAATATCAATTAAATTCAAATCTGCCATCATATTAATCACTTGGATTGCCATCTTAGACTTCTTAATTACTCTTGAGTACTTATCCAATAAAGGCTCCAACACCACATTCAAATCTCCCCCAACATCACATTCCTGGATCCATTTCACGCTGAGTTGTGGCTTTTTGTAAACAAGCAGGCTCAGATAATTTCGGAAAATATAATTTTTTAACAATCTGTTGATGTTTCCTTTTACTTTTTTTTAACAAATGTACCATTAGGTATTAATTCAACATCTCATACTATTTATAAACTTTTTTAAAAAAGTTTTAACGGGCACTTAAAGACAAAACAATAAGTTAGAGTCAGGAGAGGACTGGAAGGCACGTCTGTTCCTTACGCCATCTTGCCATGCCCCCGTCTCACTCATATTTGACGACAACCTGTCCCTCCTGGTCTTTGATATCCACTGGTTCAACAAAATCACAATATCCCTCCACACCATCATTGTACATCTTTCACTTTCTCTGTTAAACCTCCTTCACTTGTCCAGCCACCGTGCACTGAATGCCATCCCAAAACTTGCCCTCCTTTCTCCTTCCCTCAAAACCCAACCTCTGACTAAATTGCTAGTAATCAGTTTTAATATCTCCCGCTTGGTCTCAATTTGTGTCTGTTTGTACCTGCATCAAGGACTTTGAATCTTCTTCTATGTTAAAAAAGGTAACAACTCCTCACTTTTTAATCTGTAGCAGATTATTTCTTCTGGGCATAGTAGTCCTGATTAAGACCTTGGTGAGACCACATGTGGAGTATTGTGCGCAGGTTGGGTGACCCAATTATAAAGGATATCATTAAGCTGGAAAGAGTGCAGGTAAGGTGACTGAGGACATTGACAGGACTGGAGGTCTTGAGTGCTCAGGAGAGACTGGATAGGCTGGGATTTCCTCCCACCCCCCAGAGAAAGAAAGTTGAGGTGACTTTATTGAGCTATAAAAAATCTTAAGGCCCCATAGGTAAGAGAAAAGCCCTAATCTTAATGTATAGTCCTAGTCTTTTCCCATGGTAGAGGAATCTTAAACATGGTAGGAGCCTAAATTTAAGGCAGAGAGGGGAAGATTTGAAAGGGACCAGATGGGTACCTTTTTCCACACAGAGGGTGGGAGGAATGTAGCTTTGGCTGCCAGATGAAATGGTGGAGGTGAGTACAAATGCAAAAGACACTTGCATATGGATTAGAAGGATTGAGAGGGATATGGGCCAAATGAGACTAACTTGGGTGAACAGTTTGGTCACCATGGGCAGGTTGAATCGAAGAGGCTGTTTCCCTGCTGTAAAACTTTGAATATTATATATTAGTGTGTAGATTGTTCTTGTATTAGAATATAACAGTCCTTTTGTTATCAACAATAGTATATTGCATCAATTGTAGAATGGCATATTGTATGTGAATAGGTTGAATGTTCCCGGTCATTATGCTGTAATTGCACACTATGAGTTGCAGGATAGAATACAAGTGTGTCTATTACATAATGCACTGTGTGTGAATGGGCAGAACTTAGCCAGGATACACTGAAATTGATTGTCAACTATTAGAAAGTCCCAATGGTTCACCATCTGGCTCACCAGAAATTCATCCATCTCCTCTTTGAGATTCACTAGGGCAGAAGACTCATCAGTCCCTGCATTGTCCCAAGCTCAGTTTCTCTGATCCCCGCACTCCCTTGAAACCTACTGAGTTCACTGGATGCAATGTAGTATTTTTTTTAAAGTATATTGGGGAAATAAAATGAACAGCGTCCAGAAAATCTGACAGTCAGGTGTCACCAAAGTCCTAACTATGACAGATTATCAGAGTTTTACCATATATTAGATTAGGCACTGCTATTTTTGACGTGCTGTGAAGTAACTCAGTGTATTTGTGTCGCTTAAGTGGTTTTCAGGAGGCTTGAGATGTTTAAAGTTTGGACATTGAAGATAAGACACTGGAATGAAGAACGAGTCAGATGACTATGCTGTACTTTATAAGACATCACGTATCCATCACTAAAATGTGGACCTACATCCTTATTATTGAAGAACAGAGAAACAGCAAGTTCAATGTCCTTGGTTGAATCGCCATAGTGTTAACTGAGCAATGATGTTGTGAGCCTATTTTTCTTTCAGATTTATTTTAGGGCATATAGAAAATGTAAAAATGGCAATAATTTAAAATGCGCTAGCTATTCCCCCTATAAATGATCAGAGAGCATCTGCTGCTTAGGTGCATGCGTGGATATGTGTCAGAGAGTGAGATTCTTAATGTCTAATTTAGGATTATGTGTGTTGGCCTAATCTCTTTCCCAGTTTGTGACCCAATTTTTACTTGGGGAGCCAGTGTAGACCGAAGGCTCCTTGAGTTGCTCCACCATTCAATATGATCAGAGGCTGATCTTCCACCTCAACACATACTATTCTTTGACAGTTGCGTTGTCAATCAATGCATTGATATGTCTTGAATGAGCTCAACGACTAAATTTCCACAGACCTTCTGCAGGGAAAGTTAGGGTTTCTTACTTAGTTAAATTCTTCTTACACAGTACTCAAGGAAATAAACAATATTGTAGATTTAAACGTCACTTCTGCCTTTACACAAAAGTTAAAAGTTTCTGCATTAATTGTAAACTGGTGTCTCTTGCCGTTGTGCCTTGTTTCGTTGCACTCCAGGAAAATGGCTGCCTTACACAGTGTTTACGACATTGGCCATGCTACAGATCATCAGTCCCTGGTTGCTGTTTTACTCGAGCCGAAGCATTTAGTATCAGTCAGCTGCTCATTGCTGGTGGCTGACACTGTCATGCCCCTAATCACTTTCCAGCAGGGAACACGGGTCCTGCTTTAGCTGGACAATCTATCAACACATGGCCTGCTGATTTAATAACTCAGCCTCAGAATCAAACTTAGACATCGCTGGTCCTTGTAACTCAGAATTACACCAAGGAATGCACTTCGGAAGAGCGCAAGGCCAATCAGCCCCTTGGGCCTGCTCTAGCCTTTTTGACCTTGCAGCCGGATCATCCAGCTTAACTCTTTGGATTCTGTGTCTCTATTTTCTGGGACTACCAGCAAGCGCATATACTCTGTGACCACATTTTCTTGGACTGGTTCTATACCCAACCACCAGGTGGTTCATACAGTATTTGTCTGTGGTTTACCTACGTACCCAGTCCGGATTATATATTATGAAAGATTAAAAATAGCCAAAGTCCAAAGGGCTAAACACTTAAAAAAAGAAAAACCCTTTGCTCCAAATGCCTTTGTTTAAAAACAGAAAATAAATGAATGGAATCATCGCCTTCCCATTATGTCGATAGAGATCAGGAGGCTAAAAATGCTGGAAATACTCATGGGTCAGGCAGCACCTGAAGAGAAAGGAACAGAGTTACAGTAGTGTGTGGAACAACATTAGAGATATGGCAGGTGTTCAGGAAGTGCTGAGGCAGGGAAAGGGAGGAGGAGGAAAAAGAACAAGAGGGCTGGGGCGATTAAATGGTCAGTGAATGATTGGCCACAAATTAAAATGGAACGAGTGAAGGCTGAAGTGTGAGACCCCACGAGGTGTAAGCAGGAACTGCAGAGTTATATAAGTGGATAAACTATTTGGAAAAAGGGAACATGATCTGAAACTGTTGAACTTCTTGTTGATTCCTGCATTGTGTGTTGTGCCTTAATTGAATGATAGGAAGCTGTATTTCAGTCTCTGAGATTTGTTGAATCTGGCCATCGAAATTTCAGCATTCACCTTTTTGGGGGTTGGAGAGTTCCATATGGGTGGTGTGATTGACGTAACGGTTAGTGCAAAGCTTTTACAGCGCCCGCGATCGGGTCCGGACGGGGGTTCAAATCTCGCACTGTCTATAAGGAGTTTGTATGTTCTCCCTGTGTCTGTGTGGGTTTTCTCCAGGGGTGTAGGTTAATAGGCTGTAAATTGGGCGCCACGGACTCTTGGGCCGAAATGGCCTGTTGCCGTGCTGTATGTCTAAATTTAAATTTCCTTACCATAGTATGGAAAAATTACATGTCGAGAAGCCTCTTAAATTCTACCTGATACAAGTCTATGAAATCCCTGATAAGTTGGACGGACATTCTGTTTTCCCAAGGGGTAAATAGTCACACGCTAGAGAATTATGGTGGTGAGGGGGAGGAAGTTTAAGGGGGGTGTACGGGGCAAATGTTTTAGGCAGAGCCTGGAACAGGCTGCCAGGAGTAGTGGTGGAGGCAGACACAATAGAAGCATTGAAGAGGCTTCTAGGGAGATATCTAAAATGAGGGATATCTATCAAGTGTAAGCAGCAGAGCTTTGGACCCACTTGGCACAGGCATGTGGGCTGATCGGCCTAATCATGTGCTGGACTGTTCTATGTACACCTAATTTCCTTTCTAAATTACAATTCATTGTACAGGTATAGGTTTGCACTAGATATTTAGAGAGAGACAATTTAATTTAATTCGGAGACACATCATGGTATGAGGCCCTTCCAGCCCACGATTCCACACCGCCCAAATATACCCTTGTGACTAATTACCCTACTAACCCTATATGTCTTTGGAATGTGAGACCAAACCAGATCACTCGGAGAAAACCCACACAGACAAGGGGGAGAACTTTCAAACTCCTTCCAGACAGTGGGGGATTCAAACCCTCATCGCAGGCACTAAACATGTTTGCTAAACATGACTCGGATCAATATCTTTAACAACACCAGGATATCCCATAGCCAGTGATGAGTTTTTGAAGCGTGTTTCCTCTCCCCTTCTCAACTTTTAACATGGCTCTTCAGAAAATAATGTATCGGAAGAACTTAGCAGACTGAGGAGTATCTGTGAGGGAGAAAGGAACTGTTGATTTTTAAAAATAATCTGATTGCCCTAAATATGTCTAATAGTGCCTGGTGTTTTTAATTTATGTTCCTGTGAAAACATTCACCGCATTAAAGATATTGTGCCTATACATATTGTCTTGTCTTTCTCTACTCTGTGGTTTCAGTTCAATCAAGCCTCCAGTACAATCTCCCAGCTTCTAGCAGTTTGCAGAATGCAATCTAGATCTGTTGCAAAACACGGGATGGAATATAAAGTGAAAATCAAAAACAAACCACAAAAGGGCAAAGATGATGGCTGAGCTGGTCACCAGAGGCTAGGAGAGTTGTGCGGCCACATAAAGGGGTCGGCCGCACCTCCCATCTTGTCACGTGAAAGAGATTGTGGGATATGTGCAGACTGTTACAAGTCCATAAGACATTGCAGCAGAAATATGCTATTCAGTCCATTGATTCTGCCCCACCACTCAATCATGAGCGGATCCATTTTCACACTCAACCCCACTGCATGGTCTTGGAAACATAGAACACTACAGCACAGAAACAGGCCCCTTCAGCCCTTTTAGTCTGTGACAAATCATTTTTTTTTTTGCCTAGACCCACTGACCAGCATCCAGTCCATACCCCTCCATACCTCTCCCATTCATGTACCTGTCAAAATTCTTCTTAAATGTTAAAATGGAGTCCACGTTCACCACTTCAGCTGGCGGCTCATTCCACACTCCTACCACTTTGTGAAGAAGTTTCCCCTCAATTTTTCCCTTTTCACTTTTAACCCATGTCCTCTGGTTTGTATCTCACTTCCCCTCAGTGGAAAAAAGCCAATCTACATTTACTCAGTCTATTCCCCTCATAATTTTCAATACCTCATTCTACACTCCAGGGAATAAACTCCTAACCTGTTTAAATTTTCCCTGTAACTCAGTTCCTGAAGTCCGGCCAACATCCTAGTAAATCTTCTCTGCACTATTTCAATTTTATTGTTCTTTCCTGCAGTTAGGTGACCAAAACTGCTCACAATACTCCAAATTTGGCCTCACCAATGTCTTAAACAACTTTATCATCCCAACTCCTAAACTCAATACTTTGATTTATGAAGGTCCATATGCCAAAAGCTTTTACAACCCTATCCACCTGTGACAACACTTTCAGGGAATTCTGATTCTATTCCCAGATCCCTCTGTTTTATCACACTCCTCAGTGCCCCACCATTCACTGTGTATGTCCTTTCTTGGTTTGTCCTTCAAAAATGAAACACATTACACTTGTTTGCATTAAATTCCATCTGCATTTTTCCATCTGGTCCAGAATTCCTCTGAAAGCTTGGAAAACTTCTTTGCCGTCCACAACACCTCCAATCTTAGTGTCCTCTGCAAATTTGCTGATCCAATTTACCACATTATCATCCAGATTATTGATTATAGATGATAAACAACAATGGTCCCAGTACCGAACCCTGAGGCACACAACTAATCACAGGCCTCCAGTCTGAGAAGCAATCATCCACCACTACTCTCTGGCTTCTCCCTTCTAGCCATTGCATTGTTGAATCTAGTTCACTACATCACCATGAATACCTAGAGTCTGAACCTTTCTGACATGGGACCTTGTCCATATAGACAACATACACAGCCTTTGTCAATGTTCCTAGTAACCTCCTCGCAAAACTATAAGATTGATTAAGCAACTTTTCCCCATAATCTTTGATCCCCTTCTTAATCAAGAACCTATCAATCTCCCCCTTAAATACATGCAATGATGGCCTCCACAGCCAACTGTGGCAACAAATTCTATGGATTCACCACACCCTGGCT